>NC_091146.1:23600586-23915485 GCF_041381155.1 Argopecten irradians
TAGTAGAGCACAATGTGATTAAACAGTGACTAACAGATAGTGATTAACAGGACTCGCATAGACGGGTCCCATTTGACTCATTGATTGATTAATAACACATAACGTCCTTGTTTCGGATATAATCGAGCCTAGGACATTCTCACGACTTTCAGGTTTTCTTCTGGGCTCACGATATTTTTGAGAAACTACTAACTACTTTGCACATCAAAAATAATTTTGTACTTGGACTAAAATTGATTGTTTTTTTTTTCTTTTGAAATAATCTAAGTTTTAAATTCAAGTAATTTTTTTTTTGTATCTCGAAATAATTTTTAGGCCAAAATTATTGAAAACGTTTCTTTCTTTTTAATTTCAGCGCGAGCCATTGCTATGGCAGCATTTACCCCTGTATTCCTTACCAAGACGCCGGGAATGCGTAAAGAGATCGTCGATCCTCTTACCCCAGAGGAAATTGAAGAACGACAAATCAACTTCCGGAGGAGGTTCATAGCAAAATTTTTTGCGAAGCATAGGAAGTACAAAGGTAAATATGAGTTTAAATCTCAATAAATACGTCTTGCTTGTAACGAGCATTTTCATTGGATTAAAAAAATATGTTATCACACCATAATGTAAAAATGACGTCGTTGGTTACGATGTTGTACAATATCAACATGACACATTATGCTGTTTGACACCTAAAGCCCATTTCTGGAATGCCAGATACAATAACGGTATCACGCACATCTGGAATGTCAAATAAAACAACACATTTCCGGAATTTTTTAATAAAACAATACATTTCCGGAGTGTCACATAAAACAACACATGTCCGTAATGTCAAATAAAACAACACATTTCGGAATGTCAAATAAAAAAACACATTCCGGAATGTCAAATAAAACAACACATTTCGGAATGTCAAATAAAACAACACATGTCCGTAATGTCAAATAAAACAACACATTTCCGGAATGTCAAATAAAACAAATACATTTCGGAATGCCAAATAAAACAACACATTTCTGGAATGTCAAATAAAACAATACATTTTCGGAATGTCAAATAAAAACAACACATTTCCGGAATGTTAAAAAAACAATCATTTCTGGAATGTCAAATAAAACGACACAGTCCGTAATGTCAAATAAAACAACACATTTCTGGAATGTCAAATAAAAACAACATCATTTCTGGAATGTCAAATAAAATAACACACATTTCCAGAAATGTCAAATAAAACAATACATTTCTGGAATGTCAAATAAAATAAACACATTTCCGGAATGTCAAATAAAACAATTCATTTTCGGAATGTCAAATAAATCAATACATTTCCGAAATGTCAAATAAAACAACTCATTTCCGGAATATCCAATAAAACAATACATTTCCGGAATGTCAAATAAAACAACACATTTCTGGAATGTCAAATAAAAATCACATTTCGGAATTCAAATAAAACAACACATTTCCGGAATGTCAAATAAAACAATTACATTTCCGGAATGTCAAATAAACAATACATTCCGGAATGTCAAATAAAACAACACATTTTGGAATGTCAAATAAACAACACATTTCGGAATGTCAAATAAAACAACACATTCCGAATTAAAACAACACATTCCGGAATGTCAAATAAAAACAACACATTTCTGGAATGTCAAATAAAACAACTCATTTCCGGAATATCCAATAAAACAATACATTTCTGGAATGTCGAATAAAACAAGACATTTCCGGAATGTCAAATAAAACGGCACACATTTCCGGAATGTCAAATAAAACAACACATTTCCTGGGAATGTCAAATAAAACAAACACATGTTCGTAAATGTCAAATAAAACAACACATTTCCGTAATGTCAAATAAAACAACACATGTCCGGAATGTCAAAATAAAACAACACATTTCCGGAATGTCAAATAAAACAACACATGTCCGGAATGTTAAATAAAACATACATGTCCGGAATGTCAAATAAAAAATAACAACACAATCCGGAATGTCAAATAAAACAACACATTTCCGGAATGTCAAATAAAACAACACATGTCCGGAATGTCAAATTAAACAACACATTTCCGGAAATTCAAATAAAACAATCATGGAATGTCAAATAAAACAACATCATTTCTAGGAATGTCAAATAAAACAACACATTTCCGGAATGTCAAGTAAAACAACATATTTCCGGAATGTCAAATAATCAATATATTTCCGAAATGTCAAATAAAACAACTCATTTCCGGAATGTCAAATAAACAACACATTTCCGGAATGTCAAATAAAAAACAACACATTTCTGGAATGTCAAATAAAACAACAGATTTCTGGAATGCCAAATAAAATAACACATTTCCGGAATGCTAAATAAAACAATTCATTTCCGGAATGTCAAATAAACAATACATTTTCCGAAATGTCAAATAAAACAATTCATTTCCGGAATGTCAAATAAACAACAACATGTCCGGAATGTCAAATAAAACAACACATTACATTTCCGGAATGTCAAATAAAACAACACATGTCCGTCAATGTCAAAAAAAAAAAAACACATTTCTGGAATGTTAAAATAAAACAACACATTTCCGGAATGTCAAATAAAAACAACACATTTCCTGGAATGTCAAATAAAAACAACACATTTCGTAATGTCAAAATAAAACAATACATTTCCGGAATGTCAAATAAAACAACACATGTCCGGAATGTCAAATAAAACAACACATTTTCTGGAATGTCAAATAAAACAACACCTGTGTCCGGTATGTCAAATAAAACAACACATTTCCGGAATGTCAAATAAAACAACACATTATGATCCGGAATTTCAAAATAAAACAACACATTTCCGGAATGTCAAATAAAAAAATCACATGTCCGGAATGTCAAATAAAAACAACACATGTCCGGAATGTCAAATAAAAACAACACATTTATGATTTCAGGTATGTCAAAAAAAACATCACATGTCCGAATGTCAAAAAACAACAACACATTGTCCGGAATGTAAAATAAATATCAACACATTTCCGGAATGTCAAATAAAACAACAAATATCCGGAATTTATAAAAACTAACACATATCCGTACTTGTTCCAAATAAAACAACACATTTCCGGAATAATGTCAAATAAAACAAAATGTCCGGATATGTCTAAATAAACACACATTTCCGAAATGTCAAAATAAAACACACATTCAGGAATGTCAAAAAAAAACACATTTCTGGAATGTCAAAAAAAAAAACATTTTCTGGAATGTCAAATAAAACAACACATTTCTGGAATGTCAAATAAAAAAACAACTTTCCGGAATATCAAATTAAAACAATTCATTTCCGGAATGTCAAATAAAACAATACACAATGTCAAAATAAAAACATCTCATTTCCGGGATATCACAAATTTAAAACAATTAATTTCCGGAATGCAAATAAAAACCAAACACATTTCCTGGCATGTCAAAAAACAAACAAAAAATGTTCCGATGCATTAATTTAATCATACACTTGTTCGGAATGTTTAATAAAATACTACATGCTCCGGGGAATATCTACCTTAAAACATCACATGTGCCGCAATTGTCAAATAAAATCAACACATTTCCCACATGTCCGGAATGATAAAATAAAACAACACATTTCCGGAATGTCAACATTAGAACAACAATATCCGGAATATCAAATAAAACAACGATATTATCGTAATGCAAATAAAACATCCTATGTCGGAATGTCAAAATATAATCAAACACATGTCCGGGGTGTCAAATAAAACAACATTTTCGGAAAGTTAAATAAAACAACATATGTCCGTATATTGTCAAATAAAAAAACAACAATTTCCGGAATTTCAAATAATACAACACACAGTTCGTAAATGCAAAATAAACCATCACATTTCCGGAATGTCAAAGAAAACAAAACATGTCCGGAATGTCAAATAAAACAACACATGTCCGGAATGTCAAATAAAAGAACACATTATGATTTCTGGAATGTCAAAAAAAAATCATCACATGTCCGGAATCCAAAAAAAACAAAACAACACTTGTCCGGAATGATAAAATAAACAACACATTTCCGGAAGTCAAATAAAACAACAAATATCGGGGAATATCAAATAAAATAACACATTTCCGGAATATCAAATAAAACATCACATGTCCGAATCCAAAAAAACAACACATTTCCGGAATGTCAAATAAAAGTCACATTCAAATCCGGAACATGTCAAGTAATAACGACACGTTTATGGAATGTCCAAAAAAAAAGCCAACGGACATATCTGAAATGTCAAATAAATCAACACCATTTATGAATGTCAATAAAATAAACAATCTTTTGAATTGTCAAATAAAACAAATAAAACAACACATGTCCGGAATGTCAAAATTAAAACAAACATTTCCGGAATGTCAAATAAAACAATACATGGAATGTCAAATAAAACAACCATCTTTGATTTGGAATGTCAAATTAAAACAAAACGGAATCACGGAATGTGCAAAAAATAAATCAACACATTTCCATGAAACAAAAATAAAACACATGTTGGAATTCAAATTCCCTAGTTGTCCCCAAATAAAACAAAAATTTCCGGAATGTCAAATAAAAAACACATTTTGTTTATCGATAAAACTTCAACTAACATGTCCGGAATGCCTCTTAAAAAAAAAAAAAAACAAAATTACACATTGGATAATGTCAAATAAATTGTCCGGAATGTCAAATTCCGTAGAACAAAAAACAACAATCCGTAATGTCAAAACAAATAAAAACAACACACATGAATGTCAAATAAAACAACACATGTCCGGAATGTCAAATAAAACAATCACTTATTCCGTGAATGTCAAAAAAAAACACATGTCCGGAATGTCAAATAAAACAACACATTGTTAATGTAAAAACAAACACATTATGATTTCGGAATGTCAAATAAAAACAAATGTCCGGAATGTCAAAAAAAATGTAAAAAATTTCCGGAAAATGTCAAATAAAAACAACACATCGCAATGCAAATAAAAAAAACCGGAATGTCAAATAAAACAACACTTTCCGGAATGTAAAAAAAATAAAAAAATCACATTTCCGGAATTAACCACAATCGTCACCTAATAAATAAAAAACACGTGTCGGAATTCAAATAAAACAACACATTTGTCGGGACCATGTCTGGAATGTCAAATAATCAACAACACACTAAGGTAGATTGAGAAGAATTCAAATAAAACAACACATCCGCCCAATGTCAATTTCGGATCGAAAACAATGTCAAAAAACAAAAATGCACCGTATGTCTAAAATGTCAAAATTCGAATAAAATGTCAAAAAAAACAACACACTATATGAGAAATGTGAGAAATAAAACAACATCATTTCGTAATGGCAAATAAAAAATCACCCATCTTCCGGATTTTGTCAAATAAAAATAACAACACTTTTATGTCAAATACAAAATCACACATCTTGGAATGTCAATGTCAATGTGTTTTCAAACAACACATCTCCGGATTGTCAAAAAAACAACACTAAAATAACAACAACACCTTTCAAATAAAAAAAACAGTTTCAAATAAAACATACGGGAATGTCAAATAAAAAATCACATGGGATCACCATGTCAGGACTATTTTCATGAAATGTTTCAGCCAAAAAACACATGTCGAAATGTTTTTCAAATTTCAACCGAAAATATAACAACACTGGGAATCATGTCCAAAAATTTCAACAATGTTCAGCCAAATCACACCGGTAGAATGAGAAGAAGTTTAAAATAAAACAAGAACACGTTTCCGGAATGTCAAATAAAAAAACACCATTCCGGAAAAAAAAACAAAACCGTTGAGAAGAAGTAGAATGGCTGGCTGTGGTCAAACAAAATAATTTCACTTTGGAATGTTAAAATGCAAGTTTCAAACATTCCGGAAAAAATGAAAAAACATAATGTGTTTCCGGGAATGTTCATCAAACATCATGACCCTGTCCGATTACATGCAAAAAATAAAACTTTAAAAAACAACAGACATGTCTGCCAATCTGGAAAACAACGAAAACACATACTTTGTCTATAAATAAAACAACACACATTCCGCAATGTTAAAAAGTTCACATATTTCCGGAATTCAAAAAAACGGCTGTGGCGAGGGCCATGATTTCGGAATGTCAAATAAAAAAACACTTTGTATCCGGAATGTCAGGATCAAAAACAAGCCAATTCGGTAAAGTTCAAAAAAAAAAAAACCATCTTGGATTTCGCCAATGACCCAAAAAAACAACACCCGGAATGTCAAAACCGGTAAACAAGAACAAAAAATACCAAAAAAAATCAACACGTTTATTTGGATTTTACAATATGTAAAAACATAATTAGAATGAAATGAAGTCAAAAAAACTAAATTGAAGGATCCAAAAAAATAAACATTCTGGACGCACCCTTTCATGCAAGTAAAATCAACACGTTTACAAGATGGCCTGTGGCGGCCATCTTGGAATGTTTTAAAGCAAAAAATAAACTACCTGTTGAAATCTGCTCCCGATTAATTATACAGTAGGTACATATCTGGGATGACACGTTGTTTTTGTGTTTTGGGTTAATATGATGTAAACAGAGTAAAGGTCCTATAATTATATAAATGAGTCTTATCGACAGTGACACCTATCCTCTATTAACGTGTTATACACTTCACACACACGGGAGGCCTGTTAAAATAATAAGGCAAAAAAAAAAAAAAAAAAAAAAAACGTGTCTGTTTAGGGTTACCCGACCGACCCTAATTTTTTTACGCCCGAACCCTAATTTTTACCACTTTTTAACGAAAAATAAATTAAAAGTCGGGATTTCGATCTCAGACTCCGTTTCCGGCCATTATTTTAGAGTGAAAGACACAAACACCTACCCTACATACCCTACCTACAGACCCTATTTTTTGCCAATGTAACCCTCAACTTTTTTGGCCTGAACCAAATCAAACCAAACTATACACTACTGATGACGTCACTTGTTCCCTACAGGTATACTGAGAGAGTTCGGCATCAACATACAGCCAGGACACAGCGACTACTCCATCTGCTTCGATAAAACGTTTGAAGAGGAGATACAGATGGTCGTCAGTGAGAGCCGAGAAGATTTCACCAAGTCGTGTCGTAAAAGTGGACACTACAGCATAAGAGGGCTTTTCCGGCAGATTTTTCACGCAGTGCGCAGGACAAAAGCATCCCGGATCATGTATAAGTTACAGGAGATATCCGAGAGCGACATAAAAGAAACATTAGAAGCTGTATCCGTAGAACTCTCTATCGGCTACGAATACCAAATCGCAATGTTATCGGACGAGAGGGATGTATACAAAATGGCGGACTACGCAGTTTTATGTGTCTTTTCGTACTTTAAATCGGCCGAATCTTCGTTTGAAACACCCAATATATTACAAGCGGTGTTGGAAAGTGCTCCAAAAAGCAAAGGGGAAGGAGAAACAGTTATAAAGACGCGAATAGTGAAATCTGATTCACTGAAACGAAAACATTTTCAGAAATGGAGAATTCAGGAAATATTCAAACAACCAGGACTAAGGGTCAAGGAAGATGGTTCAGAAGAGCGTTATGCATATTTTGGATGTTTCACTCCTTTCGGTTGCTTGTGCAGGCCTAACAAATACGGTTATCGGGCTGCGCTCCACGTATGGGATGATGACTTACGGTGTTATCGAATGTTAGATAACGACCGGATATCATGTCATAGTTCACACGGGAAACAAATTCAGAGGAACGTAGAAGATATACACCAACAATACAAACCGACATCTTGTTGTTGTCACGTGACAGGAAATACGGAAAATCATGGTAACTGCTCAAACGATAGCCCAAAGGAGTCCGCACCAGTTAATGGTCAAATAATCTGTGATGATGAATGTGCGGATGGCGATACTGACATTGAAGAACCACAAATCACAAACAACTCAATTACAACAGTTAAAGTAGAAGCTACCGATGTTATCCAACACATCCAATGAACCTTGTGACAAGTGCCCCAGACCAGTTGTAAAACAAACAAATGATCAAAGCAAATAATGCAATGTGATTGTTTCAGCAGTTATTTCCTTGAGCTCGAAAACAAATACAGTTGTAAGAATTTGTCCCAACGATGAATTGATATTTTTGCGAAAACTTAAGCATTATCCCAATTGCCTTTCTCACAATAGCTTAATCTGTTCAATAAAATTTCTTTATTTTTATCCGACGTGTTAATAAAGCGTCAATATCAATAATTTTTGCAGTTGTTAAGTATTCCACGGTTCGAGGAAACTACGTCACATTCATGGTTTCCGTTGCAATTCAAATGGCGGCAAATTGTTCTCTTTAAGGTAGAAGATGGCAACCATATACGTGACGTAGTTTCCCCACCGTGGATACAGATTGCTTGAAGAGATCAACTTTTGCGTGAAGCTATAGATTGTAACGTCATTTTTTGTGAGCAAATTTAACGTCATGCATTTCGGAGAAAAACGAAGTATTGTAATGATAGAGTAATGCCGTCACAATCGATGCCTATTCGAAAGGGAGATAACTCTGGTAATATGCAAAGACGGATACATTTTTTTTCTATTATTAACAATAGATGGTATGTTTTTCTATTCCATTTATCACTCGACATATAAATTGTAAAATGTTTGACTTTAGTAAACACATTTTATAACAATAGGATATCCACCTCTGATTTCCCATTATTACCACACATTTAAATAATAAAATGTTGCCTCCATGGCGTCGTGTAGAGGTCTGGTTTTTCAGTGCCGTTTCTACTTCTGCATTGACAGAAAATATGTCACTTGCACAATATGTAAGTGAATAAGGGATTGGAAGGTGTTTTTTATGCTCAATCTGTCACAACACGAATATATACCGCAGTCTCCCAAAACACACACTTCACACACGCTACACACCACACACATGAGAGGTCGTACTTAATGATATGAGTTTAGGTAATTGTCATATGGGTCTCAGTATAGCCCTTCGGTCGTTAGTACAACAGCAGATGGTCTAGATAATCCCAGTTTCACAGACTCGACAGTTCTGCGGTAAAGATCCAGAATTGCATTATCATTAAAGTGTGTTGCCATGGGGATTTTCCCCTTACTGATTAGGATTGAGTTATATTAGGACGTACATAAACTATTTTTAGTTACAATCGGTAGTAACTTGCTTGCTGTATGAATGACCAATGTTCAAGGTGGATAGGATGGACAGTTACGTCCTATAAACAGCGCTAGGGTCATTTACGGACGGCCTACCTTGTATGCAATGTGTTGATATGAATCTCTATATATTTTGGGAGGCTGTGGTATGTTCGTGTCGTGTCTCTGGAAACTCTGGTCCATTGTATAGTGTTATCTCAGCACAACATACCGCTAACAGGTTGGTCATGTCACATACACTGCCTTCCAAAAGTTACACATGAACATTTACAAATATATATGAGATATAAAAATATGTAAACCTTGTTAATACAGGCTTCAGTATAATGTTATTTATCATTTTATTTATCTTCTCGTAAATTTATTTTTAAGAGTTTTTTTCAGTGATAAATTGTCAGCAAGGCAGTGTATATGAACTGGTGAGTTAATTGGTCATTGTCTTCAGAATTGTGAATTAGTGAGTTTTTAATGATTTATGTATCACAAACAATATGCATATGATTTCAATGTTTATTTACAAGAGAGGGAATATTACTCCGATAATACAATATAGTAACAAAAGCCACTCCGATAATACAACATAATAAGAAATGCTACTCCTATAATACAATATAGAGACAAAAGCCACTCCGATAGTACAATATGATGACAAATGCCACTCCGGTAATACAATATAGTAACAAAAGTCACTCCGATAATACAATAACAAAAAAGTGGTATATTGCTTTCGTAAGAGAAACTTAAGTTACCAAGAAGTTGTCTGACTACAAGTAAGATCTGTTTCAGAATTTATTTACATCTTAATATTTTACATGTATGGCAGGTAATGTTAAATATAGGGATGTTGCTCTTACACTGATGAAATTACATATGCCATTTTGTTTATACACACCAAAAGGAGCTTTTAATTTATTTTCTACCACATTTTACCTTCAGAATTACAATACTTGCAATGCATAAGTATTACTTTACAAGTATAAGATATGAACATGATTTTTGACAGTAGTGTCAAATTCATTATATTTACATCTACGGTACAGTAAAACGAGTACATAATATGGTCAGACTATAAATCTTATTTGTGGTCTACTATTTCATTTTGAAATATTTTTAAATTAATTAGTTTTATTAGTAATCGTTATGTAATTTCTACAGGTATGTTTTCATCTATACATACATAAGGCATAAAAACCAAGATTTTACATTATATAAATAATGCGTTATAACTATTATATTTCAGGCATAATATTTTGTCTGTAAATTTGAATGATTTCCACTGCGTAATTCTATACTTTTAATAACAAGTAGAGTTTTAAAACGGGTTGATTCTTCTGCATAAATATGTATGCATATTCCGTATTTGCATATTACAGAGTTATCTGTCCTTGCGGGTAGGTATTGACTGTGACGTCATGTGTTTGCGAGCGTAACGTCATACTTTTCGGAGAAAACGGCGTGAATTGCGCCCACAAAATAATGACGTAACAATCGATACCTAACCCCAAGGGAACTAACTCTGTAATATGCAAAGACGCAATAATGCATGCAAAACGTTGTAATCTTGGCAATGTTATACACACCCCTCCGTGTCCATTATGGGATCTACAATAGTCCTAATGCCAAAATAGTTAAAGTTAAAGTTACTTGAAGTTATATTAAAGATGCTCCACCGCCGACAGAGCATAAATGATAATCATCATTTGAACAATAATTAGTGTTTAATCGTGTATATATATATGTCTAATTAACACAAAAAATAATATAAAATAATTTATTTTGCCTTTGGTGCATGAGCAATCAGTAATTCATTCCATTTAGGATATAGTGCCACGGAATTTTTTCGGGATGCAATTAACTATTTTTTATATTTTCAACTTAAAGTAAAATTAGAAGCTCAAACTTTTCAATGGCGGTAATGGTGTAAATTCAGTCACTTTTGTAACTGAAGAAAAATACTAAATCGTCTTCTCCTGTTTTTAGTAGTGAAAAAATACCATTTGTCAGCGGTGGAGCATCTTTAAAGATTCACCGAATATTCTTGCTGTTTTGATATGACATATGTGCCAATAGCTTTAGTTTTAAATAAGATATTGATGCTTAATAAATGCCTTTATAAATTAACCTCCCCCCACAAAAAATAAAATAAAAAATAAACACAAAAACAACAAAAAACAAAACAACAACAAAACATGAGTTGTCTCTCTTTAATACAATACTGTTCTTTCCTCATGTCCAGTGATCAGCGTTTCTGAAAAGGCAAAATGCAAGTCAATTATCGTGGTAGCAATTCAAATCCAAATACTTTTGTTACATATCACAACACTTTCTAGATGATAATAGTTTGAAGGCTTAAATATTTTTTCATGTACCTTTCCATCCCCGGTAGATGACAAGCTAATAACTAGAAAATTTAACCTCCAATGCATTAATTACCTACCTCTGCTGACAAACAAATGCATTTTTTTCATCGCAGCTCACAGACTCCCACGGACCAAGATGTACGCCTTGTTTTGTCGTATTATAATTAAGACCAAGACACAGATGCGAGCCGCCATCAGTAGGTACATGGGATATCGGTATCCAGCTAGGAAGACCAGAGGAGTGTCTAAACGCTGTCCATACCCTTCCAAAGGTGTCTGCAGAATCAAGAGTCAGACAATACATTTCTACACTTGTTCGATTTTCGTGCTGTATTCTGATTTAGGTTAGTAGTATTAGCAGTATAAGGTACTACTCGTATATCAATGTTCACCTGAATTGACCTGTAGGACCTGTATTTTTGGTTGTTTCAGGCATATTCTAATATCGTAATATCCTTAAATTAGTGCCTTCATCAGTACTCCCGCCAAATGTGTGTCGTCCGTCAGGTGTCCCTAATCAAGTGCCATTTTCGACTTCTTCTACAAAACCATCGCAGCAAATTTTGCACACCTTCTAAGACATAAAGCCTACCACAATTGTGATAAATATGCCCCGGGGGCGTTGAGAGGGGCTTAAAATGGTTTATTTGACCAAAAAATTCAAAATTCTTCTCAACTCACAGATGTGGTAGAATTGACGCCACTTTATAGATAGAATGGTAATTCATTAAAGTGTCTTTTGTATGCCATGCATGTGCTTCTCCTCTTACAGTGGAGCATATACTAGTGCATATTCCATTGATACAGATAAGTATTACGATGTGTCCGACATGCACACTTTGTTCCATGTTGTGAGACATAATCGTATATTCAATTATCTCAAAGAAATCGGCATTTTAAACAAAATATGAACGTTTTCTCATCTTATCAACATTATGCATTATGTTTTCTCATGTGTTTTAGCCAAAACTTTTTTATTCGATGCATTTGTTTTATAAAAGCAACATCTACGATCTGTGTTTTTATTCATACTTGCACTTTCTTATCCTGATCTTTTATATACAATCATTGTATATATCCTGATATTAATGCCTGACTTGTAGTTTGGCTCTAAATGACCTTAGTTGTCGATGGGCCGTAAAACTCAAACAAACGAACAAATAAACACAAGATTAATGCTATTTGATAATCCCTTTTGCATCGAATGAAGATCACGGTCAATCAGACAGTAGCCCACCATCCTGACATGTTACATGATCGCCATGAATATACTTGACCTTTCGGTTATGGAGAAGAATTCAACGGACCGCAGACGGTTTGTTTGTTCTATTAATTTACGTCCTATTAACAGCTATGGTCATGTAAGGACGGCCTCCCATGTATTCGGTGTGTTGCGTGTATGTTTTGCGAAGTGCGTGTTTAGGGAGACTGCGGTATATCCATGTTGTGTCTTCTTGTATAGTGAAACTGTTGCCCATTTTATAGTGCTTTATCACTGAAGCATGCCGCCGAAGACACCAAGCAACATACCCCACCCGGTCACATTATACTGACAACGGGCGAACCAGTCGTCCCACTCCCTGTAAGCTGAGCGCTAAGCAGGAGCAGAAA
The DNA here is from genome assembly GCF_041381155.1 of Argopecten irradians. Taxonomy (NCBI): domain Eukaryota; kingdom Metazoa; phylum Mollusca; class Bivalvia; order Pectinida; family Pectinidae; genus Argopecten; species Argopecten irradians. The sequence continues at coordinate 23,613,745 of NC_091146.1, forward strand.
CTACCACTTTTAAAGACTTTGGTGTGTCTCGGCCAGGGGACAGAACCCGGAGAGCCTTCCTCACAAGTGCGAACGCTCAACTCAAGGCCAAAAGTGAAGTTGTGCCAAGGGAGGCATTAGGAAAGATAAAGACAGTTAGGAAGAAGAGAAAAGATAAGATCCTAAATTTAGTCGCCTTTTACGATCATGCAATAGTGGCAGCAGGTACAATTCTAATGCCCTACTTGCAGGACGGACAAAACATGATGACAATAGGGTTTCAAATGGTACACCTTAAATACATTGTAAGGATTAATACCTACAGTATTGTACAGTGAAACGAATACTTTCGGCAATCAAATGATATTCTTCGGTATCCATTGTCGCCAGTTCACTGCCATTTCCGGCACAGAAATCCTACAAAATTAAAGAACAGGTTTATGCTTGGTGGCGACAACAATTTTAGTTTTAGACTCCAGTTAGGTTCAGTTATCGATATTACTATGACTGAATGACAGATTTCCTCTATCACAAGATACACCACCACGAATATACTGCAGCCGCCCAAAACATAAAAGATAAATACACAGGGTCTTGTAATGTTGGTTTGGTTTATTAGATTTACCTCCTATGAACAGTTTGATTTTAGGATGGCATCCCCTGTACGCGGTGTCTTGCGCCTGTGAAATGCGAGGTGCGTGTTCTGGAAGACTGCGGTATATGACCCTGACTATTTATACTTCAATTTGATAAAGCAACGCTTCAGTTCTGTCATGGGTAGGTGACTTTCTTACGCTCTCACCTAATTATGGCTTACGTTGGAAGTTGTGGGTTATATTTATTGGACAAGATACATATATGTACATCTTAGTCCATAAAAGTATTCATTGAGTACATAGTGTTCGACTTACAAGGAAAGGGACGACTGGTTTGGCGTTTAGAATACTTCAGCGGGGAGATACAACATGAGTACACTAGAGCCTCTTCATGCATTTACACGTAACGCATAACATACATGGGAGACTGTCACATAATATACATGGGAGACTGTCACATAATATACAAGGGAGACTGTCATAGGACATACATGAGAGGCTGTCACAGGACACATCGGAGGTTGTCACAGGATATACATGGGAGGCTGTCACTGAACACACATGGGAGACTGTCACAGAACATTCATGGGAGGCTGTCACAGGATATATATGGGAGGCTGTCACTGGATATACATGGGAGGCTGTCACAGGACATATATGGGAGGCTATCACAGAACATATATGGGAGACTGTTACAGGATGAACATGGGAGGCTGTCACAGGACATACATGGGATACTGTCACAGGACATACATACATGGGAGACTGTCACAGGACATACATGGGAGACTGTCACAGGACATACATGGGAGACTGTCACATTACATACATTGGATGATGTCAAAGGATATACATTGGATGATGTCAAAGGATATACATTGGATGATGTCAAAGGACATACATTGGATGATGTCACAGGACATACATTGGATGATGTCACAGGACATACATTGGATGATGTCACAGGACATACATTGGATGATGTCACAGGACATACATGGGAGACTGTCACAGGACATACATGGGAGACTGTCACAGGACAAACATGGGAGGCTGTCATTGAGCGATCCCTGCTGTACAATCCCATTTAGCCTTCTCAAACTATTAAAGTCATGCACTATTTTTATCGAAAAGGAAATTCTAATACAAGTTTTACCTTGGCTTCTGTCCATGTTTTACTGTCCATGAATGTGTAGAAACACAAGTCGTATGTACGCCCCCATTGTAGCGGGCATTTCACGGTGGTGAATTCTACAAACAAAAAGCAGAAGGAACTATCAAAATACTAACTCACATAATTCAATACATATCGCTTGGTAATATTTTTATCCTCAAATTTATTTTACATCCGCCCCTTTGAGGAAGACTCTGGGATCTGTTCCACAATCGAGACACACCCTTCTTCAATAAAAACCTTAGGCTAGGCTATGCGCAACTTAGATTGGAAAAAAAGTTTTGATTTGGGTTCATTAAAGGTATATCATCCACCATGAAAAGTCCACTCGAATCCCAATGCTCACAAAATAATGACGTCACAATGAATACCTAGGGCAGATACATTTGTAATATGCAAAGACCGAACTTGTTGTACACGCATCGAGTTCAAAGCAGACGCTGACTATGAAGTGCTGGAATGTTTCGCCTGTATTTGTAATTATCAAATTTACCAAATCAAACATAACGTACAGTATACAAGAGAGATCGTCCTTTAATGTTTTAACTGTTGAATGGACGTGAAGCATGTAACCGATCAACCAGCAAAACTAATGTTCGTCCAAAATATCATTGTCGCATCGGTTTTAAGTTTTATGGTTTTCAAACGTTCTATCCATTGATCCGCTAAGACCTCTCTCTGGCTATTTCCGACTTGACTCCTTCCTCTTGTGACGTTTCTAGTTCGCCCGTTGGCAGTATAATATGACCGGGTGGGATGTGTTGCTTTATGTCATGGTGACTATAAAAAGGGCAAGAGTCACACTATACAAGAAGTCACCACACGAATATATCGCAGTCTCACAAAACACAACTAGCATATCATACACGCAACACACGGCATACATGGGAGGCCGTCCTTACCTGACTGTTAATAGGACGTTTATTTAATGAAAAAAAGAAAGAAACACACCGTCCCGGTCTTCTGCTTAACCAAGCCAACGACTATCTGACGAGCTTAATTCATGATCAAGACTCGCTTCTGCAGATGGTGACGGTGGATACAAATTTTTCCATATTGCAATATACATGTAGCAAGACAAAATACGCTGTTAGATAGTTTGTCTGATTAATTAACGTCCTATTAACAGGCAAGGTCATGTAAGGACGGCCTCCCATGTATGATGAGAGTAGCGTTTATGTAGTGCGAGGTGCGTGTTTTGGGAGACTGCGGTGTGTTCGTGTTGTGTATTTTTGTATAGTGGAACTGTTGCCCTTTTTATAGTCTATATCACTGAAGCATGCCGCCGAAGACGCTGTTATAAGTTAGACACAAGACAAAATGAGTTTATAGCAAATATGCGTTTTTGTTTTTTCTTACTTACTTTCATCCGATGTACATACCAGTGCGCTTGCTTCTATCGTGAGCGTCCTCTACGCACGTGTGATATTTTCCGCTTTCTCCTTTCGGTTGAGGGCAAACAGTTTACCGACTTGAAACTTTGCTTGTCGCTAATGTTAAATTTTGTAATTAAGAAAGCGCAAGCTTTACGGTATACAATAAGCTATATTATGCTTGACTTTTATTTTTAACGGTGAAATTTAAATTAATAGTCGCATTCAAATTCAAGCAAATCAGTCGAAATAATATTTTAATTTAACAAAAAGCTTACATCGACGTCCGATTATTTAGAATCTATCTCTTTACATGTTCATCAGATCCCTATTTACAATCTAATAATATAAAATATTACGTAGTTGGGCATGTTATGTCTATCTTTTATATTAAGAACATACATCTTACCGTGGCTTACACAGAGATAGGTCTGGTCATTTTCAATACAGATTTCTCCTATGGCACAGGAATGATCTTTACAAGCGCCACCAACTTCCTGCAAAACAAGGGAACAAGAAAATCTTTAAAATGCATATTCTTTCCTCACTCCGTAGAGGATTAACATCGATCAGAGGTCAACATCGATCAGAGAGGTCACATCGATCAGAAAGGTCAACATCGATCAGAGAGGTCAACATCGATCAGAGGTCAACACCGATCAGAGAGTCAACATCGATCAGAGGGTCAACATCGATCAGAGAGGTCAACATCGATCAGAGGATCAGCATCGATCAGATGTCAACATCGATCAGAGAGGTCAACATCGATCAGAGGGTCAACATCGATCAGAGAGGTCAACATCGATCAGAGGTCAACATCGATCAGAGGGTCAACATCGATCAGAGAGGTCAACATCGATCAGAGGGTCAACATCGATCAGAGGTCAACATCGATCAGAGGGTTAACATCGATCAGAGAGGTCAACATCGATCAGAGAGGTCACATCGATCAGAGGTCAACATCGATCAGAGGTCAACATCAATCAGAGAGGTCAACATCGATCAGAGGGTCAACATCGATCAGAGGTCAACATCGATCAGAGAGGTCAACACTGATCAGAGGGTCAACATCGATCAGAGAGGTCAACATCGATCAGAGGATCAACATCGATCAGAGAGGTCACATCGATCAGAGGTCAACATCGATCAGAGAGGTCAACATCGATCAGAGAGGTCAACATCGATCAGAGGTCAACATCGATCAGAGGGTCAACATCGATCAGAGAGGTCAACATCGATCAGAGGGTCAACATCGATCAGAGAGGTCAACATCGATCAGAGGTCAACATCGATCAGAGGTCAACATCGATCAGAGGGTCATATACAATTATTCAAACAATAAGCCAATGGTACTCATAGGGACAGCACATACAGGAGATGTCGTCCTAACATAACCCTGGCTGTTAACAAGACAATGATATAATAAATCAAACTTAAGTCATATTGGGAATTTAACATGGTTAAATAAAAGGCAACACAGTCTGCGTCTTTCAATGTAATTGAAGTGCGAGTATAAAATGCTTTAAGATAGCTTAAACCACAGCATGACATTGAGATTTTTGTTATTTATGCTCCACATAATTAAAGTCACATTATGTTTTTATGAATGCTCTAAAAACTTTACATCGATGATTCTTACGAATCTATTTTTACTTAAAGGGACAAATTCACTTAGGCGAATTATTTTACATAACCAAGAAGCAAAATATAGCATAAATGTATTGTTCTACATTTCTTATGAAACATATAACGTAAAACATTGACAAATTCCACGACATTGTTAAGTATTTTGATTAATATCGTTGAAATATCAAATTGTTGATCAATACGATTTAGCAGGTACAATATGGATGCTGTACCCATACTCGAGCCAAAGTCACGCACGTTAAACAAATAAACTACATAACTACTGAGAAGGTGATAAAATAATTTTTAGACAAGACAATTCATCTAATAATGTAAACATACTACTGTCAGAGCGATTTGATCAGTTCTAGACAACAGTTGCATTATTCTACGAGCAAGGGACAGGGCTCGGCATACAAGAAGTTCGACCACAATGTGTAATGGCGGACAGCGAGCGAGTTTGAACATATACACACATGTCACCACCATGGGCTTTTCAGGCATATCACAGTAAAACCGACTGATCTAATTTCCATAAGAACTAGATTCCGATATATGTACAAATTCTAATGTTCTTTTAGACTGAATTATCCCTTTAATTTTATTCAAATATGTACATACGTTACGACAAAAATGCATATTGAAAAATATATAAATAGAACACGTAAATGTATTTGTTTAGAATTAGCCTATGTGCCTGTACGTACCCGGATGATCAGCAGGTAAACCCCAGCAACACCACGAGGAAATTTAGAACATGCGTAGATTTATTCAATATTTTACATTGTTCATCCATATAAAACTTATTTTTCTTTCCAACAAAAAACACAATACTTAAGTAGAACTATATACTACTGTAATAGAATGGTGCTTTCCACACAAGACCCGGAGGGGCGATCCGACTGTAGCTCCCGTTATATGTATAAGTCCCAAATCGTGATCGTATAGTATTTTTAGTATACAACAGAGTCCACAGTCGTCACAAGTCCTCTCCGGATCCCGTTTCCTCCACAGGTTACAGGCCTGTATCTCAACAGGTTCGATCGCTAGGATGTAGCGGAAGCACTGACACTAATCCAATAACTCAACTAGGTAAATACAAGTACAAATAACTATTTATTATATAAAGACAAGTAATATAGAATTGATAAAGAATATATTTACAATAGTGCCTGATGTAGACAACTTACAGTAAGAGAAATAAGCATACAGTCGTCGTATATGTAGTGAAACCCTAATTATATAGCTACAGAACAACAAGACCATGTGTTCCCAAACACAGTCCAACAACACCTAACGGGAGAAAACCGACCTACCAAATGTTCCAAACTCTAAGAGACATAACTAACTGCGTAAATAGGTTTCCTATGGATGTCTAAGCCCTAAGCCCCTGACGATCCCCTACTACACTGTGCGAACTAGGTTTCCTATGGATGTCTAAGCCCTAAGCCCCTGACAATCCCCTAGAACGACACAAACCCTTGTTAGTCATGTAGCTCTAAGTATAAACCCAAATGGTAGTTCAGAGACCCCGCAAGTGTTGCACTGTTGACAGTGCACGGCGTGGTTCTGTCCCTAACCCATTCTCCCTAGTCAAGACCCAAGCTTCCTTAGAAGCAGCCAATTTTATAACGACACATCAACCCAGTACCCCAAAGTGACCACTGATTGGTCAAAGTCCGGACAGAGCACCATATTTAGGTTAAACCGTTGCTACAAAAACCCACCTACACACTAAATATAACTTCCGCTTAAATACAGACAAGGCTCAACTGACTGATAAACACCTCCCACGTGTACCACACGTGTATTCCGGCCAGCGGTCATCATCGGGGTGATCATGAGGACAACTAGGTTGATGAATGTGACTGCTAAACAGCAAACACACCCTAGATAAGACCTGTTCTCACGGTGTTCCCCTGAATTTGGGTCAAAGATACATAAACAGATCACTGAAGTGAAGACTTAGAAGAGTGCAATAACAAATATACATACTGTAGAAATAAATGCAACAATGATAGAAACCCGTTCTATCACACTACATTCTGACGACTTTAAACACGCACCTGTACGCAAAAACTACAAAAAAGCGAAGCATTGCAAAGTAGAGAACACCCCTCAGTTTCCTCCTAATCGAGCGCGCGTACCCGCTTCCCTCTTACCTGTGTAGAGTGCATTGTATGGTCTCGTGCAAAACTGTTTGTTCGCTTAATACTTGCTTATTTTCAAGTAGTTGACTTTCCATGGTTAACTCCCTTACTGTTTTCAAATGATCAATCTCTGATAATAGTTTTTAAAGAAATTGCAGATTTTAAGTAGGATTTTAGTGTATATAGACTTATTTATAACAAGAGGTCCATGGGCCTTCATCTGAAAATCATTTCAGCAAATTATAACAGGAGGGAGGGGAAAAAACCATTTGGTGAAATAGAAATAACGGCGTTTTGTAGAGTCACTATACAAAATATTTTCCTATTCCCAAAAGGATGTTTGATCAAATTTGGCTAAAATGTTTTGATGTGTAAACTCATCATCTTCTATAATTGGGGCCCAACGTCTCCTGCTTCAGGGGGATCATATCATTTATACAAAATCTGGTTACCCTCCCATCCAGATATTTTTGACCAAATCTTGTTATATTTCTTTCGAAACTTAATGACAGGTGCTTTTTGAAGGAATTTTCCTCTGTTTCCCCGCCCCTCCTGCTCGAGGGCAAACAGAGCCATCATTTATACAAAATCTGTTCACATTGTCCAAAGATGTTTCTGACCAAATTTGGTTAAAATTTAATGAGAACTTTATGACAAGTAGTGTTTTGAAGGAATTATCCTATATTTCCCCTATTGCACTACGCCCTAAGGCCCCAGGGGGTCAGAGTCACCATTTACAAAGTCTGTTTCTGGCCAAATTTGGTTAAAATTCGTTGAGAACGTTTTAGCTAGTTGCGATTTAAAGCGTTTGCGCACGGCATATGGCGCACAACGACGGACGGTGCAAGATGACAATAAAGACGACGAAAATAAGATGATAATGTATTAGCATCGTCTGCCAACATCTATCAGTTGGCAAACATAACTGGGGTCAAAGGTTATACAAAGCCGTCATCATGTGTGATTTTACCCACGTTTGAACTATGGCACCAACACAGCACAACTTAAATAACGGAATTCCCTGGTATTCCCCAGTCATGATTAACTACCGTACGGCATTCTTAATTAAGAAATAACGTCATAAGGTTATCAACGATTAAAATTATTACGAAATCATAATGGGGATTATATGGCATTTTAACACGAGTATCTTCCATTTAAAACGAAAGAAAAGCGACCATCAACTCATATCGGAAGTGGTCACCAAATTTTTCTTGTCATAAAACAAGCTATGAGTTGGTAGATTTGCCAAAGCTAGGGAAAATTATAAAAAAAAATATAATATCATAAATTTTTAGTCGTCTTTTACGATCATGCCATAGAGAAGCAGGTAAAATTCCACAGCAAGGGTGGTTTTTGATATGCATGTAGTGCATACATGTGTGTTTGTTTGTTTAATCAATTACTGTGCTATCACAGCTTAACGACGACGCAACCCCCCCCCCAAAAAAAACCCCCAAAAATTCTTAACCCTGTGTCCCATTTCCAGAAAATGGGATAATTATCTTTTGAACGCTCTGAACACCATAACAATAATTCAATCTGGATTATTAATAGCTTGCATTGAAGACAACTCCTTACTGATCACTATGGTATATGAAATGATGTGAATATGGGCGAATAATTTATTATCGAAAGTTGAATTTCGAGAATTCCTGTAAAAATCGTTAGTCGAAAAAGTACACGTTATATCTTTTACTTATAGAAATGCATCTTTGTATCCTTTAGCGATCCCCGCACTCCATTTTTTTGTCATGCAGAACAAATTATCACCGCTCCCGGCTATTTTTCTCTGTCGTTTCCGATTTGATAGGAGTCCCTAGGGTTTTTACCATATAGTATTCACTGAAGCGGTACTCTATTGAAGGCATATCTATAGCCATCATCTACTTTGCTTTCGGAGTAGGAATCATTCTCGGTCAGAAATATCTATAGTAGTTATTAGGGAAAGGCCAAGGTTGAACTTTATTTTGCTTTTTCGTTGTTCAATCAGATCGATAATTGTCCAATTTGGGTTGATTTGCATGAAAATGAAGGTCTAGCCAAGTGAAAAATGTCAGAACATTATACAAATATGTCTGAATGTGAGGTGATGTATAATCCATTATGTATTTTATGAGGAATGTGGTTTAAAAAAAATGAAAATATGCAACAAAGGAGTGGGACGAATGGTTCGCCCGTTGTCAGTATAATTTGACATGGTTGGGTGTGTTGCTTGGTGTCTTCGGCGGCATGCTTCAGTGATATAACACCATAAAAAGGGCAACAGTTCCACTATACAAGAAGACACAACACGAATATACACTTTACCGCAGTCTCCCAAAACACGTACCTCGCAGTTCACACATGCTATATACCGCATACGTTGGAGGCCGTCCTTACATGACCCTGGCTGTTGATATGAAGTTAAAATAATCCAACAAACAAACAAACAAGGGGAACCTACATAGGAAATTTGAATCATATCCCTTTAATACTTTCTGAGAAGTAGCTGTAACAATCTTCAACTACCAAATCCAAGATAGCGGATCGTCAATCATCTTGTTGTTTGTTTGTTTGTTTGATTAATTAACGTCCTATTAACAACTATGGTCATGTAAGGACGGCCTCCCATGTATGCAGTATGTGTGAAGTGCGAGGTGCGTGTTTTGGGATACTGCAGTATGTTCGTGTTGTGTTTGTTGACCGATCGGTCCCAAAATGTAAACTTCACAAAAAGCGCCTTAGGAAAATCTATATAAGAAATTTAAGAAAAATCCCTTCAGTACAATCTTTGAAATAGCAGTAACAAAATATCAATATCCAAGATTGCGGCCGGTCGGCTATCTTGTAGACCAATTGGTCCAAAATGCAATATTTAAAACAATAGCCTTAGGGAAACCTACATATGAAATTTGATAAAGATCTCTTTAACATTTTCTAATAGCGATAACAAAAACTGTTAACGGACAGACGGAAGGATAGAGACGGACCACAGGGGAAAGGCGATTTCTGATGCTGTTGAGTTAAACAGATTTTCATTTCATTATTTTTTCCATTTCCTCCATTCAGTTTTACATTTCCGGAGAGTTACGTCACCATTACTATATTTTCAAAGTATATTGATGATTGTCAAGAAGATGTTCAACTCGGAGGGATCAAGTGACGGATATTCTAATGGTGAAATTTGTTAAATTGTTTCTATGTTATATGCCTTTTCGTCCCTTTTAAAACAGATTTTGTCATACATCTTAAAAGATCTTGTTTGATATCAATTTTGTTTGTTTTGTGTGATTCATTAACGTCCTATTAACAGCCAGGGTCATGTAAGGACGGCCTCCCATATAGGCTAATGTGTATGGGATGTGTTACGTGTATGAAGTGCGGGTGTGTGTTTTGGGAGACTGCGGTATACTGTAAATCAACTTTCTTTCTTTCTTTAAATTTAACGATCTCTATTTCAAAACAAGTTCGCGAAGTTTAAAGATGCTCCAACGATGACAAATGTTTTTTTTTTCACTATCAAAAACAGGAGCAGACGATTTAGTATTTTTCTTCAGTTATAAAAATTGCTAACTTTACATAATTACCACCATTGAAAGTTTGAGCTTCTAATTTTACTTCAAGTTTAATATATATGAAAAATAATTAATTGCATCCCGAAAAAAATTCCGTGGCATTATATCCTATTTGAAATGAAGTAATGATTTCGCATGCACCAAAGGCGAAATAAATTATCATAGGTTATTTTTGTGTTAATTAGACATATATATACACGATTAAACAGCAATTATTGCTCAAATGATGAATATCAGTTATGCTCTGTCGGCGGTGGAGCATCTTTAATATTCGCAGATTTAAAATCTTTTCCGGAAAATCCTACCAGAGTTAATAATGTAAATGTTCTTTATGAATTTCGAACTTATTTGGGTCGCGAAATTCGAAAACGCACGCGAAATGAAATTGGTTTACAGTATTCGTGTTTTATAATTAAACGTCACCATCCTTCTTTGTATAGTGGAACTGTTGCCCTTTTTATAGTGCTATATCACTGAAGCATGCCGCCGAAGACACCAAGCAACACACCCCACCCGGTCACATTATACTGACAACGGGCGAACCAGTCATCCCACTCCCCGTTTGCTGAGCGCTAAGCAGGAGCAGAAACTACCACTTTTATAGACTTTGGTGTTTCTCGTCCAGGGGACAGAACCAAGAGCCTTCCTAACAGGGGCGAACGCTCAACCCAAGGCCAAAAGTGAGGCGGTGCCAAGGGAGGCATTAGGAAAAATAAAGTCAGTTAAGAAGAAAAGAAAAGATAAGATCCTAAATTTAGTCGCCTTTTACGATCATGCAATAGGGGCAGCAGGTACAATTATAACGCCCTACCTGCAAGAAGACACAACATGGATATACCGCAGTCTCCCAAAACAAGCACCTCGCACAACACACACGCAACACACCGCATACATGGGAGGCCGTCCTTACATGACCATAGCTGTTAATAGGACGTTAATAAATCAAACAAACAAACAAACAAACGTCACCATCCAGCAGTGATTCTAAACTCATAGAAGTGCTCTTCTACGTCTATTTACATTTAATAAGTACCTGTGGGATGTCTTTCTTTGATATTGGAATGTATTGTAAACCCATCATCCAAAAAGATTGCCGATCGTAGTCGTCAGAGTTCAAAACGCACATCTTGTTATATTCTTGGAAGTGAAGGTTTCGACACAATTTCAGGGCGTTACACAATTCGATACACTGGTATCGAGTCGGGATCTCTATTGCCATAAAATCATGTCGATATAACGGATATCGAAATGTCAAAGGCACCTGAACTAAGCCTTCCGAAAATGTTAACTCAAACAGGAAAAACAACACAACCTCCAGGAGAGACATCACCAGAACAACCAATGGCCAGATGTATTATAAAATGTCTGTGACAGGGCAGATACAATCCAGTCAAAATATATAATATATTCTGTGCACAGTGATGGGCCTTCGAGTCGTTTCTGAATCGGCAAAGGATGTCACGGCAATTGGCATGATGATTGAACACGTGTTTGAATTTATTCACGTGTATCTAAAGTACAAGCATAAACAATAAAAAAACAATCCCAGCGGAGTTCACATGAGTCATACCATACATAAGAAATTTTATATCAGTATAACTACAAGCTTTTTAGCTGCGGTGGCCCAGTGGTTAAGATGTCCCGACATATTGCCACCAGCCATCCACCTCTCGAATCCCATGTGGGGCAGCTGCCAGGGTCATGGAATGACGGCCTCCCAGTTATACAGTGTGTTGCGTGTATGTAGTGCGCGATGCGTGTTTTGGGAGACTGCGGTATATTAGTGTTGTGTCTTCTTGTATAGTGGAACTATTGGCCTTTTTATAGTGCTATATTATTGAAGGTGCTGACCGCTGGTCGTTGACTTTCCTCCAACAACAAACCTGGAACGTCCTTACATGACCCTAGCTGTAAATACGACGTAAAACTAATAGAACCATCTAGAATGTAATTTGAATCCTATGTTGCACAGTTGCAGTATTGACCGCTGGTTGGTGTTTTTTTTCTTTTTCTGGGTGCTCCAACTTTCATTCACCAACAAACCTGACACTTCCTAGCATGACCATGTCTGTCAAATATTTAATTTGATAAAATGAAATCACGTGTATCTGTCATGTTTTTATAGCTAAACGAAAATTAGTAATTTGTTTGATTAATCAATGTCCTATTCACACCCAGGACGGCCTCCCATGTATGCGCTCTATTGCATGTATGAAGTGTGGGTGTGTGTTTTTGGAGGCTGCAGTATATTCGTATTGTGTCTTCTTGTATATTTGAACTATGCCATTTTTATATTGCTATATCACTGAAGCAAGCTGCCGAAGACACCAAGCAACACATCCGGTCACATTGTATTGACAACGGGCGAATCATTCGCCCCATTTTCTCTATGCTGGGCGCTTAGCAGGAGTAGAAACTAATACTATTATAGACTTTGGTGTGTCTCGCCCAGGGGATAGAACCCAGAGCCTACGTCATAGGGGCGAGCACTCAACAGAAGTCCAAGTGAGGTTGTGTCGATGGAGACGTTAGGATAAGAAAGTAAATTAAATAGAAAGAAAAGATAGGGTGATCAAAAAATGAAATGCATACAAATAAGAAAAATAGAAAAATTAGTAAAGAAAATTTTCATAAAACCTTCAAAGTAAATTCTCAGATAGTATCCAAATATAATTAAAGAAGAATAAAAGTGAACGGTCGTGTTGACCTTCAGATGAGAAAGCTCTGAGCATTGTCATCTGGCCTAGACACACCGTGACGGAAATGTTCATACACAATCAGAACAGATCTTATTTTATCACATAATCCGCCTGAAATCCAGTAATTTCGCCCGAGTAATATTTTTGTATATGTCACTAATCACAATAAAATGACGTTAGGAAAAATGACGTGACGTCAGAATTACGAGGACGGCGGGACAAAATGGCTCTCTCTGCTGGATTTTTGAAATACATTTTGACGTTAAATTCTTTGTTATGTAAGTATTTATAGATATGTGATAATAATTATCTTAAATTTGTGTTCATTTCGCTAAGGCTCGCAAAAATATAAACTTCTAAAACTCGTTTCATAAAATTTCACATGAAATGAACACTCATGTAACATACATCCTATATATAACCAGAAAATACCATTAAGCAAAAATAAATAATTAATATTGTATTTTATACTGCCTGGTACTTGGGTTACACACGATAGTAGGTAATAATAATTTATCCCGTAGAGTGTTCCGACACTATGAACAAGTGAATGTTCTATACAAGTTTTATGAAACTGTATGCTGTTCCTTATCTTTGTACTTTACATGACTAATCGATGACAGAATTTCCAAAAATAAATAAAATATGGTGGGGCCCCAAATGGGGAACATTGCTAAAAATGTGTTATAAATTCCGACTCCTTATTAAACCTCGGATATTCCTTACATTTTTGGTTTGAAACATCGTTTGAAGGGGGCAGTCATTTTTTATATGAATCAGCCTTGTCGAAAACCCAAGGGGAGATGGATAGGACACCAAATGGAGAAAATTGCTGATATTTGGTTAGAAGCATTATTGACTGAAGGCTACCATATTTCGCGTGAGTGAGACTAATCTGAGCCTCGAGACTGTCGAAGGGGTTGCAAATTTTAAAGATGCTTCACCTCTGACAAATTGAATATTTTTTCTCTAACAAAAACAGGAGCAGACAATTCAGTATTTTTCCTAATTACAATTCCTTGTTACAAAAGTTACTTAATTAACACCATAACCAGCATTAAAAAGTTTGAGCTTCTGATTTTGCTTCAAGATAAAAATATTTAATATGATTAATTGCATCCCGAAAAAATTCTGTGGCACTATTTCCTATACGGAGAGAAGTACTGAATGCGCATGCACCGAAAGCTAAATACAATTGTAAATTATTTTATATGTATTTTTGTGTTCATTACAAACGTTTAAATACCAATTATTGTTAGAATGATGAGTATGGTTTATTTCGGTGGTGGTGCATCTTTTATATACGTAACGGAACTGTCGGAGTGCAGTGCGTGAATTGTTTAGTTAAGTAATTTTTTATGATGGCACATTTTTATATGATATCAATGTTTACTTACAAGAGAGAGGACGTATTACAGATACCACACCGATAGTACAATTCAGGCACAAATATGTGCAAGGTTGCTTTCGTAAGTGAAAGTGAAAATGACAATTCAGTCAGGACAATTCTGTCACACAACCTTGAAGCAAACTATGGTATCAGTTTGTAGTTCGATATTCCTTATGAATTATGAAACAAAACAAATATTGACAAATTCCACGATGTTGACAAAGTCGATAATCCAAATCAGATAGGAATACGATTAAGCAGATATAATATGCACGCTGTACCCATACCCGAGCCGATGTCACTTAGGTTAAAGAAATGCAATACTAAATACTATGTTTGAAGACATCATAATAAAACACATTACTGAAAGACCGACTCGAGTAGTGCAAGACAAAATTTCACTGTCACTTGGTTGGGTTTGACATAATAAACAGGTTCTGTCACAAAGTGTCATGGCGGACAGCGAGCGAGTATCAACATTTCTTACACATTTCACCATGGGATTTTTCTAGTATGTTACAATAATAAAACTACTCTTAATTTCATTAAAACTGGTTTCTTTCTGATATAAATATGCATATTTTAATGCACTCGTAGACTGAAATGTCTCTTTAGGTCACCATGGTGAACAAGTAGAACACACTATCTGAGGTTTCGTTAGGAAAACTTAAATACAGTAAGTTTAACACATTATTTTTTTCCAAGATAAACTATCCTGTCAAAGTAAAATTGCTCAATGAATTTAAGACCCGGATTTTAATCATATTCTTGCTTGACATTTTGCTGAATATCTTCTCATTTTGCACAATGAAACTATATTCAGCAAGATATGATCAAAATGTGGGTCGCAAATTCGCTCCGCAATTTTTCTATGACAGGATAATTGACTTTGAAAAATAAACGTTTTTTTGTCTTTTTGTTTTGTTTTGTTTTAATTTTTGTATGTTGAACGTCCTATTAACATCTAAGGTCATTTTAGAATATGTCAGGGTTCCTAGTTGTCGTCTACAATGTAATTCCACATTTTTAAATTATTAATTGTCAGTCATTTCTGCAGGTATATTTCCATCTACAACCATATATACAAGGCACAAAAAAAGAACAACAGTGTATAGTGACTGTGTTCTAGATAAACAGGCATCACATATTTGTCTGTCCATTTGAATGACATGCACAGCTTATTTCAATCTGATTAAAATACAGATTCTTAGTATCACTAAGTTTGATAATGAGCACAACAAAGCTAATTGTATTTATCACATAACTATGCATGTTTCACAATGGAAAAACCATGTGATAAATTCCATAGCAGTTGGTTATCATTTATGTTTACACACTCCAGTAGCGCCTCTGATTGGTCAATTCCAAGATCTCTTGATTTCGATTGGCTCTCAACTTCGGGCTACTTTTCATAGCGCATTTTCTTTTAAATAGCATTGTATTTACTGTTTAACAGGTAGTTGCTTTTTCAAAGTATCAAACAATAGCATATTGGCTGTCTGTTTAGGCACTATATTTTATGGCGGTAAGATATCACTACACAATGTATGGTGGTAAGTTTCCCTGAATGAAGACGAGAAAATGGTCACCACGGTATAAATATAGAGCTAAAGTTATGGGATAAATAAGTTCTCAAACGCGTGACTGTTTATCATGTTTATCTAAACTCTCGTTAGTTAATGTTCAATTTTTTCTAAATTTGAAAATTAACTAACTCGAGTTTGATAAACATCAGTCACTTGTTGGGGAACCTCTATATGTATACTAGGACGAAATGACGTTTTCAAATGGTATAGCAAGGTGTAGAAACCGCATTTGATCTGAAGTACACACGGTATAAAGGTCATCTGGACGTGACCCCTTGTGAGATATTATCTGACCCTCTATTTAACGGAGTGGTTATAAAGATCTTTGTTTTAGTCAGATTGAGCAGATTTCATCACATAACAAATATTGAGCTGATTTCATCACATAACAAATAATATTTCAAATGTCCTCCCCGTAATTGCACATACAGGTAGAGTTAATTATTGAGTTATAACCCTTATCTCATAGATTCATTGAGGTAATTACAGTCACGATGTAGTCTTAAGTTAAATATTAGTATTAAATAAATGCCTGTCCTAACATCAGATAGTGCTATTAAATGTGTTGGGTCGTTTATTTTAAAAGAAATTATCTTTTTGAGTATCATGTAGTCACTTAAAAACTCAATAATTTTATTAGTTGAAGTCCTGATTCATTCTTAACAACACGTCTAAATGACAAACACATTGAGTTGTTAAGAGTTGTCTCCCTTACTATGATACTGAACTGCCATACCTGTCTTGAATTACAGTGACATTTCTTTAGATAGGAAACATATAAAGGTCTCATTGCTGGTTTTTCTTCCAACTTCTCTGATATAATTTCAGGATATATAACACAATTCAATGTTGTTTTCAGTTTAAAACGAGTGCTTGTCCATGAAAAAAAAACATCATAGCGTGATCACCTTTCAGAGTAGTCACGCTATTTCAGCAATTAACTTTCCTTGATTTTTTTCTCGAGACGACCGAGATCAATTGGTATAGTATATACTAACAAAGGAGCCTTATATTTGACCTACATATAATTTTATTGTTATTTTGTTTTCATACATTTATTTTGCGCAGATAGAACCACGAACGAATAGCGACCTTTAAGACTATTTATACATAGCAGCATGAGAATAAGTTACAGTCCACTACATATATATGTCTGAAACTGTTTCGATGTAATTTATAAATTAAAATATGTAATCTTTCTACAATAGCAATGAAACAATTACTACATACTTGTTTATTTGTTTGATTAATTAACGTCCAATTAACAGTCAGCGTCATGTAAGGACCCCCTCCCATGTATGTGGTGTGTAGCGTGTATGAAGAGCGGTTTTGTGTTTTGTGAGACTGCGATATGTTCGTGTTGTGTCGTCCTGTATAGTGGAACTGTTGCCCTTTTTATAGTGCTATATCACTGAAGCATGCCGCCGAAGACACTAAGTGACACATCCCATCCGGTCACATTATACTGACAACGGCACGCGAACCAATAGTAATCCCATCTCCAAGCCTGTATTTGTTTTTATGACGGTCAGACACACAATTCACCAAACCGACCATCTTTTTTAGTTTTGTTTTATCGTTGTTCTGTTAACAAGTCAGGTCCTTCTTCATGTTCGATGTGTGGAAGTACGGTATGTTTGATTGATTAATCATACAAAAGAGTGGGGTATACATGATCTGTAATATAGTAGTGTCGTCGTCCTCAGATGTTCCAATCTATCAAAATTAAATCGTAGTAGTAGGAGGATAGTGCGGACGGGGGAGCAAAAGTGAGTGACCATTGAAAAAAATCAGAGATTCTAGATCGATGATGTGCTTTCCTATGTCCATGTGATCAGCATTTCTCGAAAGACATAATGTCAAATTTAACGCTATAGCAGTTTAACTTACAGGACATGCAACTTTACAGATCATAATGATGTTTGGTGTTTTGTAATATTTAATTCACAGTTTATTAAAATAAGACCTCTATTATCACGAACCCGTCTGATATATGTTCGTGTTGTGTCTTCTTGTATAGTGGAACTGTTGCCCTTTTTATAGTGCTATATCACTGAAGCATGCCGCCGCATGAGCTTTTGTAATTGTGCGGCGTCCGTCGTCCGTCAACTTTTCACAAAAAGCCCTACTTGTCATAAACGGCTGAGTGGGTTTTCACAAAATTTGGTCTTCAGCTTCCTTGGATAAAGTGGAACCAACCATGTATAAACGGTGACCCTGCCCCAGGGGCCTGGAGGGCGGGGCCCAATGGGGGAAATATAGCAAATTCTTTAAAATCCTTCTTCTTCTGCAGCAATAAAGGGGTTAATTTGGGCTGAAGCTTCCATGGATAAAGGGGAACCAATTTTGTATAAACGGGTGGATATGGTCCTTCAGGGGCCAGAAGGGCCGTACCCAATAGGGAAAACATAGAAAATTATTTAAAATCCTTCTTTAATTGTGGGAATGAAGGGATTTAGTTCTAATTTAGTTTTACGCTTCCTTGGGTGAAGTGGAAGCAAGTTTGTATAAACGGTGGGGACTGTTCCCCAGATGCCAGAGGGGTGGAGCCCTATCGAGAAAATATAGCGAATTCTTTAAAATCCATCTGTAGAAATTCTAAAAAGTTGGGTATTGCACCGTAGTTCTTGGCAGTCATTCTACAGAGAAATGGTGATTTAAATTTTGAGACGCCCTAATTGCAACAAAACAGTGTTTAAATGAACATATTGAAACCACTAAAGGTGTTAGTGTTTGGGGGGTCACCACCGTGACGGGTCTCCGCTAATAATTTGTGGACATTTCTGTCCGTGGTGCGATAATGATGAATGATTTATGATGATGGTGATGAAAGGTGGATGGTGGTGACGATGATGATGTGATTATGATTTTGAAAATGAAATTGAAAGTGAGTAAGAACAAAAGTTGAAAGGAAGTTTTTTTTTAAATTATTGCACATGAAAAGGAAATAAGAAATGAACCAAAACAGGAGGTTCATGGGCCTTAACGGTCACCTAATATTTGATATCAATTACTTATGTCATTTACTAACCAACTGATGTTATTCAATCACGAAATAGGAACATACATATTTTAGGGCTATATACAAAGTTTCATTAAGCTTGGTGCATATTTACTCGCATTACCGTATTCACAAGGTTCAATAACTAGTATTGCAAAGAGCAATAACTCCTCTAATAAGTTAACCTTATAACGGCATAGATGGTCAGTAAAATTTATAGGGGGCGAGGGCGTAGTCCTATATTTCTAACTAACCATCTATGCCTTTATAGGGGGTCAGTAAGTGACTATATAACGAATTTATCGCATCGAGGACCATTAATTTGATTCATTAAGTCATTTTTCCTATTTGTTTTATCACGAATCTGAAATCAAATTTGAAGCATGCTGGCGAAGGATACAAATATTTAGGCCTACATATTTATGTATTGCTTTCCGGAAATGCAATATATACTGTATAAGGAACATGCAGAATAATTCATAAATCAACTTTAATTTCGACATTCCTAGTCAAGGCTAGGACAAGTGCACAGTAGGCTTACCTCAGTACGACACCAGGCTGGCTGTATACTGTATTGAAAGTATCACAAACAAAAATGACACAAACATCAATCCAACATTTAAAAGCACAATTTCCTTGATCATCTTCCGCATTCTCGCTGACATAATCACTTATAAGTTATGCAGATAAATTGATTGTAGAGTAAGGATTGATGGATAGGTAAGAACTTCTCCATTTGTTTATAATCACAGCCGAGAAAACGCCTGAATTGTTACGCTTAAATTTCACCACGTAATCAACTTTCAAACTGGCGTAGGGGAAGTAACTCGTATTTTTAAAATGCTATTTTTTAATTTGAAGTATCAAAACGTTTTAATGTAATTTTATACAAAAAATGACAAGTAATAAATATTTTTACAATACTAAAATGGTATATGTTTTTGAAGAGAACATGTTTAAATTTTGAATTATCCGAGGTACGATAATGCTGATTATAACGATGAATTATGATGTAAGTGATGATGATGACAGATGGATGGTGGTGATCATGATGATATGATTATGATGTTGAAAATTATATTGAAAGTGAGTAAGAACAAGAGGCCCATGGGCCTTAACGGTCACCTGATCTTTGATGCAAATTAGTTATGTAATTAACTAGCCAACTGATGTCTTTTGTTCACGAATTAGGGACATACATTTTATATGTCTACATACGAAGTTTCCTTAAGTTTGGTGCTTATTAACTCACATTATCCTTTTCACAAGATTCAATAATTATTATTGCAAAGGGAAATAACTTCTTAAATAAGTTAAGAGTCTAATAAAGCTGTATTTCGAACTGGTCCAAGATCTTTGCAATGTTATTCTACATACAAAGGTTAAATTAAGCTGGGTGCATATTACTCAAGTCGACAAGTGTAACGATTTTAGTTTGGTTTGGTTACTACTATGTACGTCCTATCAACAGCCAGAGAGTCATGTAAGGACGGCCTCCCTTGTATGTGGTGTGTAGCGTGTGTGAAATGTGAGGTGCGTGTTTAGGGAGTCTGCGGTATATTCGTGTTGTGTCTTCTTGTATAATAGAACTATTACTTTTGTCCTTTTTATAGTGCTATATCACTGAAGCATGCCGCCGGAATGTGTGCAAGGATGTATGCTAGGAAGAAAGAAAATTTAACCCACCCTGCAGGACAGCACAAGTCCTACTTTTCCACCAGAGTTAATGATGAGCGTGGGCGTGCTATCAGACTTCGTTTTCTGACAGTGATTGTTAATATTAATTACATTTTGGAACTTATGACACTATGGCCCAGGACTAAGATTTATCACTGTCGGAAAGACGAGAAATTCAAGGTCCTAAATTTATTCGCCATTTACCATATCATGCAATAGGAACATCATGTACAATCGATCCGACGCCCTACCTCTAGTGGAGCAGGCGTCGGATCGATACCGAGAACTTAAAATAATAAAGATATCTTACCTTGCTATAAATGTTTCAACTGTTAAGGTTAAGAAGTAAAACGGTTAGTGACCTAGACGGATTGTGACACGTTCAGACATAAAATATTATGACATGTCGGTTAAAGAAAACAACATACCATATATTGTTCATTATACCTGTATAGGGAATTACAACACTTAGATGGTATCGGATCGCTCCATGGAATTAAAGAAGCAATGCATGGCGGCACAAAGCCGATTCTCTTCTAATGTCTTTTATTGTGGTAGACTTCTGAAAAAATAAAGATATGTCTGTTAGACATGAATTGCTCGGTAACTACTTCCTAAAACCTTAATTACAATACATAATACAATATGCATCTAGACTATAAGGACCCTGCTCTGAGATATTTTGCACGTACAAAAATGTATCAAATAATTAATTAATAACCAACAGATGAAACATTTGACACGTTATTTTTTTCTCCACTTATCTATTGAAAACCATCTGACTTGATGAAATCATTCAAATGAACAGACAAACATGAATTATGCCTTATAACCATTAGTTTACAAAACAGAATTTATGCAATGTCAAATTATTATTCCATGCCTTATGTATGTGAAGATGGAAACATACCTTTTTTGTTTGAGTTTTACGGCACATCGACAACTAAAGTCATTTAGGGCCAAACTACAAGTCAGGCATTAATATCAGGATATAAACAATGATTGCATCTAAAAAGTCACGATAAGAAAAAGGCAGTTAGGAACTAAAAAAAAGATTGTAAATGTTGATCTTATAAAAACATTGCATGAGATAAAATGGTTTTGGCTAAAACACATGAGAAAACTCGTACATAATGTTGATGAAACGATGAAATGTTAAGTTGATACGATGAAAAGATGAGAAAACGTTCATTTTGTTTAAAATGCCGATTTCATAGAGATAATTGAAAATACGGTTATGTCTCACGTCATGGAACAAAACTTTATATGTCGGAGAAATCGTAATACTTATAATACTTATCTCGTATGTGTTTAAAATCAATACAATGCAATAAAATATGCTCCACTGTGAGAGGAGAATCACATGCATGGCATGTAGGAGGATCCTTCCCTCTCAATAGATAGGAATATGTAAAATATGTGTGTCCAATTCGGAGCCGAGAGAGACCAACTTCCTCTCTGCGGTCTCTCCGACTGGGCAGTTGAGGGTTAAGTGTATGCTGTATTTTAAACAGTTTATTGTTTGTTTCGGTAGACCACCTTTGTTGTCAATGGTGTTTGATAGCTGACCGTCCGTTGTCAGTATAATTTGACTGGTGGGATGTGTTGCTTGTTGTCTTCGGCGGTATGCTTCAGTGAGAAAGCAATATAAAAAGGGCAAACTTTTATTAGAAGGATACAACACGAATATACCGCAACCTCCAAAAACATACGGGCGTCCATAGACCGCGATACATTGCACACACGAAAGGAAGGTCGTCCTTTAATGAAACCAATCTTCTATTTTGAACTTGGCTGTCGATAGGACATAAAATAAACAAACAACGCTGTCGATAAGACATCAAATAAACAAACAGCGCTGTCGATAGGCCCAATCTGATTGAAATACAGATCCATAACCACTCCGTTCAATATAAACAAGCAAACATATTTGATATCAAATGTGCAAAGAATTTGCTTACTGTGTGGAAACAATACGGTATCTTACAAGTGATTAGTAAAACAGTACATGAAATGATCGTATCAAATGTCAATACACTTAGGCAGTGTCAGTTATATACGGACCACCATCATAGTGAATACGCTTCATAAACCCAACATAAATTACATCGGGGGAATTAAAAAAGTATGGAGTGAAGCGTAGGGAGATGTAGTCATTAGCTATAACAAACTGCTTTGCTATGGTACATATAGCATTTGACGTCATTCTTTTGTCGTATTTTCCAGTTCTCATATGATGAAAGGCCCTGGATTCTGTCCTATGCAGTCAGAAATCCCATTGCAATTACTATACAAGAATACACAACACGAGTACACCACAGTCTCCCAAAAACACATACCACTCACTTCATTCACGCAACACCACATACGCTTACATGACCCTAGCTGTTAAAAGGACGTTGATTTAATAAAAAAAACACTTTGCAATTCAATTACTGGCTGTAAAACTGTGAAATGAAATTGTAGACCACAACTTTTCTTCATGGTGTACAATGTACACGTATGTACTTATTTCATTATACTGTAGACGAATATATAGTGATGTTGGGCTCTCAGTTGTACTTGAAAAAAAATAAATATAATAATTGTGATTTCCAAAATGATTTTATTTTGTTATATTTACACTTGCTAGGCTTGGTCACTATACGCTAATACTAGCCGATTTTGTTTACCATAACTGCATGGTAACATTGAACTTTGAACTTGCGTATGAAAATGTTCTGTGCAACGTAAAAGGACTACTTTTTTTAAAAAGAAACACATGGCTTTGTTTACATTTTGACGCAACATTACGTGTATATTGTTGTTTTTCATAGAATTTTTGAAAAATGTGAATGATATATACATGTTTTATATTAATATGGGGCACGCGCCCCATAGAATATATTCTCAGAGGAATTGCTCCATACAAGCATGGTTAACATAAAAACGAAATCCAATCCCTATATTGTGTTAAAAGCCCTACTTGATTCGTCAGTATACAAATTCCGGAACAAATATAATTTGAAGGCCCATTACCTTTCCGAAACGGCTTTTTGTTTTTGAAATTGGAATATAAAAAGAGACTGATAATTTGTAGAGTCGGCAAAGGTATTAGCTTATTTAAGTCTTAACACTACACTTATCATCACCTTAACATTTTTTTTACATTAAATGAAATGTTAATTTTCATAAAACGGGTCGTCTTATGTTATCCGCCGTCGTCCTAATCATGAGCGTTAGTTGACTATAACTGAGGCAGAAGGCAAACAGCGACATGAATCTTCACTGTTAATATACATTAGGCCATAGTTGTGTTTTTTCTGTTTTGCGTCATTTTGATTTTCTTAAACCTACCAGCCAGCAAGGCGAAAAACCACACACAAAATGATAAACAAAATGTTTTGCTAACGAATTAAATTTTTGGGGGTTCGGCTTGATACTGATTTTGTACATTTTTCTACAAAAAATAATTTATTTCATTTCAAATGATCAAATTTAGAAAAGAGTTTTCATTTTATAGATTTTATATCTATGGAAATTGTAGGAAACATTACTTGGCCTGTTACACAGCTCTTTTATTGCCCAGTTCAGAATAAATTGTTTATGAGACCTGAAATCCTCCAGCACGCGGAAGCAAAACAGGTTAAAACACAACTATGGCCTTACTCAGGAAATCTTCCATTTCTTTGGTGTTGTAATCTCATATTAGGCGATCGATATTTATTCTTACGTTTTAATATTATTCTTTTTAGGAAACTTTTATTTTTGTTTCGGAAGGTAGTGGGCCTTTAAATAATCCTGGTTGAGTGAGGAAGTCTTTGTATTTTGTCTTGTAGCCAACGCACACCACCAATGACCATGAAAGCATGAACTACATAGGTGATGTAAAGATGATACAAATTTCATATGATAAACACTTAACTGGCTTAGACTCAACGGTGATATATATTGTAATTATTGATTCAATTAAGAAACTGTCTGTCCCATTAAAAAAAAAATCAATTGCTAAAATAAATGTTTCGTACAATAATAGAAATAGACATTTGGATTAAAAATAATCTCCATTCCAATTGGCCATGAATCAATCTGATTAAAATACAGATCCGTACTATCAATACGTTGTATAAGAGGATATGACAACATCCCGTTAGTGGTCAACTTCTGGTGACCTTTGGAAATGGCCAAACAAATTGCTGCTTTCAAAACATTGACAATTGATTTCAGGGGACGAAATAGTTTGAAAATCTGCTAGAATTATTTCCGTGTACGTAGTCAGCTCGGCAAAAGAGCACAACAAAGCTTAATAAATATGTAAATTAGGGCGAAACGGCGTTGTCAAATGATCTAGTAACGTGTAGAAAAAGCATTTTGATCTGAGGTACGTACACGTGGTATAAAGGTCATCCCAACATTACCCCTTGTTGTCAGATCCTTTATTGAACGGAGGTGGTTACAAGGCCCAGGCTGTTAATAGAACGTTAATTGATGCAAAAAACAAACATATTAAAAAAAATTATTAAAATCGCCCATATTCTCCTTAGTTTTCACAATTGTCTGGTATTCGGAAAAGGCAAGTATGTCAAGTCGTTAGGAGAATAAAAGTAAAGAAAATACTGAAATTGATGATTTGTATTCTATGAGATAATTTTAGTTTTATTCGTTTGTAAGTTCATTAATATTCATCAACCTTCTTATCAGATGACCTTTATGTATGTCCTTCTAACCGTTTTGCACCAGTGATGTGAGTGCTGTTATACCCAATGTACTCCTGGGTAATAAATATATATAAGTTTACAAAGATACATTTTACCACAGACAGACTAGACAGAAAACAGGAAAACGTCCATCCACCTTTTATGTGCAGGAACGGCGGTTGTTAATTAACTATCTCATTGCAGCTTTGTGACATCTTCATTTATGCCCCTTTTGCTACTACACTGGGACCATTCAAGGACATTCATAAAACGCTTTTTAGATAAATGTTCCATTTTCAGAACGAAATCTTAGTTAAAGTGACATTTTTATATAGTGGTTCCTCTTATCTTAAAAGGTCTCATTATGTCCCCGTTGGAAGTCCTGCTTTTGTTCCTGTTGGAGTTTTCGGAAGGTTTAGTACCGGTGCGATTGAATCGGCGCTGGCCATTATACCGTCAGGACTATATGAAGATTACGGTGCCGACACGTTACCAATGCATAGAGTTGTGCATCGCCATGAAATTGTGCCGAAATATCAGCTTCAGGGAAAGTAACAGGTTGTGTTTAATGAACACTGACGACCAAGATCGACAAAGCACTTGGAGATCGGGGAATAAAGATATTCCGATATCAAAGAGGGACATACCACAGGTAAGTTTTTGTGCTATAATATGTTTGTTTGTTTGATTAATTAACGTCCTATAAACAGCTATGGTCATGTAAGGACGGCCTCCCATGTATGAGGTGTGTTGCGTGTATGTTGTGCGAGGTGCGTGTTTTGGGAGACCGAGGTATATTTATGTTGTGTCTTCTTGTATAGTGGAACTGTTGCCCTTTTTATAGTGTTATATCACTGAAGCATGCCGCCGAAGACACCAAGCAACACAACCCACCCGGTCACATTATACTGACAACGGGCAAACCAGTCGTCCCACTCCCTGTATGCTGAGCGCTAAGCAGGAGTAGAAACTACCACTTTTATAGACTTTGGTCTGGCTCGGACAGGGGACAGAACCCAGAGCCTATTAGTGTTATTTTCGTTCTGATTAGCTTCGGCACGCGTCGGGTTAAAATCGAAATTCCTGTTTGATTAAAGATTAAAGATCCTTCACCGCTCATGAATAAAAGTTTTTCTCTATCAAAAACAGGATCGGACGAATCAGTAATTTCCTCAATTACAAAAGTTATTTACTTTACAACATTACCACCATTGAAAAGTTTGCTTGCTTTATTTTATTTCAAGATGAAAATATTAAAAATATTTAATTGCGTCCCGAAAAATGTTCACGGCACTGTGTCCTATATAAAAATTTTTTTTAAATATTTTTCTTTGTGTTAATTAGACATAAATTTACATGATTACATGACAATTATAGTTCAAAGGATGAGTGATATGTATGCTCTGTTGACGATGGAGCATCTTATCTTTAAATTAATGTCCTATTTACGCCATTTATGGACGCCTCTACTTTCCCCCTGGTTCTGAACAACATGGCAGACAGTATAATGACCTTATTGAATTTTGACAAAATAGTTGTTGTGCTGCTATGTAAACTATAGACTATGAAGTTTCTCTATATAAAATATTTGTAAAGGTATAAAGTTTCTCTATTATATAGAATATTTCAGACGGATGAGGGAAAAGGACAATAACAACAGTAAAAATATCCTTCTTTGCATTGACTGACATATGGTGGGCGCCGAGATCCCTCTGCGATGTTTTGTATCTACATTTCATAGTTCATATAGAAATTGAACAGTGTTTTGATTGCGTTAAAGGTGGCATGAACGCAACGGGATTAAGACATATTTAATGTAGTGCAATCAAATTAAAATTAGACTTGCAATTCCGCTCCACTATGATACTCTACATTACGCTCCAATACAAGATCTAACAGAACCTCATCATGACCCCTATGGTTAGCCAATCAGCGTGTCGCCTACATAATCTTCAGTGTAGTTGATTCATGATGAATGTAGAATGTAGGGCTACTCCCGCGCTACATGTAGGATATATCCATTCCATTGCATTCATACCACCTTTAACGAAGTCAAAACACTTTTAAATCTATATATTTACATAAATAAGTCTATTTTTACAAGTTCGTGATCAAATTTAAAACGATGTTGTTTGCTTAGCTGGGTAACAATGGTAGTCAGGATGGCCGTAGATATAGTTCCGATTATTGAATGTTATAGCTCCACTTTGATTGAAAATTTAACAATTGTACCTTTCAATTATTTTTAAAATACATGTATGTTTCTTTTAATTTCATCATAATGTCCATTTCGAATGAAAGTTGAGATAACCGAGACGGTTCGTCTACCGGTATGTATCGTTGTCAGGGTAGTGATGTGTTGAGCTGCTGGATGTTTGTTATGTATGTATGTATTGGTCTACGATTGCGATATAGACTAAATTCTTCAAAAAATGTATATTGAATTCCCGTCCATTATGATCCTAAAAAGCAATTTTTATTTTTTCATGTCCTTTCCCTACGATAGCCGATTGGACTCATTTTGGTAGAAGGAAAAAAACCGGGTATTTTACGTTATTACGCGAAACTTTAAGCGTTATTACGCGAAACTTTTGACGTTGTTACGCGAAATTTTTGGTGTTATTACGCGAAACTTTTATACAATTAATATTTAGTTTTAAGATGTTATACCACCCCAATTGACATAATCTTTATTTTATATTTTACCGGGGCAGTATAACACCTATATGCACATTAAGCGAATCAAAGGCCTCTAATTTGTATTAGATAAAAAATTTAACTGAACAAAAAGTCAATAGGATTATTTGCGGTGCTTGTAGTAAGAAAAAGGATCGCCATAAGACACTACCCTGATGAACTTCATGTTTTGGTTGGTGGAATTTAAAAGTCAAATATCGATGCGACTATGACTTTACCACTAATATTAAAGTGATATTTTTAAAAATGATCCGAGTCCATATGCTATACATCGACCACCACGTGACCTGGGATTAGTGGAAATGTTTGTCTTATACATTTGGATTTCCAACAATAAAATGTCATAAGCAGTAACCCGAACGTTTAGATAAAATTCATTGTATATCAATGGATTTGTTAGGGAGTATATATACTCATGGGAGTTATTTTAGTAACAGTATAGATAAAGAAATGTACAAGCAAAGAGAAATTTGCTACTTATAAATTGTGTGTAAAATGATAATCAGAACCTTTTCTAAAATGAACATGAAAAATATGTGGATGCACGTGAGTACGGGAGTATATTGTAGCTTAACACCTCAAAGTTATTAAAAGCAAATCAGCTCTAAAGCGGTATCTAAATCAATTGGAATTAACAAGATGGAAACAGTTTTCAGATTTAGACGATGTTTCAACATATTTTTTAAGTGAACTTCAGCATTTCGGAAAATGTTATGTGTATAGATGACAAAGTCCTTACTTGTCCATAAAAAAGTGTGGATTCCGAGGGCTCAAACAATGTAATTTTTATATTATATTTTTCGCGTAATAACGCGAAAGTTTCGCGTAATCAAGTGAAATCCTGTATTTTTTCCTTCTACCAAAATTAGCCCAATCGGCTTTCGTATTTCCCAGCCACAGTACAAATTTGTAGGCAAAATGTAAGAAATACAATTTTGGCTACATTTTAAAACAGAAGATGTCGAAATTTTATTTTGTCAAAGGTTTTTTCTTTCAATTATTAACAAATGTAATTCACTCGCTTTCAGTTTGAGTTGACCAAAAATATTGTTCTAAAAAGTTGGCTGCGAACTTTGACTGAACTACTATTTCGTCAGTGCCAATTCATATTTTTCAACGTCACCAATAATGAAACGAATCTGAAATGGACTTAAACCTTACAAGAGTTTGATAATTATTTGACAGGAGTGTATATATACAGTTGTGTGATCGCACGACGTACCGAAAACAACGTCCACATACCGCATCGTGCGCCCAACTATGCGATTAGGTGATGGATCGCACATAGCACATTAAGGACATTTGGGTTTTTTACCAAATTTTGTTAGGACAAAAATATTAGGACATTTTGAAAGAGTACTGGCAAAATGGCCTAAATTTAGTCCCAATCTGATTCACTGTATTGGGTTGATTAATTATACGAAATCATTAGCTGTAAATAGAGAATCCAGTAAATTGCCGGTTATTAATTTTTGTTAATACATATGCAATATATATTGCACAAATATACATGTGTAGCGTGGGCTCCCAAAATAACAAGGGACGCTGTCTTTAGTACAAATATATATATTTATTGGTACGAAGACCTGCAAAGCAGATAAAGTATAAAAGTTCTCTCACACGTCATTCACACGATGATATAAATAGACAGAAATGGACATATTATATTTACATGATGAATACGTTTAATGAACACTTTCATACAGATTCTTACCAGGGCTTCTTGGCTCTTTGTGACAATGTTGAATGCTGGGGTTGAGCTCGACAGGGACGTCCGTTCCTGTCGAGAGGTGAAGTGAGAGTGCCGATGATAGAGTGTGGACAAGTGGTCCGTGCGGCACGTGCACTTTACATACATTTAAATGACGAATGGCGCGATGATTTAAAATGATGTAAACAACACCTGGCTACACATGTACGATGATAAATGTTTAGAAGTTGAGACAAACATCGTATATACAAATTATACATGTACATGTATGCATAGTATACGTTTACTTAGGCATGCCTGTACTGTGCAGACAAAATACTGTGCAAACAAAAGTTTGTGTACATGATATCTTAACGTTTTACGCTTCGTCCATCTTTGTACAATCGGATGAGGGGGGGGGGGGGGGTGGGGTTGACCTCGTGTGAAAGATGGGCGGTCACCATGGTGACATGCGCCCTAAAGAAAATACGATACGATATTTTTCCTGTCCTGTGATAACTGTAATGTATGTAATCTGCAATTGTATATGAAACATAACGCATTTCATGTATTGTAAGTCGGTCTCAATTTTATACTGACAAAATACAACGTAATGACAGCTAATGTATTGTATTATAATAAATGGATACAGAGCCCTGTTTAATAACGTTCATTGCAAATACAGATTGAATTGAAATTTTCTTTCGAGACGACCCCCAGAAATCGTCTAGTACGCGCCCGAGTCCGCGCGCCTAGTACGTTCACGCTTACTATTGGAAATGTCTATGGTGAAGGTACTGTTTCGGATAGTCTACCTATAAATGTTTTTTTCTGGAAACCTGTAAATGATCTATTAACCAATTGTTCGCTTAAACGCGCCCAGAATTGTTCTCCGACAATCGGATGTTCTGTATATTAAAGTGAGAGGTGTGACCACACACATATACTGACGTAACTATTGAATATTCCCCCAACATTCCCGAGGAAAGCACCCGGTTGTAGCCCCGAGCAGCGATTCATTTTGTTGTTTATTACCGTTACAATGCTTGAACACATATCTCTTTTCGATGTCAAATACAATCTTTATAATTGGGGATCCAATAGAAACTCTAAGTGTTGTCTTTGAAATCCCGAAGTACAACGGGGTGGAAAACTTTGTATAACACTATCCTACAAGTAAAGGCCTACTGTCAACTAAATACTAGACGAGTTTATTGGCTGTCTGCTCTAAGGATCCTGACTCAAGTAGAAAACCGAAACCTCTTTTTAGCTCACCTGACCCGAAGGGCTTTGGTGAGCCTTGTTATCATAGCGCGGCGTCCGTCGTCGTTTATTCCGTCCGTCCAGGAGTGGGAGGGGCCCAATAGGGGAAATAGAAGGTAAATCATATAAATAGCTGAGCTAGTCTAAGAGGGGTTCTCATGGATTATAACCAAATAGTTGATGGCCAGAAACAATCCTTGGGAGAAGGAGATACAGTTAGCTGGCCATAGTGATTTTTGTGCATCTGCCCCCCAGGCGCCTGTGTGGGCGAGGCCAAATATGGGGCATAGAGGTAAATCCTGTAAATCGCTACTAGAATTAGAGTTCAACATGGATTGTAACCAAATTTGGTCACGAATATCATTGGAGGAGGTGGAAAAGATTTTGTATAAATTTTAGCTCTGACCTCCTCCCCCGGAGCAGAAAGAGGGAAATTATAGTTTAATCTTTAAATTCCTTCAGAAAATATTATTTGGCATTACAAACAAGGGAGCGATACAGGCCCTGTGGGCCTCTTGTTTAATTCATTTTCAATTCAAAAGGTAAAATGTAAATTAATTATTTAGATTAACATATGACGCAAAATTTAACCGAAGCGGGAACTAGAAGTAGTTTGATCCTGTTCTGGGTTTGTATTGCAATTACGCTAGTTTTAACGCAACTCCCCTGTCATTTACTATAACGTGGCATATGTAAATATATTTAGTTTTTTTTTATATTTGAGAATAATTAGAATTACAAATAATGAATAGTTGGCAATGCTGAAATTTGACTACCACGTTTTACAAGCAATCAAGGGCAAGTATCCATCTTAAAATTAACTGATAAAACATTTAATGTTGGCATCAAGATCTGTATCTCTGTTCTTAGTGACCTCTTTCCTTCAGGAACTGGGCGGTGGCTGCGGAAACCATACTTGTGCTATTGATGAAACCTGTGTGGTCAATGGAGTGTCTTTGTCCTGTGTTAAACACGGTAAGTTTTCCCGGCTAAATGTCAAATGTTTTCATGGATTTCAAAGCATTTTAAAGCGACGAGAGACTTATTTTAATTTTGAGCTTTTTAATATGTTATTTTTTGCCAAAGGATACCAACATTTTGAGAATTACAGTACTTATTACATAGGTTTTATTGTACAAATTAATAAGAGCTGAAAATGATTTTTAAATTAACATCTATTGTGGTCTACATAATCTGTTTAAAAAACAGATCTTTATAACCACTCCGTCATACCACGTTGACTTTGGATCAACACCTTGATACATCTATTGAAAACGATATTTTGTCCCAGTATATAATTTGCTTTGCACTTTAGCAGTTTTTTTCAACATATTTCGTTAAATGAAATTCACTGTCAGATTTTCTCGGATCCTCTGGTATACAAGTATTTTATTTGACAATTGTATTCTACAATAAGTCATTTAACATTTTCATACCGATTCACTTCACATGTTTACAGTGTTATTAGTAATTATGAAGTAATTTCTGCAGGTATGGTTCCATCTAATCATATGTAATAGCGCGTCCCCACTTCCGGGACCAGCGTCGACGAGACGTGAATTCCCAAATGTTGTGATCGCATTGCTTTGATTTCCAATCCCCACGACATCGGTCAGCAGACGAATCCCGAGAGTAGAGACATGCACACACGGTGAGCTGATTACAGGCAGCTCAATCCCAAGTTCCTGAGGATGTGGCGGAGTAATTTAATCACATGTCAACAAACACATTGTATAAAGTTAAATGTATATTTATTATACTAAGTAATAGCTAATATACAGGTAAACAATACCAAAGTAAAGGTAGAGAATAGAAGTATTTACAGAGAGTACCAAACGATAACACTAGCCCTTACAAGTTCCTGCCGAGAGCCTAGCTAATGACCAATACCCCTTCCTATCCCCTCCCTCCTCCCACCTAACTCCACAACAGCCCCACGTATACGTGTGCTGACATTAGCACTGTGGCAACTGTTGTCAGCGCCTGGTAGGGGAGGTATCTCCCCCTGGGTGTTGGGCGGTTATCTGGCTATGCAAGTCGTCCAATCTAGCTGTGCAGCCCCTTTGATGATCCCTTCCTCGTGGTACTACATGCGACGTCACACAGACATTCTGATTAGTCCAACACTATTGCGTATGCGCAGTAATTAAGTGCGGCACCCCTTTCGGTAACTCACCAATATCCTGTCGTCTCGAGGGTAAACACAAAGTTAACCTAGACTGCCCAAGGATACAAACGATAGCCGCTATGATAATACTCAACCGAAAAAACGATGTTTATATAAAACCTTACCGGTGTCACATCAATCCGATTGTAACAATGAAAGAGACCACAGCCATTATGGGACATACACCAAAATAGCTAACACCATGAATCACCCGAGGCGAGTGACCTATATTCCCACACATACATAAGGCATAAAAACAACCGATTTGAAGTACATAATTTCTGCTTTGTAAGAAACGTTTGTAAGTCACAAACTGCTGCCTGCATAATCTTGGAGATGAATGTCAGAGGACTAAATTGTTTGAAAATGCTGTCAGAATTATTTCGTGCACGTAATTTTCTCGCGCAAAGAGACTACAAAACTGATTGTATAGGTTTACTGGACGAAATGACGTTTTCAATTGATGTAGCAAGGTGTAGAACCTGCATTTGATCTCGTATTAATAAATAATGAAATAAACAAGATACATGTGGTATAAATACATGTGGTATAAAGGTCATCTGGAGTGTTTATAAGGATCTTTATTTTAATCAGACTGGGACCGATATAAATGTTTAAATGCTATATAACATGCTTATAATGACTCATTTCCAATCGAAAAAATGAGGAAATAATTCCCATAAACGTGTTTTCCTAGTATATAAACCATAGTAAACTTGACCCCATCCCCAGGGGGAAACATGAGATCCCAGAGTCATATAAATCACAATTTTTGTAAAGGACCTCAAGACCTTTCCATCTATCATTTCCAGAATTTCAGAAGATTTTTGAAGTTAAGACCTTTTTGCCCCGCCTCTAAGGCCCCAGGGGGTCATTAATGGAATTTTTAAAAATAAAATTCGATGGTCATCTCATACTGATAATTTTGACAACATTTGACTCATTTCCTATCACAAATGACCAAATAATGCTCAAAAATTAGTTTTCCCTATATAACCTTTAGTAAACTTAACCGCCTCCCCAGGGGGAAACGCGAGACCCCAAGATCATAAAATTTACAAATTTTGTAAAGGACCTTAAGACCATTCTATCTATGAAGAGTGTTTGATTCTACAACATCTATGAGCAGAGGAGGAGAATTTTGAAAATGTAGTCAATTTTACCCCTTTTGGCCCCTCCCACAGCCCCCTGGGGGTGGGGACCATATAATTCACAATTTTGATTGGATTTATACCTAAGAAGGTTTGTGCAAAATTTTGAAAAGAAGTCGAAAATGTAAATTGTTTATCGTCGCACACGACGGACGTCGACAGGCATGAGACTTCGTCTCAGGTGACCATAAAATCTGTCAGAATTATTTCATGTATATAGTCATGTCACCCAAAGAGCAAAACAAAGCAAACTGTATGTGTATTTTTGTTTGATTGTTTGATTAATTAACGTCTTATTAACAGCTATGGTAATGTAAGGACGGCCTCCCATGTATGCTGTGTGTTGCGTGTATTATGTGCGAGGTGCGTGTTTTGTATACTGGGAAGAAACTGACATAGTAATGTGTTGAAAATGCATACCTTAAGGGATGTTCTCGGAAGTTCGGTCAGAAGTTTTGTCATCGTGTTTCGTCCGTCGTCGTGCGTAAGACTATTTATACAAAAGCCTACTCCTCCTTAACCCTTGAGTGGATTACATCCATATTTAGTGTGAAACATCATTGGGGAAGGACAATCATATTTTATATAAATGAGTACGGTCCGATCCCTAGGGAAAGAGGGGCGGGACCTCAAAAGGGGAAGTTTTCTTAATTTTAGCTTTAAAATCCTTCTCCTTTATTTTTGGATGGATGTCAACCAAAATCATATTGAAACATTGTTGGGAAAAGGCAATCATATTCATATTCTATGAAAATGAGTCTGCTCCGAACCCTAGGGACTGAGGGGTGGGGCCCCAAAAGGGGAAATTTTCTTAATTTTAGATTTAAAATCCACCTCCTCCTTCATCCTTGGATGGATGGTAACCAAATTTGTTTTGAAACATTGTTGGGGAAGGGCAATTATATTCTATGTAAATGAGCCTGCTCTGACCCTATAAGGACTGAAGGGTGGGGCCCCAAAAGGGGAAATTTTCTTGATTTTAGATTTAAAATCCTACTCTTCCTTCATCCTTGGATGGATTTCATCCATATTTGGTGCAAAACATCATTGGGGAGGGACAATCATATTTTATATAAATGAGCTAAGTTCGACACCTGGTAACAAAGGGGCGGGGCTCAGAAGGGGGAACTTTGATGATATTTGGCTTTAAAATCCTACTCGTTCTTAACCCTTGAGTGGTTAACAACCATATTTGATGCGAAATATCATTGGGGAAGGGCAGTCATATTTTATATAAACGAGTTAGGTGTTACCCCTGGGGAAAGAGGGACGGGACTCAGAAGGGGGAGCTTTGATTAAATTTGGCTTTGAAATTAACTTCTCCTTAATCCTTGAGTGGATTACATCCATATTTGGTGTAAAATCCTAATCCTCGTTATTCCTTAAGTGGAT
The DNA here is from genome assembly GCF_041381155.1 of Argopecten irradians. Lineage (NCBI taxonomy): Eukaryota > Metazoa > Mollusca > Bivalvia > Pectinida > Pectinidae > Argopecten > Argopecten irradians. Next base: position 23,649,589 of record NC_091146.1, read on the forward strand.
TACAATAATATTTTACATGAAACATCATTAGGTGAGGACTTTTATATTTTATAAAGGACCGATGTAAGACCCATGGGGATAGAACGGTGGGTGTCCAAAATGAGAGCGTTGTTGAAATTTGGCTTAAGTTTAAACAAAATTTTATCCAACGATAAGACAATACATGCAGAATACAATTCAATAAGGTATATTAGGACTTGGTAACTAGCTTTAAGCTTATGTAAAACCATTTCCTTATTTGTGGTAGGCGTATATCTTATAAAGTAGAGTAGTCAAAAAAGAAGGGGGAAAGCTATAGATAAACAGCAGTGTTTACTATCCGGGTACTGATCCAGTTATCCATAATTATTTACCATTGTGTGCAGCAATACCATACACTATGTCATGTAAATCGTATGGTTATAGACAGAGAATTACATTGTATCTCGAGCCACCTGTATACATACATATATAAAGGAGGTAAACCTAGTAAAGGTGCAATAGTAACATTGTATTTGACTTTATGATACACAAATTTTAACATGTTTAAGTAAGTGTAATCATTAAAATTACACTTAAAGAAAAATAAAATAAACTTAAAATAAACTTTAACTTTAAACTTAGGACCTTTACATAGTACAGTTAACTTATGTAGATTATTCCAGGCTTGGAATCACCATATTTATCTTTATAGTAACCAGAATAACTTTTAGTTTATGTACAGTAAATACATAGCATTGTAATCATTCGTAAGCAAACATGAAATATAAATATGGCATGTAAGACGTTACAAGTATTGACTAAAGTAGATTAATCTATGCATATATTTATACGGCCAAAATCCGACTCCTCCTTAATCCTTGAATGGGTTACAACCATATATGTCTTGGAACATCTGTAGAAACATGAAACAAATTATTCCAATGAATGACTTAGACGACCATTCAACTTCACAGGAGTCAAATAAGCTAAAAGGGGTCAATTTGGCTATTTCAGACACTTGCATATTCAACTAAGGTGCTCCTCGTATTGCTTATTTTAATTGTTAACCACTACTTTGTGCCATGAGTCAGATGACCGTTAAGGCCCATGGGCCTCTTGTTTGTTTTGTAGATTTCCCCACAGTGAAATGCCCGATAAATTGGGGACGTCGTGTAGATACCTGTTTCTGTATTTTCCTGAAACTTAAATCATGGACGGAGGCCAAGGTATACTTACAGATAAGTATTTGAATCATATTATTAGTACAACAGTTGGTATGCTATACTTTTATATTTCACTGTGGGATATATCACGATTTGTTCGTAGAAGCCGGTCTTGAAAGTAAGACTTAGATTTTTTATTTTGAAAAATTCTGGTTTTAAAAGTAGGCCGCATATGAAACAATCTGATTAAAGTAATACATATCCTTATAACCACTCCGTTGTAAAACGTAGTGATGATAAGGATCTATATTGTAACCAGATTGCACATGAAAGTAAGCCTTAGATTCCTTCTAACGGAATTTTCTGATGGTTGTCATTATAAAATTCATAAAACGTTCTGTAGTGGTGGTGTTATTTTATTATATACATAAACAAGAGGCCCAGAGGGCCTGTATCGCTCACCTGTTTTTTTCTGACAATGAGAAAAATTAGCAAAATTGACTCCAAAAGTTTAATTTTGAATCACAACCATTAATGATGGTATTGATACCATACAAATATGCTATCCAATACATAGGTTCAAAGAGGAAGTAATTTATATGAAAATAGAAGCCTAATTGACCTTTTTGACCCCGCATCTATTGCCGTCTAAGGCCCCGGGGGTCAGCCCTATCATTTGTACAATTTCAAATCCCAACCCTATAAGGATGCTACCATTGCATTATGAGTGCTCTTTCATGCTTAGTTGCAGAGAAGAAGTAATTTATAAGGAAAAAGCTAAATTGACCCCACCCTTCAGGCCCCCGAGGGGGGTGATGACCCATTATTAGTACAATTTTGAATCCCCATCCCTATAACGATGCTACCATTGCATTATGGGTTCTATCCCATGCTCGGTGTTTCAGAGAAGAAGTCGTTTATATGGAAATAGCCAAATTGACCCCTTTTGGCCCCGCCCCTCAGGCCCCTGGGGGGTCAGACCCATCATTTGTACAATTTTGAATCCCAATCCTATAAGGATGCTACTATTTCATTATGGGTGCTATCCCATGTTGAGTTGCAGATAAGTCATTTATATGGAAATAGGCAAATTGACCCCGCCCCTCAGGCCCCTGGGGATCAGACCCATCATTAGTACAACTTTGAATCCCCACCCTATAACGGTTTCAGAAAAGAAGTCGTTTATATGGGAATAGCCAAATTGACCCTTTTTGACCCCGACCCACAGGCTCCTGGTGGTCATACCAATCATTTGTACAATTTTGAATCCCCACCCTAAAAGAATGCTACCATTGCATTATGGGTCCTATCCCATGCTTGGTTTCAGAGAAAAAGTCTTTTATATGGAAATAGCCAAATTGACCCCTTTTGAGCACACCCCTCAGGCCTCCAGGGGGGTCAGCCCTATCGTTAGTACAATTTCGAATCCCCCCCTATAACGTTGCTACCATTGCATTTTGAGTGCTATCTCATGCTTAGTTTCAGAAAAGAAGTCGTTTATATGGAAATAGCCAGATTGACCCCTTTTGGCCCCGCCCCTCAGGCCCCCGGGGTTCAGACTCATCATTTGTACAATTTTGAATCCCTATCCTATAAGGATGCATTATGGGTGCTATCCCATGCTTGGTTTCCCAGAAGAAGTTGTTTATATGGAAATAGCCAAATCGACCCCTTTTGACCCCGCCCCGCAGGCACCCGGGGGGGTCAGCCCCATCATTTGTACAATTCCCCACGCTATAAGAATGCTATCATTGCATTATGGGTGCTATCCAATGCTTAGTTCAGAGAAGTCGTTTTATATGGAAATACCCAAATTGACCCCGCCCATCAGGCACCCGGGGGGTCAGCCTACTCCTTTGTCCAATTTTGAATCCCCGCCCTATAAGGAAAATACCATTGTTTATACGAAATATCCTAATTGACCCCTTTTGGCCCCGCCCCTCAGGCCGCCATGGAGTCAGCCCGACCATTTGTACCATTTTCAGTCCGTAACCCATAAGGATGCTACCAGCGGTTATAGAGAAGAAGTCGATTGTTGACAGACGGACAGACGACGGACGCCATTGTATGGCATAAGCTCACCTTTGTCCTTTGGACCAGGTGAGCTAAAAGTTTATGAACACATTTGATAATTAATACAAAATGCATTTATTAACTCACCTGGTCCAAAGGACCGAGGTGAGCTTATGGGATACCGCAGCGTCCGTCAACAATCGACTTCTTCTCCATAACCGCTGGTCGGATTTCAACAAAATTTAACTGGTAGCATCCTTATGGGCTACTAACTGAAAATTGTACAAATGATGGGGCTGAGGGGCCTGAGGGGCGGGGCTAAGCATGGGATAACTAAGCATGGGATAACACTCATTATGCAATGGTAGCATCCTTATAGGGCGGGGATTCAAAATTGTACAAATGATGGGACTTACCCCCGGGGGCCTGAGGGGCGGGTCAATTTGGCTATTTCCATATTAACAACTTCTTCACTGAAACTAAGCAAGGGATAACACTCATAATGTTATGGTAGCATCCTTATATGATAGGGATTCGAAATTATACAAACGATAGCGCTGACCCGAAGGGCTGGGTCGATTCGGCTTTTACCATATAAACAACTTCTGTGAAACTAAGCATGTGATAGCACTCGTAATGCAATGGTAGCATCCTTATAGGGCGGGGATTCAAAATTGTATAAATGATGGGGCTGACCCCCGAGGCTTGAGGGGCGGAGCCGAAAAGGTCAATTGGGCTACTATTTTTATATAAATTACTACTTCTCTGAAAATATGTATTGGATAGCACTCATAGTCGTATTGTATCTATAGCATGATCGTTTATAGTTCGGATTCAAATTAAACAAATTGTGGGGTCAATTTTGCTAATTATTCTAATTGCAAGAGTTTTGTTATAATTACGAAACAACCCATCCCCCCTCCCGCAAAAAAAAAAACAGGTGAGCGATAGTGTTTTGTTTTGATTTTATTTAAGCATTAGTTGTCATATTTTTGACATGCATTGGTATGTAACATACATTGGGTGTTCTAGCATAGCCAATGGTGAGCTCACCCAAAGAGCACCACAAAGCTAAAGCTTATGTCATGGCGCGGGGTCCGTCATCCCTCCTTCCGTAAACATTTCCTTTAAATCACTACTAGTCATAGTTTTCTGCATGGATTGTGACCAAATTTGGCCAGACACATCCCTGTATGAAGGGAAACAGAGTTTGTATACCTTTTAGATCTGACCCCCCGGAGGCGGGCCAAATATGGGAAATAGAGGTACATCATTCAAATCGCTGCTTATCATACGGTTCTGCATGGATTATAACTAAATTTGGCCTGAAACATCCTTGGGGAAAGGGGAACAGTTTTCATTAATTTTTACTCTGACCCCCGGGGGCAGGACGGACGGGGCCCAATAGGGGAAATTGAGGTAAATTCATTAAATCGCTACTACTTATAGAATACTGCAAGGATTGTAACCAAATTTGGCCAGTAACATTCTTGAGCAGAAGGAAACAGAGTTTGTATAAAGTTTGGCTCTGATCCCCGGGGCGGGGCCCAATAGAGGAAATAGAGGTAAATCCTTTAAATCGCTACTTGCCATAGAGTTCTACTTAGATTGTACCCAAATCTGGCTAGAAACATCATTGGGGGAAGGGGACACATTTTGTATAGATTTTGACACTGACCCCCGGGGGCAGGAGGGGCGGGGCCCAATTGGGGAAATAGAGGTAAATTCTTAAAATCGCTTCTAGTCGTAGAGCTCTGCATGGATTGTACCCAAATCTGTCTAGAAACATCATTTGGGGAAGGAGAACAGAGCTTGCATAAGTTTTGGCTCTGATCCCCCGGGGGCAGGAGGGTCGGGGCCAAATATGGGAAATAGAGGTAAATCCTTTAAATCGCTACTAGTCATAGAGTATTGCATGGATTGTAACAACATTTGGCCAGAAACAACTTGGAGCGAAATAATAATATTATGCAATCTCTGCTTTGCCTCCTAAATTTATGTTGTTAAAATGAGATTTCTGACTTGATAAACTTAACATTAATGTTGTTTTCTTTTTAGGATCATTGCACCGGAATAGGGGGAGAGCTGTTAAATATATATGACGAGTATCATTACTACAGGAATTCGATGATTTTTTGGTTAAATACACATGGTATGTATTTAGGAATTCTTTTGATCCCTTGCCCTAGTAGCACTATATGTAGTAACCTACTAAACCGACATTCCCATGATATTAGTACTAAAGTTAGACTTGTAATTCAGCCACACTACGATGCTCTACGATACCCTCCGATACAGGATCTATCAACTTCAAATTCAGCATGACCCCTGGTCTAGATTCGGAACATCTCGGGACGTACTAGTAGTCGTTTTGTTTCCGCTATTGCTCAGAAAGTACTGAAGGAATTTGTCTCAAATTTTATATGTAGGCTCCCCTTTTATAATTGAACGGAGTTAGTTTACATGTTCCCTTTTGACCTGTGCATATCTTACAATTTTGATGACAGACAGGGAGCTTTTTTTATTTTTCCCAAAAAGTAATATAGGAATCTACGAGAAAAGCAGAGAATAGACATAATCATTCTTTGATTTAAGATCTCCTTGGGATCTATTGTTTTTCTTCCGGCGTGTTTCTTCCTCCTGAGACAGTAAAATGCATCATCTCCCTCTCTCAATACAATAAATGTAAAATGTGTGATACTTAAGTATTGTTACAACCTTTCGAAAAATAAGATCTCCCTTGGGATCTATTGTTTTTCTTCCGGCGTGTTTCTTCCTCCTGAGACATTATAATGCACCATCTCCCTCTCTCTCCATAAAATAAATGTAAAATGTGTGATACTTAAGTATTGTAACAACCTTTCGAGACAAGGCAGTGTTTCATTTGATTTTAACTCTCTATTTTGAAGGTAAACGAGTTACTGGAAAGTTATGGACAGTCGTACAATATCCGTCTGACATTCCCAATTCGATGCCAATATCATCTGCACCTACTAATGACTCCAACCTGTGTCTTGGTTTAAGTTTTAACAAGACAAGAGGACTACGTGTTGGACCGTGGGAGCCGGTGAGCTGTGATGAAAAGAATGAATTTGCTTGTCAAATGAGGTAGATTAACTGCTTTGTACTTTTTAGTTAATTAGAGTCAGTATTAATCTGCAAGGTAACCTAAGACGAAGTCTCAAGTTACCTTATCTAATTGTCATTTGTCCGTAAACAATTTACATTTTCGAATTCTTCTCCAAAACTACTTACTCAATTCCGTTTGGTTTATTATATTTACGTCATATCACCAACTATATTTAGTGTCATTTAAGGACTTCCGTGTTGGTTTTGTTTTGGGAGATGTAGTATACGGTTGACCAAAAGTCATCATGCACCGTTCGTCTTGCGTTGCCATGCATAAAATTTTCATTCAAATGACTTTTTCTCAATAAGTGTAAGACCAAGAGTACTCATATTTGGCTTGTTGCATACTGAAATAAAGGGCTACCAAAGTTGTGAAAATGACCCTTGACCTATTTTCAAGTTCACAGGGGTCAAATAGGCTAAAATCTTTGAACGACTTTTTCTAAATAACAGAAAGGTCCATGCTACTCATATTTGGGCTGTGGTATGCTGGGATGAAGGGCTACCAAAGTTGTGAAAATGAATGACCTCGACTTCTTTTCAAATGGACTAAAATCTTTGAAAGACTTCTAACGCACCGAAAGGTCAAGGGTACTCATATTTTGGCGTGTAGCATACTAGTATGAAGGGCTCAAATAAGCTAAAATCTTTGAACGACTTTTTGTGTTTACCTAATAGGTCAAATAGGCTAAAATCTTTGACAGACTTCTTCTCAATAACTGTAAGGCCCTGAGTACTCATATTTGGCCTGTAGCATGCTGGTATGAAGGGCTACCATTTGTGAAAATGAATGACGTCGATCGTCTTAAAGATCACAGGGGTCAATAAGGCTAAAATCTTTTAACTATTTCTTCTAACCCGCCGAAAGACCTAATGTATTTAGATTTAACCTGTAGCATGTTGGGATAAAGGTCTACCAAAATTGTTAAAGTACTTTCAATGTCACGAGGTTCAAATAGGCTAAAACATTTGAATGACATCTTTTAACTTACTGAAAGGCCCATGGTATTCATACTTAGCAAGTAGCATGCGGAGATAAAGGACTACCAAAGTTGTGAAAAATAATTACCTTGATTTTCGTTCAAGTTCACAGGGGTCAAATATTCTAAAATCTTGAATTTTGAACTTCTCAAGTTCTACCTGTGCGATTTTGCTGGAACTTGCCTGAAATGATCATGGTCCCAACAAAGTGTTGTTATTCGTCGGGTCGATCCGAAATCCAAGATGGCCACCACAGTCGCCAATTTGAAAACATATTTTGAACTTTATTGTCATGACCAAGTATTTTATTTTTTGGATCGATCTGGAATCCCAATGTGAGCGCCACACGCGCCATCTTGAAAAGATAGTTTGAACGTCTTCAGTTCTACTAGTACGCTTTGACTCAAACTTGCCTAAAATGTTCCTGACATGGTCCCGACGAAGTGTGGTTATTTTCGGGTTGATCCGAAATCCAAGATGGCCGTCACAGCCGCTATCTTGAAAACACATTTTGAACTTCTTCTCAAGTAGTTCGACCGATGCGATTTGGCTAAAACTTGCCTGGAATCAATCTGATTAAAACACAGATCCTTATAACCACTCCGTAAATAGATCTGACAATATCCCATTAGGGATCACGTCCAGATGACCTTTATACCACGTGGACTTCAGATCAAACAATTAGTTTTTGGTGTGCTCTTTGGGCGAGACGACTACGTACACATAATTCTGACGTATTTTTCAAACAATTTTGTCCCCTGAAATTCATTGTCAAAATTTTGCAAGCAGCAATTTCATTGATCATTTCCAAAAGTCATCTGGACATGACCCCTAATGGGATTTCTCGAACCCTTTTATCAAACGTAGTAACAATAAGGATTTTTATTTTAATCAGTTAGCCAGGATGACCCTGATATGATGTTACATCTCTGGTTGATCCCAAATCGACGATGGCTACCAAGACACCGTATCTAATTAATTTCCTATACGGCTATTAACAAAATTAAGCAAGTGTTTTTACAAGATGGCTGTCTTTCGTTGACAGCGTTCAGGCGTTGGCAGGATGTAGTAGTGCAGTTATATCTGCTTTTCTTGTCACTGCCATGGAACGAGGCACTGAAGGCAGAGCTGTTCTGCAGGGTGTTGCGTCACAAATAGGGACAGTCAAATTTCTTCTGATTACCCACTTTTTAGCTGATGTTGTTGGTTACATAGGCACATATTGAAGCTGCCATCTTGTCAATTGAGTCAATTCGCAGCTACCCTGGTCCTTACACCAAAGATATCATGACAGTGACTTTGTCCTGTATCAAGGTCATGATTTCAAAAATAAGCAGAACTACCAACACCAGTTCAAGACAGCTAGTGACGCCTGTATAGATGAGTTGGTGTCAAAATTGACCTATGTTTTTCCAGACAATAATCTCATGGAAGACTTTCAAGTTCTGGTTCCCAAATACAGTGCTCTTCTGTCATCATATGAGGCAACTGAAAAAAATCAGATCACTTTGTGAAAGATACAGTGGGTGCATTGACAAGGAAGCTCTTATGGGTGAATGGCAGTTGTTCTCGCATGTCATCCACAATTCGAACTATTGCAACCTAGATATGAAAGGATGCCTGAAATTGGTTTTGCATCCAAACAGGCAGACTTATCCAAACCTTTTTGTCTTGGCTGCAATTGGCGTGGTCTTACCCGTGACCTCTGTCAATTGTGAGCGAGGGATATATGCATACAATGCAGTAAAGACATATGGGCGCAATACGTTGTCCATTGATAGCATGGACAATTTGATGACCCTCTATCTGGAATCTCCGAGCCTTGCTGCCTTTGACTTTGAGTCGGGATTCCAGATATGGTCTCAACAAAGGTAAAGGAAAACCTTTGGAAAGTTAGTGAATGATGCCAACAAACTGAAACTAAGTATGTGTGACATCAGGCTTTATGAATAAAATGACATTATTTAGTTATTTTTATGCTTTCACTTAAAATATATATTTGCTTATTCAAAATTCTTATTTGCTAAAGAGAAAAACCAGTTTAGCAACTTTTGCTAAGCAGATCAGAGAGTAAGCGTGAGCCCAGCCAAGGTAGTCAGATGACTATTAAGGCCCTTGGACCTCTTGTAATAGTGTTATATCACTGAAACATGCCGCTTAGAACACCAAGCAACACACCCCACTTGCCACCTTATACTGACCGTATCTCGTCTAATAATTGTCTATGCAGATTGAACAAATAATGTTCAAAAATGAGTTTTCCCAATGGAAATTATAGTAAATGTGACCCCTCTTAAAAATCTTAGTTTGTTTGATTGATTGATTAATTAACGGCCTATTAACAGCCTGGTCATGTAAAGACGGCCTCCCATGTATGCAGTTTGTTGCGTGTATGTGTGCGAGGTGCGTGTTTTAGAAGACTGCGGTATGTTTGTGTTGTGTCTTCTTGTATAGTGGAACTGTTGCCCTTTTTATAGTGCTATATCACTGAAGCATGCCGCCGAAGACACCAAGCAACACACCCCACCCGGTCATATTATACTGACAACGGGCGAACCATATTTTCATTTTTTGTTTTGAACCACATTCCTCATGAAATACATAATGGATTGTGTCCTATTAACAGCCAGGGGTCATGTTAGGACGGCCTCCCATGTATGCAGTTTGCAGCATGTGTGAAGTGCGAGGTGCGTGTTTTAGACGACTGCGGTATGTTCGTGTTGTGTCTTCTTGTTGTGGATCTGTTGACCCGTCTTATTGGCCTCGTGTATTTTGAAGATTTGTGCAAAAATTCGCGGAGTTTGCTGAAACAGTTCTTGAGAAGACGTCGAAAATCTAAATTGTTTAGACACACACGAACACAAGAGTTCCACTATTAAAATCTACAAACACATACACGTAATACTAGCATAAAGTGTTATCTTCTTTCTGCTTCTTTTTCAGATATGTTGTTATTCAAATTTTCCTAAGATATATATAAGTATAACTTGTCTAATCCGAATCCATGTAATTCTGTTGTCATTGTATGATCGTTTATTTCTTGGTAGGAATGCAAACCTGTGTAATCTGGAAATCTGTCTATAAAAGCCATATATGCTGATGAGATTGACATCCGGTGTCGACAAGTTACACTATATTTGCATGTATATTGAGTTGTGTCTTTCAAATTAAATACAATAAAGATGCTACACCGCTGAAGAGTGACATTTTTTCTCTACTAAAATAGGAGTAGACAAATTGTATTTAATCTTCTGTTACAAAATTTACTTATTTAACCCATTAATAACATTGAAAAGTTTGAGCTTCTTATTTCAATTCAAGAAAAAATATTAAAAATTATTACATTGTGATTGCGCCCGAAAAACAAATCCACGGCATTATGTCCGATATGGAATAAAACACTGAATGCGCATGTACCAAAAGCAAAATAAAAGTATATTTGTGTTATATATATACACGATTAAAGATCCTTATTTTTCAAATGAGTATCTTCTATGCTCTGTCGGCGGTGAAGCATCTTTAACAGAAGACTTTATACGATTGACTTCTAAAATAATTGCCTGAACACTTTTTTGCCGTTTTAGACCTGCTGATCATTGGACCTGACGCAACACCATTGAGGAGGTGACAAACTGAAAGAGATTATTTCTCAACCTGATTTAAATGAACAGTACCTTTCTGAAACAAAACAAAAATACAAAAAACAACAATAGCATAAAAGATATGTACAGATGGCTTTAGATGAGTTAAGAACACCAAACAAATGCATTATTTCTTGCGTATCCTATGTTACCAATAAAGATTCCTTTGACCATTTTGCCGTCTGGCGCAATGATAGTCAACTATACCTAATGCGCGGTAATTAGGACGACGGCGGGAAGCAGCAGACCACCTGCGTTATGAAAATTAACATCTGTTTTCTTTTAATTAATTTTCAGAAGGTGATGATGCGTTTATATTGACTTATTTAAACTTAATAAACAGTAATATAATAACTTTTGCGACTCTACAAAATTATCAATCTCGTTTTACGTTCCCATTTTAAGAAAAATCAAAGCCGTTTCGGAAAGGCAGTGGGCTTTTAACCACTTACCATATTTCAACTCGTGCATTCGGTGGCTCAATTACCGATCTGTTACCTAGAACTATTAATTATATTGTTAATACATTTTAAAATGTCCTTTATCAAAGTCAATAAGACCGCTTTCCCCTGGATAGTTTGGTCTTGTGGTCTAGATTAGGGTTGGTATTTGCGTAGTCACATAACGGTCTTTATGAGTACAGTAATGTTAGTTGTTGTATTAAAAAGAGTGTTTACCATTTCCTTTTCAAATGATGAAAAACTGTCATATTTCCAGAGCTGAATGTTTCTCACCTTTGTACGTATTTCGATTAACATTGTTTAGACAGGATAAGTTTGTTAGTATATATGTAATTTCCTCAATATCATTGTCTGCTGATATGAGTTTTCATCAATATAAATGTTAACGCGCTTCATGTTGAATTTGCCTCTGTTCAGCTGGCATTCATATTGGCTATGAATACCAACTGAAAGACGTTCAATGCTTATGTATTTACATTTTGAGTGTTTCACTATATGAATCAACCAACTGACGAAAGCAAACATTTGCCCATGAAAACACTTTGAATACACTATTAATACAAATATTCGTGTGCATCGATCAGCTGATTTCAAACATCACTTCATTCATATCAATAATAAAAAATAGTCCCCCACAATATTTTAATGTATAATCTTTAATGTGTTGTTTCTTGATATGGAATCAACTAAGGTTTACTGTAATATGTCAATCAAATCATATTTTAACTATATTTTTCGTTTATTGTTTGTCGTTTGCAAAGAAAGGTCAACCGGAAGGTTTGTTTGATTTATTAACGTCCTATCAACAGCTATGGTCATGTAAGGACGGCCTCCCATGTATGTGGTGTTTTGCGTGTATGTTGTGCGAGGTGCGTGGTTTGGGAGACTGCGGTATATTCATGTTGTGTCTTCTTGTATAGTGGAACTGTTGCCCTTTTTATAGTGCTATATCACTGAAGCTTAGTAGTGTTAACAATGGAGCGGATCTTTAATTAGTACCTGTGTGATTTCGAATTACCCGAGATGTAATTCATGAACGTTCCACCCGGTGCTTGTCTTACATTCATGAATTTCTCGTGGACATTTCTATTGGATTTTGATAATAAATGTTTGTTTCCGTAATTACTCAGACAGGACTAAAGGTATCTTTCTTTAAGCTGAAAAGATAAATTTTGTATCACATTTGGATACAATTGTTAAAAAATCATTTCGAAATTTCCAATGGGTACATTCTGTATTTAGGATATGTTTATTTTCATATTTCTACAATATACTGAATTTTCTAAAGCATACTGTTATGAATGCGAGTATTTAAACGTATTATTTACAAATTAAACTTTTTTTTACATTTTTCATTGAATTACAGTGTAAGAAATAGTATACATTTGAAATATTATTATGTTTTATATTATTTTGATTTATTTTATATAAATAAAAAATACATTAATTGTTTGATGCACTTGTCCGACAAAAAATATTTTTCTAGTTTGATGTTGCTTCGGAATATTTATCTTAACGCATATTTAGAGAATATGAGGAAGAGGAATGAAGAGGAATGCACACTTGGAATTGTTCGATTAATTAAACGTCATATTAACAGCCAGGGTCATGTAAGGACGGCCTCCCATGTATGCGATGTGACCCCTTAAAGCATGTTGTCAGATCCTCTATTGTACGGAGTTGTTATAAGGATCTGTATTTTAATAAGATTGTTTCGTATATAGCTCACATATATAGTATCAATTGTATTTGAAATGTGCTCGATAGTTGATAAATTCCACAATTTGGTCTCTAAATAACAAATTTCTAGAATTATACCAATCTGATTTAAATAGAGATCCTTATTATCAGTATGTTTGATAAGAGGACGGATTGGTTATAAGACAATCTATTTTAATCATGTGGCACCCTGGTAAATGAGAATGTTTATTTATTATTTAATATGTTATTAATTTATTATATTAATTGAATTTGTCAGTGTTTTGTATTTCTTTCCGTAAGTCCGCGTTTACTTTCGGTTTCGTCGCGTGTAAGTTTGTATGTAGAATAGTGGATAGTAGGCATCGGTTAGGCATACTGGACATGGTATGCATATAGTATATATGTACATGTTACGGACATTGACCACTTGACCTCGACATGCGCGTTAACTCTTTCTTTCCTTTCCCGCCTCTTCATTTCTTTTCTTCACTTCTATTTGGGATTCTTGATAGACAGGACGATTATCTTTGTCGACGTTGCTATAACAGATTTTTTATGAACGTCCCCTGTGCCATACACGGGGTAAGTGAATAATGGTTTTACTTCACAAATACGTTTAGGCTAATATAAATTATTGGAATATCTAATTCAATCTTTCTAAATCAGTAAATTATCTATTTTTCATATATCAGTAACTTTTTATATATTTTCCTCGGTCGATCATTGCCGATCGAGTATGATAATTTTGTATTATTTGGTCGTGGTATGTAGTGTATAAGTTGTTGTTTGATAATAATATCAAACATCCATTTAATTTTACTCGTAATTTGATATTTGTATTTGGTGTGGAGATGTGTGAAATTGTTCGATAATAATATGAATTCTCCGAATCTAAATGAGAGTTTTGTAAGTGTGAGTGTAATCACTTAGACCGCGTTCGATTGTGTGTTAATTCGTGTTATTTGTACATTTTATAGGAACTGATTAGAACCAGAAATCCTACAATAAAAGATGCTAAAGAAATCAATATCTTCCGGGTCGTATGTTGAAGCCGGCCCTCCAAGCGGAACCCGCTGAAACCCCCAATTTTACAATGGCGCCCATGTACGGTTTGGAGCGAACCGGCCCGTCTTACGTCACCGAAGTCATCAATGTTTGATGTATGTGTGTCATCTGTGTTGGTGTTGTTAAGCCTATCCGGGGTTAAAGACGGAATCGACTTTAAAATATTTACTTAACAAGAAAGATAACTCTTACTAAAATAAATAATTTTGCTGAAGCTTATTTCCTAAGGTTATCTCCCTTTACCCTGACTAATAATAAAATTTTGTGATACTTACTCGGCAACTACAAAGATAACTTAATAGAAGAGGCCCATTGGCCTTTAAGGTAACCTGAGTAAAAAAGCACTATAGGAGATTTCAGAAAAGATGGCGTGACGTCACAGAAAGTTTACATCCGGGTCCTCAAAGGTACAAACACACTATGGCGACTAATAAAAACAATAACAGATACGTACATCCCTGCTTCATAATCGATACATTGACAAAAGTTTACACTTTCATACTTGCAAATTCTGATTATGAAATGTTTTTTATCGTTTCACAGGTTACGGATGTTAACATTTTTATATTTTCATTTGTTTATTGCTATCTATACTTGTGTAGATTTAGTGTCGAAGCCACTTATCGAAGCGCTGCCGGGCCATCACGTGCACACGTACCCGATTTTGTTCATACGTAGAAATTCAGGTTGTGAAAAAAGTTGTTATGATTAGATGATTTATTTCAATGTATCATGTTTCTGTTATACGTGAAAAAGCTGTTCACATTACGATATGATATAAACAAAACGTGAACCACCTGACCAGACCACGGCCGCTCGTGAATGGCTTCGTCGCAGGTAGATCACCGCAGGCCACAGCATTGTTCGGGAAATAAATCATATCAATAATTACCAACAATTTTCTGTATTTCGTTATTTAATATGTACATGTTGTTTTAATGGAATGCTCTTGTATCGTAACAAAAATTACGAATAGTAATTAAACTACTGTGTTACACGTACACGTACATGTACATGTATGACTGCCGATCTCGAAAAATACATGGTGAAGTCGTTCAGTTTTCATGCTGCAGATTTCATTTTTATTATTTCATTTTCAGCTGCTTTTATGCCATATACTGCTGTGTTAAGTCTCAAATTGAAGTGATATTACTTTTAGACGATTTGAATACATATTAGGTAGACTTCATTTAAATTGATATAAATTAATGATCGTAGTACTGTAAATGCCGACCAGGATACATATTGCGCACGGCTTCGAGAATCCTAAATACTCAAAGTTTTGTTTAAAAATATGATAAAAAGAACCCACAAACTGACTCATTTGTATGTTATAAACTAAATCCCAAAATTGATGACCACAAATTAACCAGAATACGTAATTTTATGGCACGAAAATGGACGAAATTCGGGTTCTCGGCTGTACTGTAATGGCTGCCGTAGGCTTGGGTGACCTACGAAAGCAAATGTTTAATTTTGCACTAATCACACATCGTAAGGTGTTTTATCAAGTAACACTTCGAAAACAGTCATTGCTTATTATCATATTTTCGAGGACTTTGAATTTAATTTGTAGTTTCAAGTTGATATTTGCAATATATCTGTCAATGGTTATATGTAATGGCGACCGTGTTTTCTCGTAGCGGTCGGAAATGGAGTATAAACAGAGTAAAATATATGAATACCATATGTTTAAATTTGTATATTATTGTAAAATATTTTTATTTACACATATTGAAATTAAAATAACGCAATAGTTCTCAGATTGCCGTACTATCCATTACAATAAAATGTAAACAAACATCGTAAGCGGCTGTGTTCCCTCAATATTTATGTGTGCAGATATAATAGTTGTACCTCTGAGCGCCCGGATGTACCTTTGTGTGACGTCATCGCCATCTTTTCTGAAATCTCCTATTTATAAAATAGCGAAAATACATTATGTCCACTGTTGCTTCAGTGATATAGCACTATAAAAAGGGCAACAGTTCCACTATACAAGAGGACACAACATGAATATACCGCAGTCTCCCAAAACACGCACCTCACACAACATACACGCAACACACCGCATACATGGGAGGCCGTCCTTACATGACCATAGCTGTTAATAGGACGTTAATTAATCAAACAAACCTAAACATTAGAAAAGCTGCAAACTGGACGCTACCAAAACGGAGATATTCTGGTTTTATGCTGAGCCTGGAAGAGGTATATATATGGTGTATTTTTCTGTGGTATACCCTAAAATCGCGATAACAAGCCGCACCTTATTTTCTTTTTAGGTAGGGAATCTAAGGCTTATTTCCATGACCGGCCTATTTTCAATTTTCCTATCTTCCATGGTATTTATACTGTAAGGTATGAGAGGCTTCCATATGAGATCAGCTTACTTTCGAAAGCTTTCATCAGTGTTTAAATTCAAATAAAATCAAAGCAAAAAATATATGAACAAACTTGATAATTAATACAAAATTCATTTTATTTATGTACATAATGAAATAACACCACCACTAAAGAACGTTTTATGAAATTCCGTTAGAAGGAATCTAAGGCTTACTTTCATATGCAACCTGGTTAAAATATAGATCCTTATCATCACTACGTTTTATAACGAATTGGTTATAAGGATATGTATTATTTTAATCAGATTGTTTCATGTGCGGCCTACTTTCTAAACCGGCAATCCAAGGCTTATTTTCGATAGGCTTTTTATTGAGCATCCTCGATACTCCAGGAGTTCCGATCACTTACGATCTCTACACCCCTGGACTATCTCATAGTGAAATTGGAGGCAGCTCAGCAGAAAACATTTGACCAATCACAGGCCAACAAAGATTTCCTTTGAAGACTACAGAGAGAGCGACGCCTAACATCAAAGTCACACAGTCGACCACAGTGTACCGTTATACGACTCTTTTGATGTACATCAAAGGACTGAATTACCTGTTCTGTTCTGTTGCCTCCAGTTTTCAGAGTGTCGAGGATGATTATTGAGGTGTTAGGTTATCATGATTTAAAATGATTTCTTCTACGAGCAAACTTGATATATTCCACAGCGAAATATTAATTTTGTTTGTTTGTTTGATTAATTAACGTCCTATTAACAGCTATGGTCATGTAAGGACGGCCTCCCATGTATGCGGTATGTTGCGTGTATGTTGTGCGAGGTGCGTGTTTTGGAAGACTGTGGTATATTCGTGTTGTGTCTTCTTGTATAGTGGAACTGTTGCCCTTTTTATAGTGCTATATCACTGAAGCATGCCGCCGAAGACACCAAGCAACACGCCCCACCCGGTCACATTATACTGACAACGGGCGAACCAGTCGTCCCACTCCCTGTATGCTGAGCGCTAAGCGGGAGCAGAAACTACCACTTTTATAGACTTTGGTGTGTCTCGGCCAGGGGACAGAACCCAGAGCCTTCCTCACAGGGGCGAACGCTCAACTCAAGGCCAAAAGCGAGGCGGTGCCAAGGGAGGCATTAGGAAAGATAAAGTCAGTTAGGAAGAAGAGAAAAGATAAGATCCTAAATTTAGTCGCCTTTTACGATCATGCAATAGGGGCAGCAGGTACAATTCTAACGCCCTACCTGAAAGTATAGCATACTAACTGATGTACTAATAATATGATTCCAATACTTATCTGTATGTATGTATACCTTGGCATCCGTCCATGATTTAAGTTTCCGGAAAATACGAAAACAGGTATCTAAATGATGTCCCCAATTTCTCGGGCATTTCACTGTGGGGAAATCTACAAAACAAAAATTTAAGTCTAACAAAAATCTATACAACCAATGATTAAATGTGATTAAAATACAGATCCTGATAACTACTCCGTTCAATAGAGGCTCTGACAATATCCCATAAGGGGTCATGTTTGGATGACCTTTTTACCACGTGGACTTCAGATCAAATGCATTTTCTACACATAACTGTGTCAATTGATAACTCTTTTCGTCCCAGTATACTTATACATTTAGCTTTGTTGTGCTCGTTGGGTGAGATGACTATACACGACTAATTATGATAGTTTTTAGGTCACCTGAGACTGAGTCTGAGTATCTGAGAAAATCCCATTAATCAAACTGCTGTCTGCAAAACTTCGACAGTGAATTTCACGGAACGAAATAGTTTGAAAAAACATGTCAGAATTATTTTCGTGTACGTAGTTACCTCGACCAAAGAGCACAACAAAGCTAATTGTATACTTTCGTGTATCGTTTTCAATTGATGTAACAAGGTGTAGAAAATGCATTTGACCTGAAGTCCACGTGGTTTATATGTCATCCGAACACGACCCCGTATGGGATGTTGTCAGATCCTCTATATAAAGGAGTGGTTATAAGGATCTGTGTTTTAATCAGATTATGTAGACCACTATCGATGTAAATTTTAAAATCATTTTCTGCTCTTATTAATTTGTACATGTAAAATTAAACCTATGTATTGAAAGTATTGTAATTCTCAAAATCTTGGTAACTTACGGCAATGAATAACATATTAACTAGAAAACAATAATCTCATGGAAGACTTTCAAGTTCATATGAGGCAACAGAAAAAAATCAGGTGAAAGATACAGTGGGTGCATTGACAAGGAAGCTCTTATGGGTGAATGGCAGTTGTTCTCGCATGTCATCCACAATTCGAACTATTGCAACCTAGATATGAAAGGATGCCTGAAATTGGTTTTGCATCCAAACAGGCAGACTTATCCAAACCTTTTTGTCTTGGCTGCAATTGGCGTGGTCTTACCCGTGACCTCTGTCAATTGTGAGCGAGGGATATATGCATACAATGCAGTAAAGACAGATGGGCGCAATACGTTGTCCATTGATAGCATGGACAATTTGATGACCCTTTATCTGGAATCTCCGAGCCTTCCTGCCTTTGACTTTGAGTCGGGATTCCAGATATGGTCTCAACAAAGGCAAAGGAAAACCTTTGGAAAGTTAGTGAATGATGCCAACAAACTGAAACTAAGTATGTGTGACATCAGGCTTTATGAATAAAATGACATTATTTAGTGCTTCTAAGTTATTTTTATGCTTTCACTTAAAATATATATTTGCTTATTCAAAATTCTTATTTGCTAAAGAGAAAAACCAGTTTAGCAACTTTTGCTAAGCAGATCAGAGAGTAAGCGTGAGCCCAGCCAAGGTAGTCAGATGACTATTAAGGCCCTTGGACCTCTTGTAATAGTGTTATATCACTGAAACATGCCGCTTAGAACACCAAGCAACACACCCCACTTGCCACCTTATACTGACCGTATCTCGTCTAATAATTGTCTATGCAGATTGAACAAATAATGTTCAAAAATGAGTTTTCCCAATGGAAATTATAGTAAATGTGACCCCTCTTAAAAATCTTAGTTTGTTTGATTGATTGATTAATTAACGGCCTATTAACAGCCTGGTCATGTAAAGACGGCCTCCCATGTATGCAGTTTGTTGCGTGTATGTGTGCGAGGTGCGTGTTTTAGAAGACTGCGGTATGTTTGTGTTGTGTCTTCTTGTATAGTGGAACTGTTGCCCTTTTTATAGTGCTATATCACTGAAGCATGCCGCCGAAGACACCAAGCAACACACCCCACCCGGTCATATTATACTGACAACGGGCGAACCATATTTTCATTTTTTGTTTTGAAACGCATTCCTCATGAAATACATAATGGATTGTGTCCTATTAACAGCCAGGGGTCATGTTAGGACGGCCTCCCATGTATGCAGTTTGTAGCATGTGTGAAGTGCGAGGTGCGTGTTTTGGGAGACTGCGGTATGTTCGTGTTGTGTCTTCTTGTTGTGGATCTGTTGACCCGTCTTATTGGCCTCGTGTATTTTGAAGATTTGTGCAAAAATTCGCGGAGTTTGCTGAAACAGTTCTTGAGAAGACGTCGAAAATCTAAATTGTTTAGACACACACGAACACAAGAGTTCCACTATTAAAATCTACAAACACATACACGTAATACTAGCATAAAGTGTTATCTTCTTTCTGCTTCTTTTTCAGATATGTTGTTATTCAAATTTTCCTAAGATATATATAAGTATAACTTGTCTAATCCGAATCCATGTAATTCTGTTGTCATTGTATGATCGTTTATTTCTTGGTAGGAATGCAAACCTGTGTAATCTGGAAACCTGTCTATAAAAGCCATATATGCTGATGAGATTGACATCCGGTGTCGACAAGTTACACTATAATTGCATGTATATTGAGTTGTGTCTTTCAAATTAAATACAATAAAGATGCTACACCGCTGAAGAGTGACATTTTTTCTCTACTAAAATAGGAGTAGACAAATTGTATTTAATCTTCTGTTACAAAAGTTACTTATTTAACCCATTAATAACATTGAAAAGTTTGAGCTTCTTATTTCAATTCAAGAAAAAATATTAAAAATTATTACATTGTGATTGCGCCCGAAAAACAAATCCACGGCATTATGTCCGATATGGAATAAAACACTGAATGCGCATGTACCAAAAGCAAAATAAAAGTATATTTGTGTTACATATATACACGATTAAAGATCACTTATTTTTCAAATGAGTATCTTCTATGCTCTGTCGGCGGTGAAGCATCTTTAACAGAAGACTTTATACGATTGACTTCTAAAATAATTGCCTGAACACTTTTTTGCCGTTTTAGACCTGCTGATCATTGGATCTGACGCAAAACCATCGGGGAGGAGACAAACTGAAAGAGATTATTTCTCAACCTGATTTAAATGAACAGTACCTTTCTGAAACAAAAACAAATGTAAAAACAGCAATAGCATCAGGGATTTGTATAGATGGCTTTAGATGAGTTAAGAACACCGAACAAATGCATTATTTCTTGCGTATCCAATAAAGATTCCTTTGACCATTTTGCCGTCTGGCGCAATGATAGTCAACTATACCTAATGCGCGGTAATTAGGACGACGTCGGGAAGCAGCAGACCACCTGCGATATGAAAATTAACATCTGTTTTCTTTTCTTTTAATTAATTTTCAGAAGGTGATGATGCGCTTATATTGACTTATTTAAACTTAATAAACAGTAATATAATAACTTTTGCGACTCTACAAAATAATTAGTCTCGTTTTACGTTCCCATTTAAGAAAATCAAAGCCGTTTCGGAAAGGCAGTGGGCTTTTAACCACTTACCTTATTTCAACTCGTGCATTCGGTGGCTCAATTACCGATCTGTTACCTAGAACTATTAATTATATTTTTAATACATTTTAAAATGTCCTTTATCAAAGTCAATAAGACCGCTTTCACTGGTCTTGTGGTCTAGATTAGGGTTGGTATTTGCGAAGTCACATAACGGTCTTTATGAGTACCGTAATGCTAGTTGTTGTATCAAAAAGAGATGCGAGTGTTTACCATTTCCTTTTCAAATGATGAAAAACTGTCCTATTTCCAGAGCTGAATGTGTCCCACCTTTGTACGTATTTTGATTACCATTGTTTAGACAGGATAAGTTTGTTAGTATATATGTAATTTCCTTAATATCATTGTCTGCTGATATGAGTTTTCATCAATATAAATGTTAACGCGCTTCATGTTGAATTTGCCTCTGTTCAGCTGGCATTCATATTGGCTATGAATACCAACTGCAAGACGTTCAATGCTTATGTATTTACATTTTGAGTGTTTCACTATATGAATCAACCAACTGACGAAAGCAAACATTTGCCTATGAAAACACTTTGAATACACTATTAATACAAACATTCTTGTGCATCGATCAGCTGATTTCAAACATCACTTCATTCATATCAATAATACATAACCAAGAAGCAAAATATAGCATAAATTTATTGTTCTACATTTCTTATGAAACATATAACGTAAAACATTGACAAATTCCACGACATTGTTAAGTATTTTGATTAATATCGTTGAAATATCAAATTGTTGATCAATACGATTTAGCAGGTACAATATGGATGCTGTACCCATACTCGAGCCAAAGTCACGCACGTTAAACAAATAAACTACATAACTACTGAGAAGGTGATAAAATAATTTTTAGACAAGACAATTCACCTAATAATGTAAACATACTACTGTCAGAGCGATTTGAGCAGTTCTAGACAACAGTTGCATTATTCTACGAGCAAGGGACAGGGCTCGGCATACAAGAAGTTCGACCACAATGTGTAATGGCGGACAGCGAGCGAGTTTGAACATATATACACATGTCACCACCATGGGCTTTTCAGGCATATCACAGTAAAACCGACTGATCTAATTTCCATAAGAACTGGATTTATTCCGATATATGTACAAATTCTAATGTTCTTTTAGACTGAATTGTCCCTTTAATTTTATTCAAATATGTACATACGTTACGACAAAAATGCATATTGAAAATATATAAATAGAACACGTAAATGTATTTGTTTAGAATTAGCCTATGTGCCTGTACGTACCCGGATGATCAGCAGGTAAACCCCAGCAACACCACGAGGAAATTTAGAACATGCGTAGATTTATTCAATATTTTACATTGTTCATCCATATGAAACTTATTTTTCTTTCCAACAAAAAACACAATACTTAAGTAGAACTATATACTACATTCTGACGACTTTAAACACGCACTTGTAACTACAAAAAAGCGAAGCATTACCAAGTAGAGAATACCCCTCAATTGCCTCCTAATCAAGCGCGCGTACCCGCTTCCCTCTTACCTGTGTAGAGTGCATTGTATGGTCTCGTGCAAAACTGTTTGTTCGCTTAATACTTGCTTATTTTCAAGTAGTTGACTTTCCATGGTTAACTCCATTACTGTTTTCAAATGTTCAATCTCTGATAATAGTTTTTAAAGAAATTGCAGATTTTAAGTAGGATTTTAGTGTATATAGACTTACTTATAACAAGAGGTCCATTGGCCTTCATCTGAAAATCATTTCAGCAAATTATAACAGGAGGGAGGGGAAAAAACCATTTGGTGAAATAGAAATAACAGCGTTTTGTAGAGTCACTATACAAAATATTTTCCCATTCCCAAAAGGATGTTTGATCAAATTTTGCTAAAATGTTTTGATGTGTAAACTCCTCATCTTCTATAATTGGGGCCCAACGTCTCCTGCTTCAGGGGGATCATATCATTTATACAAAATCTGGTTACCCTCCCATCCAGATATTTTTGACCAAATCTTGTTGAATTTCTTTCGAAACTTAATGACAGGTGCTTTTTGAAGGAATTTTCCTCTGTTTCCCCGCCCTTCGTGCCCGAGGGCAAACAGAGCCATCATTTATACAAAATCTGTTCACATTGTCCAAAGATGTTTCTGACCAAATTTGGTTAAAATTTAATGAGAACTTTATGACAAGTAGCGTTTTGAAGGAATTATCCTATATTTCCCCTATTGCACTACGCCCTCAGGCCTCAGGGGGTCAGAGTCACCATTTACAAAGTCTGTTTCTGGCCAAATTTGGTTAAAATTCGTTGAGAACTTTTTAACTAGTTGCGATTTAAAGCGTTTGCGCACGGCAGATGGCGCACAACGACGGACGGTGCAAGATGACAATAAAGACGACAAAAATAAGATGGCAATGTATTAGCATCGTCTGCCAACATCTATCAGTTGGCAAACATAACTGGGGTCAAAGGTTATACAAAGCCGTCATCATGTGTGATTTTACCCACGTTTGAACTATGGCACCAACACAGCACAACTTAAATAACGGAATCCCCTGGTATTCCCCAGTCATGATTAACTACCGTACGGCATTCTTAATTAAGAAATAACGTCATTAGGTTATCAACGATTAAAATTATTACGAAAACATAATGGGATTTTATGGAATTTAAACACGAGTATCTTCCATTTAAAACGAAAGAAAAGCGGCCATCAACTCATACCGAAAGTGTTCACCAAATTTTTCTTGTCATAAAACAAGGCTATATAGATGGTAGATTTGCCGAAGTAAGGGGAAATTTAAAAAAAAATAATATCATAAATTTTTAGTCGTCTTTTACGATCATGCCATAGGGAAGCAGGTGAAATTCCACAGCAAGGGTGGTTTTTGATATGCATGTAGTGCATACATGTGTATATGTTTGTTTGTTTAATCAAGTACTGTGCTATCACAGCTTAACGACGCAACCCTCCCCCCCCCCCACCCAAAAAAAAACAAAAAAAAACAACAACAACAAAAATTCTTAACCCTGTGTCCCATTTCCAGAAAATGGGATAATTAACTTTTGAACGCTCTGAACACCATAACAATCATTCAATCTGGGTTTTTATTAGCTTGCATTGAAGACAACTCCTTACTGATCACTATGGTATATGAAATGATGTGAATATGGGCGAATAATTTATTATCGAAAGTTGAATTTCGAGAATTCCTGTAAAAATCGTTAGTCGAAAAAGTACACGCTATATCTTTTACTTATAAAAAATGCATATTTGTATCCTTTAGCGATCCCCGCACTCCATTTTTTGTCATGCAGAACAAATTATCACCGCTCCCGGCTATTTTTCTCTGTCATTTCCGATTTGATTTGAGTCCCCAGGGTTTTTACCATATAGTATTCACTGAAGCGGTTCTCTTAGATCTATTAAAGGCATATCAATAGCCATCATCTACTTTGCTTTCGGAGTAGGAATCATGCTCGGTCAGAAATATCTATAGTAGTTATTAGGGAAAGACCAAGGTTGAACTTTATTTTGCTTTTTCGTTGTTCAATCAGATCGATAATTGTCCAATTTGGGTTGATTTGCATGAAAATGAAGGTCTAGCCAAGTGGAAAAAGTCAGAACATTAAACAAAAATGTCTGAAGTGAGGTGATGTACAATCCATTATGTATTTCATGAGGAATGTGGTTTAAAAAAATGAAAATATGCACCAAAGGAGTGGGACGACTGGTTCGCCCGTTATCAGTATAATGTGACATGGTTGGGTGTGTTGCTTGGTGTCTTCGGCGGCATGCTTCAGTGATATAGCACTATAAAAAGGGCAACAGTTCCACTATACAAGAAGACACAACACGAACATACACTTTACCGCAGTCTCTCAAAACACGTACCTCGCAGTTCACACATGCTATATACCGCATACGTTGGAGGCCGTCCTTACGTGACCCTGGCTGTTGTTAGGACGTTAAAATAATCCATCAAACAAACAAGGGGAACCTACATATTACATTTGAAGCATATCCCTTTAATACCTTCTGAGAAGTAGCTGTAACAATCCTCAACTACCAAATCCAAGATATCGGATCGTCAGTCATCTTGTTGTTTGTTTGTTTGATTAATTAACGTCCTATTAACAGCTATGGACATATAAGGACGAACTCCCATGTATGCAGTATGTAGTGTGTGTAAAGTGCGAGGTGCGTGTTTTGGGATACTGCGGTATATTCGTGTTGTGTTTGTTGACCGATCGGTTCCAAAATGTAAACTTTACAAAAAGCGCCTTAGGAAAATCTATATAAGAAATTTAAGAAAAATCCCTTCAGTAAAATCTTTGAAATATCAGTAACAAAATATCAAAATCCAAGATTGCGGCCGGTCGGCTATCTTGTCGACCAATTGGTCCAAAATTTTCTAATAGCGATAACAAAAACTGTTAACGGACAGACGGAAGGATAGAGACGGACCACAGGGGAAAGGCGATTTCTGATGTTGTTGAGTTAAAAAGATTTTCATTTCATTATTTTTTCCATTTCCTCCATTCAGTTTTACATTTCCGGAGAGTTACGTCACCATTACTATATTTTCAAAGTATATTGATGATTTGAGTTAATAAGTGTCAGGAAGATGTTCGACTCGGAGGGATAAAGTGACGGATATTCTAATGGTGAAATTTGTTAAATTGTTGCTATGTTACATGGCTTTTCGTCCCTTTTAAAACAGATTTTGTCATACATCTTCAAAGATCTTGTTTGATATCAATTTTGTTTGTTTTGTGTGATTCATTAACGTCCTATTAACAGCCAGGGTCATGTAAGGACGGCCTCCCATGAAGGCTAATGTGTATTGGATGTGTTACGTGTATGAAGTGCGGGTGTGTGTCTTGGGAGACTGCGGTATACTGTAAATCAACTTTTTTTCGCGGCTATTAAATTTCACGATCTCTATTTCAAAACAAGTTCCCGAAGTTTAAAGATGCTCCAACGCTGACAAATGGTATTTTTTCACTATCAAAAACAGGAGTAGACGATTTAGTATTTTTCTTCAGTTATAAAAGTTGCTAACTTTACATCATTACCACCATTGAAAAGTTTGAGCTTCTAATTTTACTTCATGTTAAATATATATGAAAAATAATTAATTGCATCCCGAAAAAATTCCGTGGCATTATATCCTATATGAAATGAAGTAATGATTGCGCATGCACCAAAGGCGAAATAAATTATCATATGTTATTTTTGTGTTAATTAGACATATATATACACGATTAAACAACAATTATTGTTCAAATGATGAATATCATGTATGCTCTGTCGGCGGTGGAGCATCTTTAATATTCGCAGACTTAAAATCTTTTCCGGAAAATCCTACCAGAATTAATAATGTAAATGTTCTTTATTAATTTCGAATTTATTTGGGTCGTGAAATTCGAAAACGCACGCGAAATGAAATTGGTTTACAGTATTCGTGTTTTATAATTAAACGTCACCATCCAGCAGTGATTCTAAACTCATAGAAGTGCTCTTCTACGTCTATTTACATTTAATAAGTACCTGTGGGATGTCTTTCTTTGATATTGGAATGTATTGTAAACCCATCATCCAAAAAGATTGCCGATCGTAGTCGTCAGAGTTCAAAACGCACATCTTGTTATATTCTTGGAAGTGAAGGTTTCGACACAATTTCAGGGCGTTACACAATTCGATACACTGGTATCGAGTCGGGATCTCTATTGCCATAAAATCATGTCGATATAACGGATATCGAAATGTCAAAGGCACCTGAACTAAGCCTTCCGAAAATGTTAATTCAAACAGGAAAAACAGCACAACCTCCAGGAGAGACATCACCAGTACAACCAATGTATTATAAAATGTCTGTGACAGGGCAGATACAATCCAGTCAAAATATATAATATATTCTGTGCACAGTGATGGGCCTTCGAGTCGTTTCTGAATCGTTAAAGGATGTAACGGCAATTGGCATGATGATTGAACACGTGTTTGAATTTATTCACGTGTATCTAAAGTACAAGCATAAATAATAAAAAAAACAATCCCAGCGGAGTTCACATGAGTCATACCATACATAAGAAATTTTATATCAGTATAACTACAAGCTTTTTAGCCGCGGTGGCCCAGTGGTTAAGATGTCCCGACATATTACCACAAGCTAACCACCTCTCGAATCCCATGTGGGGCAGTTGCCAGGGTCATGGAATGACGGCCTCCCAGTTATACTGTGTATTGCGTGTATGTAGTGCGAGATGCGTGTTTTGGGAGACTGCGGTATATTAGTGCTGTGTCTTTTTGTATAGTGGAACTGTTTCCCTTTTTATAGTGCTATATCACTGAAGGTACTGACCGCTGGTCGTTGACTTTCCTCCAACAACAAACCTGGAACGTCCTTACATGACCCTAGCTGTAAATACGACGTAAAACTAATAGAACTATCTAGGATGTAGTTTGAATCCTATGTTGCACACTTGCAGTATTGACCGCTGGTTGGTGTTTTTCTTGTGTCTTTTTCTGGGTGCTCCAGCTTTCATTCACCAACAAACCTGACACTTCCTAGTATGATCATGTCTGTTAAATATTTAATTAAATAAAATGAAATCACATGTAACTGTCGCGTTCTTATAGCTAAATGAAAATTATTTATTTGTTTGATTAATTAATGTCCTATTCACACCCAGGACGGCCTCCCATGTATGCGCTGTGTTGCATGTATGAAGTGTGGGTGTGTGTTTTTGGAGGCTGCAGTACATTCGTATTGTGTCTTCTTGTATATTTGAACCATGCCATTTTATGTTGCTATATTACTGAAGCCAGCTGCCGAAGACACCAAGCAACACACCCGGTCACATTGTACTGACAACGGGCGAATCAGTCGCCCCATTTTCTCTATGCTGAGCGCTTAGCAGGAGTAGAAACTACTACTATTATAGGCTTTGGTGTGTCTCGGCCAGGGGACAGAACCCAGAGCCTACGTCATAGGGGCGAGCACTCAACAGAAGGCCAAGTGAGGTTGTGTCGATAGAGACGTTAGGAAGAAGAAAGTAAATAAAATAGAAAGAAAAGATAGGGTGATCAAAAAATGAAATGCATACAAATAAGAAAAATAGAAAAATTAGTAAAGAAAATTTTCATAAAACCTTCAGCAGTAAGTTCTCAGATGGTATCCAAATATAATTAAAGAAGAATAAAAGTGAACGGTCGTGTTGACCTTCAGATGAGAAGGCTTTGAGCATTGTCATCTGGCCTAGACACACCGTGACGGAAATGTTCATACACAATCAGAACATATCTTATTTTATCACATAATCCGCCTGAAATCCAGTAATTTCGCCCGAGTAATATTTTTGTATATGTCACTAATCACAATAAAATGACGTTAGGAAAAATGACGTGACGTCAGAATTACGAGGACGGCGGGACAAAATAGCTCTCTCTGCTGGATTTTTGAAATACATTTTGACGTTAAATTCTTTGTTATGTAAGTATTTATAGATATGTGATAATAATTATCTTAAATTTGTGTTCATTTCGCTAAGGCTCGCAAAATATAAACTTCTAAAACTCGTTTCATAAAATTTCATATGAAATGAACACTCATGTAGCATCCTATATATAACCAGAAAATACCATTAAGCAAAAATAAATAATTAATATTGTATTTTATACTGCATGGTACTTGGG
This sequence comes from Argopecten irradians, assembly GCF_041381155.1. NCBI lineage: Eukaryota > Metazoa > Mollusca > Bivalvia > Pectinida > Pectinidae > Argopecten > Argopecten irradians. Next base: position 23,678,549 of record NC_091146.1, read on the forward strand.
TTACACACGATAGCAGGTAATAATAATTTATCCCGTAGAGTGTTCCGACACTATGAACAAGTGAATGTTCTATACAAGTTTTATGAAACCGTATGCTGTTTCTTATCTTTGTACTTTACATGACTAATCGATGACAGAATTTCCAAAAATAAAAAAAATATGGTGGGGCCCCAAATGGGGAACATTGCTAAAAATGTGTTATAAATTCCGACTCCTTATTAAACCTCGGATATTCCTTACATTTTTGGTTTGAAACATCGTTTGAAGGGGGCAGTCATTTTTTATATGAATCAGCCTTGTCGAAAACCCAAGGGGAGATGGATAGGACACCAAATGGAGAAAATTGCTGATATTTGGCTAGAAGCATTATTGACTGAAGACTACCATATTTCGCGTGAGTGAGACTAATCTGAGCCTCGAGACTGTCGAAGGAGTTGCAAATTTTAAAGATGCTTCACCTCTAACAAATTGAATATTTTTTCTCCAAAAAAAACAGGAGCAGACAATTCAGTATTTTTCCTCAGTTACAAAAGTTACTTAATTAACACCATAACCAGCATTAAAAAGTTTGAGCTTCTGATTTTGCTTCAAGATAAAAATATTAAATATGATTAATTGCATCCCGAAAAAATTCTGTGGCACTATTTCCTATACGGAGAGAAGTACTGAATGCGCATGCACCGAAAGCTAAATACAATTTTAAATTATTTTATATGTATTTTTGTGTTCATTACAAACGTTTAAATACCAATTATTGTTAGAATGATGAGTATGGTTTATTTCGGTGGTGGTGCATCTTTAAGATACGTAACGGAACTGTCGGAGTGCAGTGCGTGAATTGTTTAGTTAAGTAAGTTTTTATGATGGCACACTGAATAGTATATGATATCAATGTTTATTTACAGGAGAGAGGACGTATTACAGATACCACACCGATAGTACAATTTAGGCACAAATATGTGCAAGGTTGCTTTCGTAAGTGGCAGTTAGAATGACAATTCAGTGAGGACGATTCTGGCATACAACCTTGAAGCAAACTATGGTATCAGTGTGTAGTTCGATATTCCTTATGAATTATGAAACAAAAAAATATTGACAAATTCCACGATGTTGACAAAGTCGATAATCCAAATCAGATAGGAATACGATTAAGCAGGTATAATATGCACGCTGTACCCATACCCGAGCCGATGTCACTTAGGTTAAAGAAATGCAATACTAAATACTATGTTTGAAGACATCATAATAAAACACATTACTGAAAGACCGACTCGAGTAGTGCAAGACAAAATTTGCCTAATTCCACTGTCACTTGCTTGGGTTCGACATAATTAAAAGGTTCTGTCACATAGTGTAATGGCGGACAGCGAGCTAGTATCAACATTTCTTACACATTTCACCATGGGATTTTTCTAATATGTTACAATAATAAAACTACTCTTAATTTCATTAAAACTGGTTTCTTTCTGATATAAATATGCATATTTTAATGCACTCGTAGACTGAAATGTCTCTTTAGGTCACCATGGTGAACAAGCAGAACACACTATCTGAGGTTTCGTTAGGAAAACTTAAATACAGTAAGTTTAACACATTATCTTTTTCCAAGATAAACTATCCTGTCAAAGTAAAGTTGCTCAATGAATTTAAGTCCCGGATTTTAATCATATTCTTGCTTGAAATTTTGCTATATATCTTCGAATTTTGCACAATGAAACTATTCAGCAAAATATGCAGCAAGATATGATCAAAATGTGGGTCGCAAATTTGCTCAGCAATTTTGCTCTGACAGGATAATTGACTTTGAAAAATAAACTATTTTTGTCTTTGTTTTAATTTTTGTATGTTGAACGTCCTATTATGCCAGGTTTCCTAGTTGTCGTCTACAATTTATTTCCACATTTTTAAATTATTAATTGTCAGTCATTTCTGTAGGTATATTTCCATCTACAACCATACATACAAGACACAAAACAAAAACAACAGTGTACAGTGACTGTGTTCTAGATAAACAGGCATCACATATTTTTTTTGTCCATTTGAATGACATGCACACCTTATTTCAATCTGATTAAAATACAGATCCTTAGTATCACTAAGTTTGATAATTAGCACAACAAAGCTAATTGTATATGTATACTGGGTCGAAATGACGTTTTCAGATGGTATAGCAAGGTGAAGACTGTAGTACACGTGGTATAAAGGTCATCTGGACGTGACCCCTTGTGGGATATTGTCAGATCCTCTATTTAACGGAGTGGTTATAAAGATCTGTGTTTTAATCAGATTGAGCTGATTTCATCACATAACAAATAATATGTAAAATTTTCGCCCCGTAATTGCACATACAGGTAGAGTTAATTATTGAGTTATACCCCTTATCTCATAGATTCATTGAGGTTATTACAGTCATTATGTAGTCTTAAGTTAAATATAAGTATTAAAGAAATGCCTGCTCTAACATCAGATAGTGCTATTAAATGTGTTGGGTCGTTAATTTTAAAACAAATCATCTCTTTGAGCATTGTGTAGTCACTTAAAAACTCAATAATTTTATTAGTTGAAGTCCTGATTCATTCTTAAGAATGCGTCTAAATGACAAAAACATTGAGCTGTTAAGAGTTGTCTCCCTTACTATGATACACAGTGACATTTCTTTAGATAGGAAAACATATCAAGGTCCAATTGCTGGTTTTTCTTCCAACTTCTCTGATATAATTTCAGTATATATGATACAATTTAATGTTGTTTTCAGTTTAAAACGAGTGCTTGTCCATGAAAAAAACATAACATATATTTCAGATAAGTCACGCTATTTTCGTCATTAACTTTCCTTGATTTTTTTCTCGAGACGACCAAGATCAATTGGTATAGTATATACTAACAAAGGAGCCTTATATTTGACCTACATATAATTTTATTATTATTTTGTTTTCATATATTTATTTTGCGCAGATAGAACTACGAACGAATAGCGAATGAAAGAGCTAGGTCATCTGACCTTTAAGACTATTTGTACATAGCAGCCCGAGAATAAGTTACAGTCCACAACACATATATCTCTGAAGTGTTTCGATATAATTCAGAAATTAAATTATGCAATAATTCTACAATAAAAATGAAACAAATTCTCTCAAAACTCACTCCCTCATCAATTACTACATACTTGTTTATTTGTTTGATTTATTAACGTCCAATTAACAGTCAGCGTCATGTAAGGACCCCCTCCCATGTATGTGGTGTGTAGCGTGTATGAAGAGCGGTTTTGTGTTTTGTGAGACTGCGATATGTTCGTGTTGTGTCATCTTGTATAGTGAACTGTTGCCCTTTTTATAGTGCTATAACACTGAATCATGCCGCCGAAGACACCAAGCAACACACCCCACTCGGTCACAATATACAGACAACGGGCGAACTAATCATCCCATTCCCAGCCTTATTTGTTTTTATGACGTCAGATACAATTCACCAACCGACATCTATTTTAGTTTTGATTAACGTTGTTCTGTTAACAGTCAGGTCCTTCAACATGTACGATGTGTGAAAGTCGGTGTAATATTTGTGTTATTTCTTACAGATATAGGCCTGTAGACGTATTCTTACAACAGGACGAGACCACCATGCTTGATTCTTCTGTTTATTATATCTGCGCATGCTCATACAATTACATTCACAGATCCGGTTACACTAATAGTTAGAAACGGGTACGGTACGGAACCATCCGGATATTACGTTATCATTACAGTCGGTATGTTTGATTAATCATTCAAAAGAGTGGTAATAATGATCTGTAATCTAAGTAGTGTCGTCGTCCAAGATGTTCCAATCTATCAAAATTAAATCGTAGGAGATAGACGGGGAGCAAGTGCGTGACATTGAAAAATAAAGATTTCTAGATTGATGATGTTCTTTCCTCATGTCCAGTGATCAGCATTTCTGAAAGACAAAATGTCAATTAACGCAATAGCAATTTAAATCAGAATATTTTTGGTTACATTTACCAACACTTAAAGGAAATAACTTTCCAGATCATAATGATGTTTTGTTATATTTAATTCAATCTGATTAAATTAAAGACCTCTATTATCATGACGTTTGATATATGTTCATGTTGTGTCTTTTTGTATAGTAGAACTGTTGACATTTTTATAGTGCTATATCACTGAAGCATGCCGCCGCATGAGCTTTTGTCATGGTGCTTCATCCGTCAACTTTTCACAAAAATCCCTACTTGTCATAAACGGCAGAATGGATTTTCACAAAATTTGGCCTGCAGCTTCACTGGATAAAGGGGGACCAACCTTGTATAAACGGTGACCCTGTCCCTCCAGGGGCCTGAGGGGCGGGGCCCAATAGGGGACATAAGGCAAATTCTTTAAAATCCTTCTTCTTCTGTAGGAATGAAGGGATTTAGTTCTAATTTGGCCTGAAGCTTCCTTGGGTGAAGGGAAACCAATCATGTTTAAACGGTGACCCTGCCCCCCAGGGGCCTGGAGGACGAGGCCGATTAGGGGAATTATAGCAAATTCTTTAAAATCTGAAGGGCGGGGCCCAATAGGGAAAATATAGCAAATTCTTTAAAATCCATCTGTAGAAATAAATAGATTAAGTTAAATTCCAAAGCCTTCAAGTTGGTAGCTTGTGTTCTTTACCTGAAACTAGTGAGCGATGCAGGCCCAATGGGCCTTTTGTTACAGTAATGAAATGGTATATTTTGTCGAAGAGAACGTGTTTAAATTTTGAGACGAGGGCAACAGCCGCCATATTGCACCATAACAAAATTAATTGACCATCGATAAAGTGTTAGGAGGTCACCACGTGACGGCTCTCCGCCAATCATTTGTGGACATTTCTGTGCGTACTGCGATAATGATGAATGATTTGTGATGATGTTAATGAAAAACGTTATAATTTAATTTATACAAAAAAATGACAAGTAATAAATATTTTCACAGTAATAAAATGGTTTTTTTTTTTGAAGAGAACATGTTTAAAATTTTGAATTATCCGAGGTACGATAATGCTGATTATAACGATGATTTATGATTATAGCGATGATGATGACAGATTGATGGTGGTGATCATGATGATATGATTATGATGTTGAAACTTATATTGAAAGTGAGTAAGAACAAGAAGCCCATGGGCCTTAACGGTCACCTGATATTTGATGCAAATTAGTTATGTCATTAACTAGCCAACTGATGTCTTTAGTTCACGAATTAGGGACAGAGATCTATATGTCTACATACGAAGTTTCATTAAGCTTAGTGCGTATTAACTCACATTATCCTTTTCACAAGATTCAATAATTATTATTGCAAAAGGAAATAACTCCGTAAATAAGTTAAGAGTCTAATAAAGATGAATTTCGAACTGGTCCAAGATCTTTGCAATATTATTCTACATACAAAGTTTCATTAGGCTTGGTGCATATTAACTCACATTATCCTGTTCACAAGGTTCAATATTACTCCGTAAATAGCTTAAAAGTCTAATCAAGCTGATTTTCGAACTCGTCCAAGATATTTCCAATGTTATTCTACATACAAAGGTTAAATTAAGCTGGGTGCATATTTACTAAAGTCGACAAGTGTAACGATTTTAGTTTGGTTTTGTTATTATATGTACGTCCTATCAACAGCCAGAGTCATGTAAGGACGGCCTCCCTTGTATGTGGTGTGTAGCGTGTGTGAAATGTGAGGTGCGTGTTTAGGGAGTCTGCGGTATATTCATGTTGTGTCTTCTTGTATAATAGAACTATTACTTTTGTCCTTTTTATAGTGCTATATCACTGAAGCATGCCGCCGAAATGTGTGCAAGGATGTATGGTAGGAAGAAAGAAAATTTAACCCACTCTGCAGGACAGCACAAGTCCTACTTTTCCACCAGGGTTTATGATGAGCGTGGGCGTGTCATCAGACTGCGTTTTCTGACACCATTAATATTAATTACATTTTGGAACTTATGACACTATGGCCCAGGACTAAGATTTATCACTGTCGGAAAGACGAGAAATTCAAGGTCCTAAATTTATTCGCCATTTACCATATCATGCAATAGGAACATCATGTACAATCGATCCGACGCCCTACCTCTAGTGGAGCAGGCGTCGGATCGATACCGAGAACTTAAAACATTAAAAATACCTGACCTTGATATAAATGTTTTAACTGTTAAGGTTAAGAAGTAAAACGGTTAGTGCCCTAGACGAATTGTGAAACGTTCAGACATAAAATATTATGACATGTCGGTAAAAGACAACAAAATACCATATATTGTTCATAAGTCCTGTGTAGGGAATTGTAACACTTAGATGGTATCGGATTGCTCTATGGAATTAAAGAAGCAATGCATGGCGGCACAAAGCCGATTCTCTTCTAATGTCTTTTATTGTGGTAGACTTCTGAAAAAATAAAGATATGTCTGTTAGACATGAATTGCTCGGTAACTACTTCCTAAAACCTTAATTACCAATACAATATGCATCTAGACTATAAGGACCCTGCTCTGAGATATTTTGCACGTACAAAAATGTATCAAATAATTAATTAATAACCAACAGATATTTACCACAAGCCTCTACGTAGCACTATCGCTCGTTACCCTTGGGACTATGCAAGGAGATGGTCAACATCCTTGATGCATTGTAATAAATACTTTGCTTAATCATTGAAAGGTCAAATTAGTTTGAACTCAGTTAATTGTGTTCTTTGTTACATTGACAGGGGCGTAGCTGGGTTTATATACCATTGCAGGCACATATGACGAAAACAGACCAAACCGGGCACTACACCAGAGGGGGAGAGTGTTGGAGGGGCCTCCTCAAGAGGTTTTTTCCAATATACTTTCGATTATTGTGGTGCAATTGGAAGGTTGAGTTTATTACGTGAAACTTTTTTTTTAATTTTTATTTGCCATTATTGGGCGAACATTTGACACGTTATTTTTTCTCCAGTTACCTATTGAAAACCATCAGACTTGATGAAATCATTCAAATGAACAGACAGACATGGATTATGCCTTATAATCATTAGTTACAAAACAGAATTTATGCACTGCCAAATTATTATTCATGCCTTATGTGTGTGTAGATGGAAACATACCCTTTTTGTTTGAGTTTTACGGCACATCGACAACTAAAGTCATTTAGGGCCAAACTACAAGTCAGGCATTAATATCAGGATATAAACAATTATTGCATCTAAAAAGTCACGATAAGAAAAAGGCAGTTAGGAACTAAAAAAAGATTGTAAATGTTGATCTTATAAAAACATTGCATGGGATAAAATGGTTTTGGCTAAAAAACATGAGAAAACTCGTACATAATGATGATGAAACGATGAAATGTTAAGTTGAAAACGTTCATTTTGTTTAAAATGCCGATTTTATTGAGATAATTGAAAATTCGGTTATGTCTCACGTCATGGAATAAAACTTTATATGTCGGAGAAATCGTAATTCTTATCTCGTATGTGTTTAAAATCAATACAATGCATTAAAACATGCTCCACTGTGAGAGGAGAATCACATGCATGGCATGTAGGAGGATCCTCCCCTCTCAATAGATAGGAATGTGTAAAATATGTGTGTCCAATTCGGAGCCGAGAGAGACCAACTTCCTCTCTGCGGTCTCTCCGACTGGGCAGTTGAGGGTTAAGTGTATGCTGTATTTTAAACACATTATTGTTTGTTTCCGTAGACCACCTTTGTTGTCAATGGTGTTTGATAGCTGGCCGTCCGTTGTCAGTATAAAGTGACTGGTGGGATGTGTTGCTTGCTGTTGTTCGGCAGCGTGCTTCAGTGAGAAAGCAATATAAAAAGGGCAAACCTTCATTATTAGAAGGATACAACACGAATATACCGCAACCTCCAAAAACATACAGGCATCCATAGACCGCTATACATTGCACACACGAAAGGAAGGTCGTCCTTTAATGAAACCAATCTTCTATTTTGAACTTGGCTGTCGATAGGACATAAATAAACAAACAACGCTGTCGATAAGACATCAAATAAACAAACAGCGCTGTCGATAGGCCCAATCTGATTGAAATACAGATCCATAACCACTCCGTTCAATATAAACAAGCAAACATATTTGATATCAAATGCGCAAAGAATTTGCTTACTGTGTGGAAACAATACGGTATCTTACAAGTGATTAGTAAAACAGTACATGAAATGATCGTATCAAATGTCAATACACTTAGGCAGTGTCAGTTATATAAGGACTACCATCATAGTGAATACGCTTCATAAACCCAACATAAATTACATCGGGGGAATTCAAAAAAGTATGGAGTGAAGCGTAGGGAGATGTAGTCATTAGCTATAATAAACTGCTTTGCTATGGTACATATAGCATTTGACGTCATTCTTTTGTCGTATTTTCCAGTTCTCATATGATGAAAGGCCCTGGATTCTGTCCTATGCAGTCAGAAATCCCATTGCAATTACTATACAAGAATACACAACACGAGTACACCACAGTCTCCCAAAAACACATACCAATCACTTCATTCACGCAACACCACATACGCTTACACGACCCTAGCTGTTAAAAGGACGTTAATTTAATAAAAAAAACACTTTGCAATTCAATTACTGGCTGTAAAACTGTGAAATGAAATTGTAGACCACAACTTTTCTTCATGGTGTACAATGTACACGTATGTACTTATTTCATTATACTGTAGACGAATATAAAGTGATGTTGGGCTCTCAGTTGTACTTGAAAAAAATAAATATAATAATTGTGATTTCCAAAATGATCTTATTTTGTTATGGTGTTAAAAGCCCTACTTGATTCGTCAGTATACAAATTCCGGAACATATATAATTTTAAGGCCCATTACCTTTCCGAAACTGCCTTTTATTTTTGAAATTGGAATATAAAAAGAGACTGATAATTTTGTAGAGTCGGCAAAGGTATTACCTTATTCTTAACACTACACTTATCATCACCTTAACATTTTTTTACATTAAATGAAATGTTAATTTTCATAAAACTGGTCGTCTTATGTTATCCGCCGTCGTCCTAATCATGAGCGTTAGTTGACTATAACTGAGGCAGAAGGCAAACAGCGAAATGAATCTTTACTGTTAATATACATTAGGCCATAGTTGTGTTTTTTCTGTTTTGCGTCATTTTGATTTTCTTAAACCTACCAGCCAGCAAGGCGAAAAACCACACACAAGAAAATAAACACAATGTTTTGCAAAGGAATTAAATTTTTTGGGGGTTCGACTTGATACTGATTTTGTACATTTTTCTACAAAAAATAAGTTAATTCATTTCAAATGATCAAATTTAGAAAAGAGTTTTCATTTTATAGGTTTTACATCTATGGAAATTGTAGGAAACATTACTTGGCCTGTTACACAGCTCTTTTATTGCCCAGTTCAGGATAAATTGTTTATGAGACCTAAAATCTTCCTGCACGCGGAAGCAAAACAGGAAAAAACACAACAATGGCCTTACTCAGGAAATCTTCCATTTCTTTGGTGTTGTAATCTCATTTAAGGCGATCGATTTTTTTTCTTACGTTTTAATATTATTCTTTTTAGGAAACCTTTATTTTATTTTTGTTTCGGAAGGTAGTGGGCCTTTAAAATAATCCTGGTTGAGTGAGGAAGTCTTTGTATTTTGTGCTGTAGCCAACGCACACCACCAATGACCATGAAAGCATGAACTACATAGGTGATGTAAAGATGATACAAATTTCATATGATAAACACTTAACTGGCTTAGACTCAACGGTGATATATATTGTTATTATTGATTCAATTAAGAAACTGTCTGTCCCATTAAAAAAAAAATTTCAATTGCTAAAATAAATGTTTCGTTCAATAATAGAAATAGACATTTGGATTAAAAATAATCTCCATTCCAATTGGCCATGAATCAATCTGATTAAAATACAGATCCGTACTATCAATACGTTGTATAAGAGGATATGACAACATCCCGTTAGTGGTCAACTTCTGGTGACCTTTGGAAATGGCCAAACAAATTGCTGCTTTCAAAACATTGACAATTGATTTCAGGGGACGAAATAGTTTGAAAATCTGCTAGAATTATTTCCGTGTACGTAGTCAGCTCGGCAAAAGAGCACAACAAAGCTTAATAAATATGTAAATTAGGGCGAAACGGCATTGTTAAATGATCTAGTAACGTGTAGAGAAAGCATTTTGATCTGAGGTACGTACACGTGGTATAAAGGTCATCCCAACATTACCCGTTGTTGTCAGATCCTTTATTGAACGGAGTGGTTACAAGGCCCAGGCTGTTAATAGAACGTTAATTGATGCAAAAAACAAACATATTAAAAAAATTATTAAAATCGCCAATATTCTCCTTAGTTTTCACAATTGTCTGGTATTCGGAAAAGGCAAGTATGTCAAGTTGTTAGGGGAACAAAAGTAAAGAAAATACTGAAATTGATTATTTGTATTCTATGAGATAATTTTAGTTTTATTCGTTTGTAAGTTCATTAATATTCATCAACCTTCTTATCAGATGACCTTTATGTATGTCCTTCTAACCGTTTTGCACCAGTGATGTGAGTGCTGTTATACCCAATGTACTCCTAGGTAATAAATATATATAAGTTTACAAAGATACATTTTACCACAGACAGACTAGACAGAAAACAGGAAAACGTCAATCCACCTTTTATGTGCAGGAGCGGCGGTTGATAATCAACTATATCATTGCAGCTTTGTGACATCTTCGTTTATGCCCCTTTTGCTACTACACTGGGACCATGCAAGGACATTCATAAAACGCTTTTTAGATAAATGTTCCATTTTCAGAACGAAATCTTAGTTAAAGTGACATTTTTATATAGTGGTTCCTCTTATCTTAAAAGGTCTCATTATGTCCCCGTTGGAAGTCCTGCTTTTGTTCCTGTTGGAGTTTTCGGAAGGTTTAGTACCGGTGCGATTGAATGGGCGCTGGCCATTATACCGACAGGACTATATGAAGATTACGGTGCCGACACGTTACCAATGCATGGAGTTGTGCATCGCCATGAAATTGTGCCGAAATATCAGCTTCAGGGAAAGTAACAGGATGTGTTTTATGAACACTGACGACCAAGATCGACAAAGCACTTGGAGATCGGGGAATAACGATATTCCGATATCAAAGAAGGACATCCCACAGGTAAGTTTTTGTGCTATAATCTGTTTGTTTGTTTGATTAATTAACGTCCTATTAACAGCTATGGTCATGTAAGGACGGCCTCCCATGTATGAGGTGTGTTGCGTGTATGTTGTGCGAGGTGCGTGTTTTGGGAGACCGCGGTATATTCATGTTGTGTCTTCTTGTATAGTGGAACTGTTGCCCTTTTTATAGTGTTATATCACTGAAGCATGCCGCCGAAGACACCAAGCAACACACCCCACCCGGTCACATTATACTGACAACGGGCAAACCAGTCGTCCCACTCCCTGTATGCTGAGCGCTAAGCAGGAGTAGAAACAACCACTTTTATAGACTTTGGTCTGCCTCGGACAGGGGACAGAACCCAGAGCCTATTAGTGTTATTTTCGTTCTGATTAGCTTCGGCACGCGTCGGGTTAAAATTAAAATTCTTGTTTGATTAAAGATTAAAGATCCTTCACCGCTCATGAATGAAAGTTTTTCTCTATCAAAAACAGGATCAGACGAATCAGTAATTTCCTAAATTACAAAAGTTATTTACTTTACAACATTACCACCATTGAAAAGTTTGCTTGCTTTATTTTATTTCAAGATGAAAATATTAAAAATATTTAATTGCGTCCCGAAAAATGTTCACGGCACTGTGTCCTATATAATTTTTTTTTATATTTTTCTTTGTGTTAATTAGACATAAATTTACATGATTACATAACAATTATAGTTCAAAGGATGAGTTATATGTATGCTGTGTTGGTGGAGGAGCATCTTATCTTCAAATTAACGTCCTATTTACGCCATTTATGGACGCCTCTACTTTTCCCCTGGTTCTGAACAACATGGCAGACAGTATAATGACCTTATTGAATTTTGACAAAATAGTTGTTGTGCTGCTATGTAAACTATATGAAGTTTCTCTATATAAAATATTTGTGAAGGTATAAAGTTTCTCTATTATATAGAATATTTCAGACGGATGAGGGAAAAGACGATAACAACAGTGAGAGATTGAACAGTGTTTTGATTGCGTTAAAGGTGGTATGAACGCAATGGGATACTTTTTTATTGTACGTATGATAGACAAATGTTTGCATGGTGTGTGACTGACGTAACTATGGAATTTCTCGAACATTCCTGAGGAAAGCCCCCGGTTGTAGCCTCGACCAGCGATTCTTTTTGTTGTTTACTACCGTTGCAACGCTTGAACACATATTCTGTTTTGATGTCAAATACATTTTAATTGGATCTTATAACCACTATTTATCATTATTTTGAATCCAACAGAGGAAACTTTGTTTACACTTCATAAGTAGGCCAATCGAGTAGGCTAATGACGAGCATGTTAATGTCTGTGCCGCCTAAGGATCAGTCTTGAGACAAATAGAAGACCGAAATCCTTTTTTTAGTTTATTATTAATTCAAAGCAAATCTGTCATCTGTGAAAAGGTAAAATGTAAATTATGTAATTAAAGTTTATTTAGATTATCATATGCACAAAATCTTACCGAAGCGTGAACTAGAAGTAGTCCGATCCTACTCTGGGTTTGCATTCATGCGTCGTTGCGTTTACGCTAATTTGAACGCAACTCCCCTCCCGTTGACTATAAAGGGGCATATGTAAATATATAGAGATTAACAGTGTTTTGATTGCGTTAAAGGTGGTATGAACGCAACGGGATATAGACATATTTAATGTAGTGCAATCAAATTAAAATTAGACTTGCAATTCCGCGCCACTATGATACTCTACATTACGCTCCAATACAAGATCTAACAGAACCTCATTATGACCCCTATGGTTAGCCAATCAGCGTGTCGCCTACATAATCTTCAGTGTAGTTGATTCATGATGAATGTAGAATGTAGGGCTACTCCCGCACTACATATAGGATATATCTATTCCATTGCGTTCATACCACCTTTAACGAAGTCAAAACACTTTTAAATCTATATATTTACATAAATAAGTCTATTTTTACAAGTCCGTGATCAAATTTAAAACGATGTTGTTTGCTTAGCTGGGTAACTATGGTAGTCAGGATGGCTGTAGATATAGCTCCGATTATTGAATGTCATAGCTCCACTTTGATTGAAAATTTAACAATGATACCTTTCAATTATTTTTAAAATACATGTATGTTTCTTTTAATTTGATCATAATGTCCATTTCGAATAAAAGTTGAGATAACCGAGACGGATCATCTACCGGTATGTATCGTTGTCAGGGTAGTGATATGGTCTGAAGTGGAGCGAGCCTCCATATTTGATTTTCAACCGAGGAAAGTTACTGTGATATAGCCAATTGATGGTATAACTGTTGAGCTGCTGGATGTTTGTTATGTATGTATGTATTGGTCTACGATGGCGATATATAGACTAAATTCTTCATAGTCATGGATTTCTGGGGGGGGGGGGGGTCGTCTCAAAATTAAAACTGTAAAAACAATGTACATTAGGAAAATGTATATTGAATTCCTGTCCATTTTATACAAACCAATTTTATTAAAATTAAATGTTATCTGTAGCAACACTGATGCAAACCCTTGAAATGTTTTTGAAATAATTAAAAGGTCCCAGGGGCCTGTGCTATTGCCAAATTAAAGTTTCCCAGTAGAGGTGTATGACAGAGTTCCCTTTTTGATCCTAAAAAGCAATTTTTATTTTTTCATGTCCTTTCCCTACGATAGCCGATCGGGCTCATTTTGGTAGAAGGAAAAAAGAAAAAATTCGCGTATTTTACGTTATTACGCGAAACTTTAAGCGTTATTACGCGAAATTTTTGACGTTGTTACGCGAAATTTTTGGTGTTATTACGCGAAACTTTTATACAATTAATATTTAGTTTAAGATGTTATACCACCCCAATTGACATAATTGGAAGTCTTTATTTTATATTTTACCGGGGCAGTATAACACCTATATGCACATTTAGCGAATCAAAGGCCTCTAATTTGTATTAGATAAAAAATTTAACTGAAGAAAAAGTCAATAGGATTATTTGCGGTGCTTGTAGTAAGAAAAAGGATGGCCATAAGACACTACCCTGATGAACTTAATATTTTGGTTGGTGGAATTTAAAAGTCAAATATCGATGCGACTATGACTTTAACACTAATATTAAAGTGATATTTTTAAAAATGATCCGAGTCCATATGCTATACATCGACCTCTACGTGACCTGGGATTGGTGGAAATGTTTGTATTATACATTTGGATTTCCAACAATAAAATGTCATAAGCAGTAACCCGAACGTTTAGATAAAATTCATTGTACATCAATGGATTTGTTAGGGAGTATATATACTCATGGGAGTTATTTTAGCAACAGTATAGATACAAGCAAAGAGAAATTTGCTACTTATAAATTGTGTGTAAAATGATAATCAGAACCTTTTCTAAAATGAACATGAAAAATATGTGGATGCACGTGAGTACGGGAGTATATTGTAGCTTAACACCTCAAAGTTATTAAAAGCAAATCAGCTCTAAAGCGGTATCTAAATCAATTGGAATTAACAAGATGGAAACAGTTTTCAGATTTAGACGATGTTTCAACATATTTTTTGAGTGAACTTCAGCATTTCGGACAACGTCATGTGTATAGATGACAAAGTCCTTACTTGTCCATATAAAATGTGGATTCCGAGGGCTCAAACAATGTAATTTTATATTGTATTTTTCGCGTAATAACGCGAAAGTTTCGCGTAATCAAGTGAAATCCTGTATTTTTTCCTTCTACCATAATTAGCCCAATCGGCTTTCGTATTTCCCTGCCACAGTACAAAGTTGTAGGCAAAATGTAAGAAATACAATTTTGGCTACATTTTAAAACAGAAGATGTCGAAATTTTATTTCGTCAAAGGTTTTTTCTTTCAATTATTAACAAATGTAATTCACTCGCTTTCAGTTTGAGTTGACCAAAAATATTGTTCTAAAACGTTGGCTGCGAACTTTGACTGAACTACTATTTCGTCAGTGCCAATTCATATTTTTCAACGTCACCAATAATTAAAGGAATCTGAAATGGACTTAAACCTTACCAGAGTTTGATAATTATTTGACAGGAGTGTATATATGCAGTTGTGTGATCGCACGACGTACCAAAAACAACGTCCACATACCGCATCGTGCGCCCAACTATGCGATTAGGTAATGGATCGCACATCGCACATTAAGGACATTTGGGTTTTTTTCACAAGATTTTGTTAGGACAAAAATATTAGGACAATTTGAAAGAGTACTGGCAAAATGGCCTTAATTTAGTCCCAATCTGATTCACTGTATTGGGTTGATTAATTATACGAAATCATTAGCTGTAAATAGAGAATCCAGTAAAATGCCGGTTATTAATTTTTGTTAATACATATGCAATTGTTGCACATATATACATGTGTAGCGTGGGCTCCCAAAATAACAAGGGACGCTGTCTTTAGTACACATATATATATTTATTGGTACGAGGACCTGCAAAGCAGATAAAGTATAAAAGTATAAGTTCTCTCACACGTCATTCTTACGATGATATAAATAGACAGAAATGGACATAATATATTTACATGATGAATACGTTTAATGAACACAGATACATACAGATACTTACCAGGGCTTCTTGGTTTTTTGTGACAATGGTGAATGCTGGGGTTGAGCTCGACAGGGACGTCCGTTCCTGTCGAGAGGTGAAGTGAGAGTGCCGGTATCACGGAGACTACCGCTCTAGAACTGGTAGTGCCCTAGAAATAGTAACTAATATAGGTATGGTTTACTATAAAGGAACCCTATTTAGGAGCAATAGCACAGGAGAGACAGAAACCATCTTTGCAGAAGGGACCTTTACATGGGACATCCTAATAATAGAAAATTTATACTGGCTTAAAGAATAAAGCAGTCTTAGTTCTGGATGGCATGTGTAACGTTAACAAAATGAAACTCACTATAATTCTTCCTGGTTTTACGACCGAAATAACACACCCACCATCGTACTACAACACACCACTGCTGACGGTTTGGGGGCCCCATACAATGTACCTGACAACAGGTGGTGGTTGCTTGTATCTGGAAGGATATTAATACATAAAATATTATGGTATCATAAATATGAGGTTGATAAAATATAAAGTGACATATTAAAGAAATACATTCCCACTCTGGAACTTAATCTCCAACGGTTGGGGGACCCCTACCAGTCGGTATCAACTTTCCAAGGGAGGCTACCCATAGTATTGGATAAAATTGGATATTGTGTAAGTTCTAATCACACAAAGATTTCTCTTGACTCTTTACTCACAGCTGCTAAAGAGGAAACCGTATAGCCCAAACGCTCTGGAGGTTTAGATGGCCGAGTTGACCTCCTTGGAACAGGTTGAGAAACCACGCTCTCATCAACCTCAATCTCGTCCACAACACTGATGGCATCATCAATAGGGTGTTCCGTAGACGGAGTGGCTGAGTGGAGACTCTCCGGAGGGTCGATATGGAGTTCCTGTGGTGACACAGGTTCGTTAGGTCCTGTCGTACCTAAATCGATAGTGGATCGACTAGGTCGGGGAATTGGACTAAGGCCTACCTCACTGGGCTTACGGTTTCTCGACTGTCTTGTACGTTTTCTTACAACAGGATAGAGTTCGGTATCTGACTCTGAATCAGATTCAGATGTGGAAGTTGGGTCTGGACTATGTCGTCGTTCAGGGATTGACTGTTTTGGTCGGTTAACCTTACGGTTAGCTACCACTGGAATTGAGTGGAAAGGAAGCAGCATATTTCTGTGAAGGGTTCGTTTTGATCCCTTACCACATTCGGGTGCAACCCTATAGACCGGGATATCACTATTTGGAATAGAGGTCACCAAATAGGGTTTCTGTTCCCACCTATCAGCCAATTTATTCTTTCCCTTGAGACCAGTTTTGCGAACCAAAACACGGTCACCAGCCTCCAACTTTGACTCTCGAACTGACCGGTCATATCGGTCTTTGTTCTGAGCAGCTCTTTTAGATGCGGTACGACGGGCAGTCTCGTACGCAAATTCCATGCGGCCGCGTAGTTTACCAACATAGGATGACGGGTCCAGATTCCTGTTGCTCGGCTGGGTTAAAGCCAAGAAACGCGTCTACTGATAATCGAGGATGCCAACCAAACATTAGGTAATGTGGTGGATAGCCGGTGGCATCGCACATTGTTGCATTAAAGGCTTGAACCAGGGGCGCTATATAAGAGGTCAAGTCTGGTTTTTCATGCTCCTCGAGGGTTGCAAGCATCCCTAGGAGTGTTCTGTTGAACCTTTCGGCCGAGCCGTTTGCCTGAGGATGATAAGGAGTGGTTCTGACCTTTTGAACCCCTGCGACTTTACACAGCTCCTTTATCACCTTACTCTCAAAGT
This sequence comes from Argopecten irradians, assembly GCF_041381155.1. NCBI lineage: Eukaryota > Metazoa > Mollusca > Bivalvia > Pectinida > Pectinidae > Argopecten > Argopecten irradians. The sequence goes on from NC_091146.1 coordinate 23,696,089, forward strand.
TACGCCCTTGATTACTATGAAGCTGCTCAGGGAAGCTGTAGTAGACAATGAACTTTTCGTACAAAGCCTTAGCTGTTGTGTGTGCTGTCTGGTTACGACTGCGCATACCTAGTGAAGTGATCGGTTATAACCAGAATGTCTTCATAACCACTTGAGGATTTCTCAAGACTGAGGAAATCGATACAGAGTATCTGAAGTGGTCTAGATGATTTTATTGGCACCAACTCAGCAACCGGTTTAACTGGAGTCTTACGTCTTATACAGCGGCCACAAGTGTCAACTTTAGTGTTTACATCCTTCTCCATACCAGGCCATTAAAAGCATTGACGTGCCAACCAAAGAGTTTTCTCCCTTCCCTGGTGTCCAACATCATCATGGACACCCTTAAGTGCTAGGGAATGATAATGCTTTGGAAGGACGAGCTGATTTACTTTCTGACCATCGAGAGAAGCGGTTCTATAGAGAACACCATCTCGCAAACACAATTTGTTCCAAGCTCTTAAACGCTTTTGCACATATGGGGACTCATTCTGTTATGGTTTCCACCTGGCATGAAAACCGGTTCTCACCAGATCGGAAACCCTAGCAATGTCCTGATCCACCTGTTGTTCCTGTTTCTAGTCTACTGTGCTAATAGTATCAGATTCCACCGCAAACTCACTGGCCATATGAGCTTCGGCAACATCCGATACACTGTCCGCTAATGGAGGCAAGTTAGACACCATAGACTGGCATATGGCATGGACAGAATCGGTTTGGACCTGTGACACTCTAGAGAGACCATCGGCATCTAGTTTTTTTTTCCAGCTCGGTATCTCAGAGTGAAATCATAGTTGGCTAGCGCTGCTACCCACCTCTGACCGGTAGCATCCAGCTTGGCCTTACCCAGCACATAAGTTAAGGGGTTATTGTCTGTGACAACTTCAAACTTATTACCATAGAGATAATCATGAAGTTTCTCTGTAACCGCCCATTTCAATGCTAGAAATTCTAATTTATGTGCCGGATAATTCCGTTCACTGGGTCTAAGGCCCCGACTCGCATACGCAATTACTTTCTCCTTTCCCTCTTGTACCTGGTACAAAACTGCACCCAAGCCTAAAGAACTGGCATCTGTATGTACAAGAAAATCTTTTGAGAAGTCAGCATATGCCAGAACAGGGGGTTGCGTCAGTGTTTGTTTAACCAAATCAAAGGCCTCCTGCTGGGGTGTACCCCAAACCCATTTGGCTTTAGCCTTAGGCTTAGACTTTCGAGACTTAGCCGTTTTGGTTTTTTTCTTCAAGTCATGGCCTTGAAGCAGACTATTAAGAGGCTGGACTACCGTGGCATAATTCTTTAAAAATCGCCGATAATAGCCGCTAAATCCTAAAACCTGACGTAAATCCTTTACGTTCTTTGGCTCGGGCCAATCCTTAACAGCAGACACCTTTTCAGGGTCTGTTGCTATACCGTGCTCTGAGACGACATGACCGAGATATGTCACTGAAGACTTAAAAAGCTCACACTTGGATGGTTTAAGTTTCAAGCCGTGCTGTACGAGTTTTGAGAATACGGACTCTAACCTTACGAGGTGTTCGTCAAAAGTTTTGGAGAATATCAAAATATCGTCAAGAAAGTTGAGACACTCGCGCAGATGCATATCACCCATGTACTTTTCCATTAAACGCTGGAACGTAGCTGGTGCATTGGTGAGACCAAAACCCATCCGCTTGGTTTCCCAGAAACCCAAATTGCTCACGGAAAATGCGGTTTTTTACTCTATCAGCTTCGTCTACCTCGACCTGCCAATAACCCGAACGAAGGTCTAGCTTTGAAAAATATCGCGACCCGCATAAAGTATCCACGGTGTCGTCGAATCGAGGTAACATATATGCATCTCTGCGCGTACGAGAGTTCAACATACGGTAATTAATACAAAAACGTAGACTACCGTCTTTCTTGCGAACAAGTACCACATTACTAGAGAATGGACTTTTACTCTCCGTAATAACATCAGCTTCCAGCATATCACGTATATGCTGTCGCACTTCCTCATACATGCCGGGAGGTATTTTCCGGTAAGGCTGCTTAAAAGGCCTTTCCACGATGAAGTCGATCTTGTGCTTAACGATGTTTGTACAGCCGATATCAAAAGCACTGGTGGAAAATGCATGCTTCCAATTACCTAAAACCTGACGAACCCTCAACAGCTGCGCCTCAGAAAAATTTTGTGTGTCAATATGAAGACCCAGTTCCTCAGGTAAGGACACTGGAGAGTCAACCTGTGAATCTGAAGCTAGATTATCAACAATTTTAACCTCATTAGCAAGACAGAGGGTTGCCCTAACTATTATTGGCTTCGCTGTAATATTACAGATCTTCACAGGTAACTTGACACTAGACACTTTCTGTCTAACCCTAACAACTCTGGGGCAGACTGTATACTTAAGGTTAGTGTCATAAAAGTTTTCTGTAACGAGATTTGAAGTACCCAGGTCAATACCCCGGACCATACCGTTAACAACCATGGACTCATAAGGAGCCAGCTTCCTGTTAAAATATTTCGCAGTGTAAGAACAGGTAATACTATCGATTGCTGTTTGCCATGATGTAGGTATACTTGAATAAGTTTCATCAACGTTTAGATTTCTAACTAAACGAATAACATTTGTTCCTAACAACATAGAACAAGTCTTGTTATAATCAGTGTCAGGCACGATCAAAGCTAGAATGCTGAATGATTTGTCATTTATGAAAGGTATACACAAATCTAACTCAATATATCCTAAGTAATTTAACTTAGAACCATTGGCCACTGTTATATCTACAGCAAGTGTATTCAAATCCTGTAACTCAGGTTTATTGGACAACTTCCTATCAAATCCATATGGCATAGTGGAAACCATAGAACCACTGTCTATCAAACACTTGACTTTGTGTCCCTCAATGACCACATGACCTTCGTTGGATACTCCAATATCAGTGTGACCTTGACCTTGATTGACGGTCTCTACACGGCCACTAGCAGAGACTGCTAGTTGTTTGGGTGCTCCTTGTATTTTACCCTTATCCTGACCTGATTTAGGATTGTTTCGGTTACCCCGGTAACCACGACCTCTATTTGACCTCTGTCCTTGGCCCTTATTATGACCTTGGCCTGATTTGCCATGTTCCGCATTACTAAGTTTGGAGAAAATCTGATCAAATTTTTGATCGATTCTAGCCGAGAGTCTGTCCTCAACATCTTTGAGTTTATTCTTAAAGTCCTTGCTAATCTCTGAAGGATTAGTAGTTACCTGTTGCTGTTCAAGTTCACAAGTAACAGAGTGACTCTGGCTCTTAACCTTTTTCTCGTTATCAGTGGAATGTACAGTATCCTGTTTAGAAATATTGATTTCTTTTTCCACCATGCGGATTTCTCGCAATAGTTGGTCATAACTCGTAATTGAGTCATATTTGTGCCTAGTCCGACTCCGTAACTGATCCGAGTATAATAACGTCCAAAATTTGTGACGCAAGAGATCATTTTTTGCCGACCTGTGTAAGGAACCATTATCTATCGCTGTCTGTAATAGTGATTCCAATCGCGCCCAAAATTTACAACACACTCATCAGGTCTTTGTTTTGACTTAAAAAATTCCTGCATGACCATACCATGAGTTGATGTATCGCCAAATAAAGAATCTAATTTGGACAAAATCTGAGGTACAGTAGACCCCTCCCCTAACGTCATAAGCATACGTCGCGCAGTACCACACAACGACCGACGGATCGCCTGAATTAACAAGCTGAGGGAGACATCTGGGTCTCTGTCCAAACTCCTGATCTCAAATCTCCACTCCTTATAGGATATGTCCCCTTTCATGGGAGGATCATCCCCAGAAAATGGTGGAATTATGGGTACATTATTGGACCTTTTACCCGAAAATGATGAAGTGCCATCAATTACTTGTGCTATTTAAAAATGAAATAGAACTAGATCTCCCTCTATCCAAGGGGGAATAATTGATGGTTTAACACCAATTCCATCCACAGTACCCTTAGTGGATATAACATATTTCCCTTTGGACAAGAGATGTCTAATCATGTCATCATCAGACATTGTAGGTGATTCGGGATCAATTTTGACCCCAGGTTTATCCTGTTTATCCCCTTGGCCGCCAGAAGCTACTCCAGCTCCCTTGCCATCATCTATACCTACTGTATCATGATCCATCTTTATTGGACTGGCCATAACTGCATATATATAAACAGGTTATGTCAATATACAAGCTTACAATAAGTAATAAATGCAAAATAAACAATCATACACAATCATGAAAAATTTTAGTGACAAAACGCTTCATCCATACCCGAGCCAAAACTCTGCCGGGATGAACACCGTCTTTATATAACTCAAAATTAACCACAGGTTTCCTGCCTTTTCTCTGGTATTTCAAAAGGTCTGCTCTAAAATTTAGAGATTTTACACCTAATTGTTGGTTTACCTCCTGAATGTAATTGTTTAACAAAGTAATTCTGCCATCCAGAATCCTATCCTGATCTATAAACAAATCAGGGCACTGGTGACCCTTATAAGTATTCCAGGATACAATTGAATATGGAGGAATATTTAAAATATTAGTTTGATTGTAGAAAGGTCTTAACAAATGATACAATCCTATCAATTTGAAAATGAATAAATTCCTCACACTCCTTGTCGCTGTTTTGAGCGAGATCTATAAATTTGCCCTTCTTGCTGGTTAAGTCACACGTACCTATCCAGATGTATAATGTGATATCCCCATACTTTCTTTGTTTACCAGCAAGATTTGACTTTAGCCAATTATAAATTTGATTGAGATTTGCTCCAGGCCAACAATTTATTTCTAGTTCGAACCCTAAACATTTGATTAAATCCAAATTCCTAAATAAAGAAAAACTTTTACTACTAGTTACAAGTATAGGTCTACTAGATAACCTCGGGGGGATTCAATTGGTTTATCTAAACACTTCTCCAACTTACTCAAACTCATTAGAATTATCTGAGGTCCAAAATGACACAAGTGGATACAAAATATATATTGCCCCTGATAACACTAGTTATAGATATCAATGACAACTATCAACAGTAAACAACAATTACAACATTAATATACAAGAATTACCAAGAGTAGGCAGCCAGGTGCAAATCAATGAATAAATATGACAATATGATGAAACACAGTTGAAATCAGGATCAATGCAGATATACATAAATGCTTACCTTACTCCATGATGTGCATTTGGGAATCAGGGTATAGTGCAAGGGAGGTAACTTATCATGATGATGAGTCAATGATGATGATGATGGTACTCGGTTACAGTGATCAAATCCTTCCAGCCCTGGCAAGAAAACTAGAACAATGAATACATGAAATATCACTCACAAACCCACACAAGCATCCTGACCGCTATGGTTATAATAATCATACAAAGTACATGATAAGCTGAGAAACACGAGGACAATTTAAGTTAACTAGCAAAATAGAATGTGAAATTGAAATTAGGCTACTGAAGTCAATTTTGAAATCAACAACAGTTACAAAAAAATAATGTGTAAATGTGTCAAAATTTATAATTAATTCTAATTACTATATCAATTTAAAGTTATATATGATTTACGAATAATTATTGATACATAATAGCATAATAGAAATCAAATTATTAATCACAATAAAGTATTTGATTGTCTATAACTTCACACGTTAGCAATGCCAACAACAGTCACTCGGGAATCACCAATTATCAAATGCACATATGTGCAAGCACACGTGACGATATCAAAGTCATCCTGTCACAAGTACAGTCTGTCTTCAACCAAACTTGGTACGATACACGTTATACAACCAAACACTAACGAACTGCCGTATTCTTGGCGTCGAAACAGGACGATACGGAAACACACACTGACAGAAAGGTCACGTCCGGGTCACAGATCCTCCCAAACGGATCGCGGATCCACCGCCATGGTGGGCACCTGCTCCGGTTTGTCGGCGCAGCCCTGGTCTTCCACAAAATACCAAACCACGTTGGGCGCCAATTTGTAGCGTGGGCTCCCAAAATAACAAGGGATACTGTCTTTAGTATAAAATATATATTTATTGGTACGAAGACCTGCAAAGCAGATAAAGTATAAAAGTATAAGTTCTCTCACACGTCATTCACACGATGATATAAATAGACAGAAAGGACATATTATATTTACATGATGAATACGTTTAATGAACACTTTCATACAGATACTTACCAGGGCTTCTTGGCTCTTTGTGACAATGGTGAATGCTGGGGTTGAGCTCGACAGGGACGTCCGTTCCTGTCGAGAGGTGAAGTGAGAGTGCGGTGGGGAGAGTGCGGTGGGGAGAGGCCGGTGATAGAGTGTGGACAAGTGGTCCGTGCGGCACGTGCACTTTACATACATTTAAATGACGAATGACGCGATGATTTAAAATGATGTAAACAACACCTGGCTACACATGTACGATGATAAATGTTTAGAAGTTGAGACAAACATCGTATATACATGTACATGTATGCATAGTATACGTTTACTTAGGCATGCCTGTACTGTGCAGACACAAGTTTGTGTACATGATATCTTAACATTTTACGCTTCGTCCATCTTTGTACAATCGGAAGAGAGGGGGGGGGGGGTGACCTCGTGTGAAAGATGGGCGGTCACCATGGTGACATGCGCCCTAAAGAAACTACGATACGATAGTTTTCCTGTCCTGTGATAACTGTACTGGATGTGATCTGCAATTGTAAATGAAGCATAACGCATTTCATGTATTGTAAGTCGGTCTCAATTTTATACTGACAAAATACAACGTAATGACAGCTAATGTATTTTATTATAATAAATGGATACAGAGCCCTGTTTAATTACGTTCATTGCAAATACAGATTGAATGGAAATTTTCTTTCGAGACGACCCCCAGAAATCGCCTAGAACGCGTCCGAGTCCGCGCGCGTAGTACGTTCACGCTTACTATTGGAAATGTCTATGGTGAAGGTACTGTTTCGGATAGTCTACCTATAATGTTTTTTTCCTGGAAACCTGTATATGACATATTAACCAATTGTTCGCTTAAACGCGCCCAGAATTGTTCACCGACAATCGGATGTTCTGTATATTAAGGTGAGAGGTGTGACCACACACATACTGACGTAACTATTGAATATTCCCCCAACATTCCCGAGGAAAGCCCCCGGTTGTAGCCCCGAGTAGCGATTCATTTTGTTGTTTATTACCGTTACAATGCTTGAACACATATTCTGTTTTGATGTCAAATACACTTTTAATTGGATCCAATAGAAACTCTAGTGTTGTTTTGAAATCCGTGAACGTGGAAACTTTGTTTACACTTCATACAGTAGGCCTACTGTCAACTGAATACTGACGAGTTATTGTCTGTGCTGCCTAAGGATCTGACCAATATAAAACGAAACACTTTTTAGCTCACCTGACCCGAAGGGCTGGTGAGCTTGTTTCATAGCGCGGCGTCCGTCCGTCGTTTGTCCGTCCGTCCAGGAGGGGAGGGGCCCAATAGGGGAAATAGAGGTAAATCATTTAAATAGCTGCTAGTCTAAGAGGGGTTTGCATGGATTATAACCAAATTTGGCCAGAAGAAACATCCTTGGGAGAAGGGGAACAGAGCTTGCATAAATTTTGGCTCTGCCCCCCCCCCCCCCCAGGGGCCGGAGGGGCGAGGCCAAATATGGGCAATTGAGGTAAATCCTGTAAATCGCTACTAGAATTAGAGTTCAACATGGATTGTAACCAAATTTGGTCACGAATATCATTGGAGAAGGTGGAAAAGATTTTGTATAAATTATGGCTCTGACCCCCCGGAGCAGAAAGAGTGGGGCCAAATAGGGAAATTAGAGTTTAATCTTTAAATTCCTTCAGAAAATATTACTTGGCATTACAAACCAGGTGAGCGATACAGGCCCTTTGGGCCTCTTGTTTAATTCATTTTCAATTCAAAGCAAATTTGTCATCTGTGGAAAGGTAAAATGTAAATTAATTATTTAGATTAACATATGACGCAAAATTTAACCGAAGCGGGAACTAGAACTAGTCTGATCTTGCTCTGGGGTTGTATTGCGATTACGCTAGTTTTAACGCAACTCCCCTCTCATTTACTATATCGTGGCATATGTAAATATATTTAGTTTTTTTTTATATTTGAGAATAATTAGAATTACAAATAATGTATAGTTAGCAATGCTGAAATTTGACTACCACGTTTTACAAGCAATTGAGGGCAAGTATCCATCTTAAAATTAACTGATAAAACATCTAATGTTGGCTCCAAGATCTGTATCTCTGTTCTTAGTGCCCTCTTTCCTTCAGGAATTGGGCGGTGGCTGCGGAGATCATACTTGTGCTATTGATGAAACCTGTGTGGTCAATGGAGTGTCTTTGTCCTGTGTTGAACACGGTAAGTTTTCCCGGCTAAATGTCAAATGTTTTCATGGATTTCAAAGCATTTTAAAGCGACGAGAGACTTATTTTAATTTTGAGCTTTTAATATGTTATTTATTGCCATAGGTTACCAACATTTTGAGAATTACAGTACTTATTGCATAGGTTTTATTGTACAAATTAATAAGAGCTGAAAATGATTTTTAATTTACATCTATAGTTGTCTACACAACCTGTTTAAAAAAACAGATCTTTATAACCACTCCTTTATATAGAGGATCTGACAACATCCCATAAGGGGTCATGTTCGGATGAACTTTATACCACGTTGACTTTGGATCAACACCTTGCTACATCTATTAAAAACGATATTTCGTCCCAGTATATAATTTGCTTTGCACTTTGGCAGGTTTTTCAATTTATTTCGTTAAATGAAATTCACTGTCAAAATTTTGCAGACAACAATTTCATTAATTCAAATTTCTCAGATTTTCTCAGATCCTCTGGTATACAGGTATTTTATTTGACAAATGTATTCACAGTAAGTCATTTGAAGATTATATATTTTGCTCCACCTCTGACAAATGGTATTTTTTTCACTATAAAGAAAGGAGCAGACGATTTAGTATTTCATTCCAGTTAAAAAAGTTACTTACTTTACACCATTACCACCATTGAAAAGTTTGAGATTATAATTTTACTTTAAGTTAAAAACAGGAAAAATAATTAATTGCATCCCGAAAAAATTCCGTGACACTATATCCTATATGGAATGAAGTACTGATTGCGCATGCACCAAGGGCAAAATAAATTATTTTATATTATTTTTTTTGTGTTAATTAGGCATATATATACACGATTAAACACCAATTATTGTTCAAATGATTAACATCATTTATGCTCTGTCGGCGGTGGAGCATTTTTAACATTTTCACAGTGATTCACTTCACATTTTTACAGTGTTACTAGTAATTATAAAGTAATTTCTGCAGGTATGTTTCCATCTAATCATATGTAATAGCGCGTCCCCACTTCCGGGACCAGCGTCGACGAGACGTGAATTCCCAAATATTGTGATCGTATTGTTTTGATTTTCAATCCCCACGACACCAGACGAATACCGAGAGTAGACATGCACACACTGTGAACTGATTACAGGCAGCTCAATACCAAGTTTCTAAGGATGTGGCGGAGCAATTTAATTAGCACTGTGGCAACTGTTGTCAGCGCCTGGTAGGGTGAGGTATCTCCCCCTGGGTGTTGGGCGGTTATCTGGCCATGCAAGTCGTCCAATCTAGCTGTGCAGCCCCTTTGATGATCCCTTCCTCGTGGTACTACATGCGACGTCACACACACATTCTGATTAGTCCAACCCTATTGCATATGCGCAGTAAGCGCGGAACCTCTTTCGGTAACTCACCAATATCCTGTCGTCTCGAGGGTAAACACAAAGTTAACCTAGACTCCCTAAGGATACAAACGATAGCCGCTTTGATAATACTCAACCGGAAAAGCGATGTTTATATAAAGCCCTACCGGTGTCACATCAATCCGATTGAAACAATGAAAGACACCACAACCATTATGGGACATACACCAAAATAGCTAACATCATGAATCACCCGAGGCGAGTGACCTATATTCCCACACATACATAAGGCATAAAAACAACCGATTTGAAGTACATAATTTCTGCTTTGTAAGAAACGTATGTAAGTCACAAATTGCTGCCTGCATAATCTTGGAGATGAATGTCAGAGGACGAAATTGTTTGAAAATGCTGTCAGAATTATTTCGTGCACGTAATTGTCTCGCCCAAAGAGACTACAAAACTGATTGTATATGTTTACTGGGACGAAATGACGTTTTCAATTGATGTAGCCAGATGTAGAACTTGCATTTGATCTCGTATTGATAAATAATGAAATAAACAAGATACATGTGGTATAAATACATGTGGTATAAAGGTCATCTAGAGTGTTTATAAGAATCTGTATTTTAATCAGACTGGGACCGATATGGATGTTTAAATGCAATATAACAGGCTTATAATTCAGACTCATTTCCTTTGGAAAAAATGAGGAAATAATTCCCACAAACGTGTTTTCTTAGTATATAAACCATAGTTAGCTTGACCCCATCCCCAGGGGGAAACATAAGACCCCAGAGTCATATAATTCACAATTTTTGTAAAGGACCTTAAGACCTTTCCATCAATCATTTCCAGAATTTCAGAAGATTTTTGAAGTTAAGACCTTTTTGCCCCGCCTCTAAGGCCCGAGGGGGTCATTAATGGAAATGTTTTTAATAAAATTCGAAGACCATTCTATCTATGAAGAGTGTTTGATTCTACAACATATATGGATAGAGGAGAAGAATTTTGAAAATATAGTCAAATTTACCCCTTTGGCCCCTCCCACAGCCCCCTCGGGGTGGGGAGCATATAATTCACAATTTTGATTGGATTTATACCTAAGAAGGTTTGTGCAAAATTTGATTGAAATTTCTTCTGCAGTTTTTGAAAAGAAGTCGAAAATGTAAATTGTTTATCGTCGCACACGACGGACGTCGACAGACAAAAGCCGATTAGAATAGGTCGCATGAGACTTCGTCTCAGGTGACCTAAAAACTGTCAGAATTATTTCCATGTATATAGTCATGTCACCCAAAGAGCAAAACAAACTAAATGTATATGTATTTTTGTTTGTTTGTTTGATTGATTAACGTCATATTAACAGCTATAATCATGTAAGGACGGCCTCCCATGTATGCTGTGTGTTGCGTGTATTATGTGCGAGGTGCGGGTTTTGTATACTGGGAAGAAACTGACATAGTAATGTGTAGAAAATACATCCCTTATGGGATGTTCTCATATCCTTTATCGGACGGAGTGGTTATCAGAATCTGTATTTTAATTAGATTGAACCATTGGTTATATCGATTTTTGTACTGATAAATTAGCATTTGATATGTATTTTCGGTTTTTAGGTCATCTGACCGAAGTTCGGTCAGATGACCTATTGCCATCGTGTTTCGTCCGTCATCGTGCGTAAGACTATTTATACAAAAGTCTACTCCTTTTTAACCCTTGAGTGGATTGCATCTATATTTAGTGTTAAACATAATTGGGAAAGGACAATCATGTTTTATATAAATGAGTACGGTCCGATCCCTAGGGACAGAGGGGCTGGACCTCAAAAGGGAAAATTTTCTTAATTTTAGCTTTTAAATCCTTCTCCTTTATTCCTGGATGGATGGCAACCACAATCATTTAGAAACATTATTTGGAAAGGGCAATCATATTCATATTCTATGTAAACGAGTCTGCTCCGAACCCTAGGGACTGAGGGACGGGGCTCCAAAAGGGGAAATTTTCTTTTTAGATTAAAAATCCACCTCCTCCTTCATCCTTAGATGGATGGTAACCAAATTTTTTTTGAAACATTGTTGGGAAAGGGCAATTATATTCTATGTAAATGAGCCTGCTCCGACCCTATAAGGAGTGAAGGGTAGGGCTCCAAAAGTGGAAATTTTCATGATTTTAGATTTAAAATTTTACTCTTCCTTCATCTTTGGATAAATTTCATCCATATTTGTTGCAAAACATCATTGGGGAAGGACAATCATATTTTATATAAATGAGCTAAGTTCGACCCCTGGTAACAAAGGGGCGGGGCTCAGAAGGGAGAACTTTGATAATATTTGGCTTTAAAATCCTACTCATCCTTAACCCTTGAGTGGATAACAACCATATTTGATGCGAAATATAATCGGGGAAGAGCAGTCACATTTTATATAAACGAGTTAGGTGCGACCCCTGTGGAAAGAGGGACGGGGCTCCGAAGGGGGAGCTTTGTTAAAAATCGGCTTTAAAATTTACTTCTCCTTAATCATTGAGTGCATTACATCCATATTTGGTGTAAAATCCTAATCCTGGTTATTCCTTAAATGGATTACAATAATAATTTACATGAAACATCATTAGGTGAGGACTTTTATATTTTATAAAGGACCGAGGTAAGACCCATGGGGATAGAACGGTGGGTGTCCAAAATGGGAGCTTAGTTGAAATTGGGCTTTAGTTTAATTTTTTTATTCAACGATAAGACAATACATGCAGAATACAATTCAATAAGGTATATTAGGATTTTGTAACAAGCTTTAAGCTTATGTAAAACCATTTCCTTATTTTTGGTAGGTGTATATCTTATAAAGAAGAGTAGTCAAAAATGAAGGGGAAAAGCTATAGATAAACAACGGTGTATACTATTCGGGTACTGATCCAGATTTCCATAATTATTAACAATTGTGTGCAGCAATAGCATACACTATGTCATTTAATGGTATAGACAGAGAATATATACATTGAATCATAAGCCACCTGTGCACATACATATGAAAGGGGGGTAAACCTAGTAAAGGAGCAATAGTAACATTGTATTTGACTATAATACACAAATTTTAACATGTTTAAAGTGTAATCATTAAAATAACACTTATAAAAAATAAAATAAACTTAAAATAAACTTTAACTTTAAACTTAGGACCTTTATATAGTACAGTTAACTAATGTAGATTATTCCATGCTTGTAATTACCATAAGTATATTTATCTTTATAGTAAACAAAATAACTTTTAGTTTATGTACAGTAAATACATAGCATTGTAATCATGAAATATAAATATGGCATGTAAGACCTTGATAGAGCGAAAGTATTGGCTAAAGTAGATTAATCTATGCATATATTTATATATTTACATTTTGCCACTGCGACTCCCATTACTCGTGATCTGCATTATGAGCCAATAAATGCAGCTTAGACTTGGTATAGTAATATCTACATAAATGGACGTGAGTCTTGTTTACTAATACCATGTTATTCCGTGCGTGAAAATTGACATTGTAGTTGAATGAACCATATGGTTATGAGACTTATAAAAAAATCTTTTAAATGTCTGAATGATTGAAAGTATACCGAAAAGCTATTGAAAAACCTTGAAATTTTGTTAGCTTTTCAATTTTTATAGGGACTATTTTATCACATTTAACTTGGCTGTTGAGGTTAAATGGCTGAAGCGGGAAATTCAAATGCTCACTCTCTAAGAGGCCTAAAGACTTGATATTTGGCCTAAAGCATACTAGGAAAAAGTTTATTCAACAAATGACTTTGCCTATTTCAGAAACTTGCACATTCAACTAAGGTGTTCCTCGTATTGCTTATATTAATTGTTAACCACTACAATGACTGTTGTTTTGTGCCATGAGTCAGATGACCGTTAAAGCCCATGGGCCTCTTGTTTGTTTTGTAGATTTCCCCACCGTGAAATGCCCGATAAATTGGGCACGTCGTGAAGATACCTGTTTCTGTATTTTCCTGAAACTTAAATCATGGACGGAGGCCAAGGTATATATACAGATAAGTATTGGAATCATATTATTAGTACAACAGTTGGTGTGCTATACTTTTATATTTCACTGTGGGATATATCATGATTTGTTCGTATAAGAAATAATTTTATATCATGATATCCTAAAATCACAATAATAAGACTGAATCGAAAACAAGCCGGTCTTGAAAGTAAGACTGGGATTTTTTTTATTTTGAAAATATGCTGGTTTTAAAAGTAAGCCGCATTTGAAACAATCTGATTAAAATATTACATATCCTTATAACCAGTCCGTTATAAAACGTAGTGATAATAAAGATCTATATTTTAACCAGATTGCACATGAAAGTAAGCCTTAGATTCCGTCTAACGGAGTATTCTGATGGTTGTCAATATAAAATTCATAAAACGTTCTGTAGTGGTGGCGTTATTTTATTATATATATAAATAAGTGCATTTTGTATTAATTACCAAATTTGTTCATAAACTTTTCAGCTCACCTGGTCCAAAGGACAAAGGTGAGCTTATGCCATACAATGGCGTTCGGCGTCCGTCGTCTGTCCATCCGTCAACAATCGACTTCTTCTCCATAACCAACAGCTGGTCGGAACTAAAAAAAAATATTGGTAGCATCATTATGGGTTATGGACTGAAAATTGTACAAATGTTCGGGCTGACCACATGTTGGCCTGAGTGACGGGCAAAAGGGGTCAATTCGGATTCTTTGAAAATAAGCATTGGATAACACTCACTATGCAACGGTAGCATCCTTATAGGGCGGGGATTCAAAATTGTTCAAATGATGGGACTTACCCCCGGGGGCCTGAGGGGCGTGTCAAAAGGGGTCAATTTAGTTATTTCCATATTAACAACTTCTCTGAAACTAAGAATGAGATAGCACTCATACTGCAATGGTAGTATCTTTTTAGGGCGGCGATTCAAAATGGTATAAATGATGGGCCTGAGGGGCTTGGTCAAAAGGGGTCAATTTGGCTATTTCCATATAAAGACTTCTCTGAAACAAAGCATATGATAACACTCATAATGCAATGGTAGCATCCTTTTAGGGCGGTGATTCATAATTGTACAAATGATGGGCTATGCTCTGCGAGACCTAAGGGGCAAGGGTCAAAAGGGGTCAATTTGGCAATTTCCATATAAACGACTTCTCTGACACTTAGCATGGAATAACACTCATAATGCAATGGTAGTGCCCTTGTAGGGCGGGGATTCAAAATTGAATAAATGATGGGTCTGACCCCCGGGGGCCTGAGGGGCGCGTCAAAAGGGGTCAATTTGGTTATTACAATATAAACGACTCCTCTCTGAAACTAAGCATGGGAGAACACTCATAATGTAATGGTAGCACCCTTGTAGGGCGGGGATTAAAAATTGTACAAATAATGGGGCTGACCCCCGGGGGTCTGAGGGGCGGTTCAAATGGGGTTAATTTGGCTATTACCATATAAACAACTTCTAAGAAACTGAGCATGTAATGGCACTCGTAATGCAATGGTAGCATTCTTATAGGGCGGGGATTCAAAATTGTACAAATAATTGGGCTGACCCCACGAAGCCTGAGGCGCGGGGCCGAAAGGGTCAATTAGGCTACTATTTTTATATAAATTACTTCTTCTCTGGAAACATGTATTGGATAGCACTTATAGTCGAATTGTATCTATAGCATGTTCGTTATATAGTTGGATTGAAAATTAATCTTTGCTAATTATTCTAATTGCAAGAGTTTTGTTATAATTACGAAAAAAAAAACCAGGTGAGCGATAGTGTTTTGTTTTGATTTTATAAAGCATTAGTTGTCATATTTTTGACATGCATTGGTGTGTAACATACATTGGGTGTTCTAGCATAGCCAATGGTGCGCTCACTCAAAGAGCACCACAAAGCTTAAAGCTTATGTCGTGGCACGGCGTCCGTCGTCCCCCCGTCCGTAAACATTTCCTTTAAATCACTACTAGTCATAGATTTCTGCATGGATTGTAACCAAATTTGGCCAGAAACATCCTTGTGTGAAGGGGAACAAGAGTTTGCACACATTTTGGATCTGACCCCTCCCCCCCCCCTCCCCGGAGGCGGGGCCCAATATGGGAAATAGAGGTAAATCATTCAAATCGCTACTTATCATACGGTTCTCTATGGATTATAACCAAATTTGGCCAGAAACATCCTTGGGGAAAGGGGAACAGTTTGCATTAATTTTATCTCTGACCCCCGGGGGCTGGACGGACGGGACCCAATAGGGATAATTGAGGTAAATTCATTAAATCGCTACAACTTATAGAGTACTGGATGGATTGTAACCAAATTTGGCCAGTAACATCCTTGGCCAAAGGAAACAGAGTTTGTATAAATTTTGGCTCTGATCCCCGGGGGCGGGAGGGGCGAGAGGGGCGGGACCCAACAGAGGAAATAGAGGTAAATTGCTACTTGTCATAGAGTTCTGATATGATTGTACCCAAATCTGGCTAGAAACATCATTGGGGAAGGGGGACAGAGTTTGTATAAATTTTGGCACTGACCCCCCGCGGGTAGGAGGGGCGGGGCCCAATTGGGGAAATAGAGATAAATTCTTAAAATCGCTTCTAGTCGTAGAGTTCTGCATGAATTCTAACCAAATTTGGCCAGAAACATCCTTGAGGGAAGGGAAACATCATTTGTATTAATTTTGGCTCTTAACCCCCCGGGGGCAGGAGGCTCGGGGCCAAATAGGGGGAATAGAGGTAAATCCTTTAAATCTTTAAACCGCTACTAGTCATAGAGTTCTGCATGGATTGTAACAACATTTGGCCAGAAACTTGGAGCGAAATCATAACATATATAAAAATTATGCAATCTCTGCTTTCCCTCCTTAATTTATGCTGTTAAAATGAGATTTCTGATAAACTAAACTTAACTTTGTTTTCTTTTTAGGATCATTGCACCGGAATAGGGGGAGAGCTGTTGAATATATATGACAAGTATAATTACTACAAGAATACAATTATTTTTCGGTTAAGTACAAATGGTATGTATTTAGTAATTCTTTTGATCCCTTGCATAAGTAGAGCTATATGTTGTAAACTACTAAACCGACAGTCCCATGATAATAGTACTAAAGTTAGACTTGTAATTCAGCCACACTACGATGCTCTACGATACTCTCCGGTACAATATCTATCAACTTCAAATTCAGCATGACCCCTGGTCTAGATTCGGAACATCTCAGGACGTACTAGTAGTCGTTTTGTTTCCGCTATTGCTCAGAAAGTACTGAAGGACTTTGTCTCAAATTTTATATGTAGGCTCCTCTTTGATAATTGAACGGAGTTAGTATTCATGTTCCCTTTTGACCTGTGCATATCTTAAAATTTTGATGGCAGACAGGGAGTTTTTTATTTTGATATTTTAAGGTGGCGATATTTTCCAAAAAAGTAATGTAAGAAATCTATGAGAAAAGCAGAGAATAGACAGTCTTTGATTTAAGATCTTCCTTGGGATCTATTTTTTTTTCTTCCGGCGTGTTTCTGCCTCTTGAGACAGTAAAATGCACCATCTCTCTCTCTCAATACAATAAATGTAAAATGTATGATACTTACGTAATATAACAACCTTTCTTGACAAGGCAGTGTTTCATTTGATTTTAACTATCTATTTTGAAGGTAAACGAGTTTCTGGAAAGGTATGGACAGGTGTACAATATCCATCTGACATTCCCAATTCGATGCCAATATCATCCGCACCTACTAATGACTCCAACCTGTGTCTTGGTTTACGTTTTAAAAAGACAAAAGGACAACGTCTTGGACCGTGGGAGCCAGTGAGCTGTGATGAAAAGAATGAATTCGTTTGTCAAATGAGGTAGATTAACTGCTTTTTTGGTTAATTAGAGTCAATATTAATCTGCAAGGTAAGTTAGGTAACCTAAGACAAAGTCTAAAATTACTTTTTCCAATTGTCATTTGTCCGTAAGCAATTTACATTTTTCGAATTCTTCTCCAAAACTACCAATTCCGTTTGGTTTATAATATTTAAGTCATATCACCAACTAGTGTCATTTAAGGTCTTCCGTGCTGGTTTTGGGAGATGTGGTATATTCGTGTTGTGTCTTCTTGTATAAATGGATATCTTACCCTTTTTAGGTCACATTGACATATAGTCATCATACACCATCCGTCGTGCGTTGTCCGCCTTGCATAAACTTTTCATTTAAATGTCTTCTTCTCAATAACCGTAAGGCCCAAAGTACTCATATTTAGCCTGCATCATGTTGATATAAGGGCTACCGAAGTTGTAAAAATAAATGACCTTGACCTATTTTCAAAATCAAAGGAGTCAAATAGGCTAAAAACTTTGTATGATTTCTTCCAACTAACCGAAAGGTCCAGGGTACTCATATTTTGTCTGTGGTATGCTGGGAAAGGCTACCAAAGTTTTGAAAATGAATGAAATTCACTTATTTTTAAGGTCACTAGGGGGTCAAATGGACTGAAATCTTCTAACTAACCGAAAGGTCAAGGGTACTCATATTTTGGCATGTAACATGCTGGTAAGAAGGGCTCAAATAGGCTAAAATCTTCGAACGGCTTTTTGTGTACAACTAATAGGCCGAGAGTATTCATATTTGACATGTAGCATTATGGGATGAAGGCTACCAAATTTATGAATATGCATGACCTCGACATCCTTTCAATATCACAGGGTTCAAATAGACTAAACTCTTTGAAAGACTTATTCTCAATAGACGTAAGGCCCAGAGTAGTCGTATTTGGCCTCGAGCATGATGGTTTGAAGGGCTACTAAGTTTATGAAAATGAATGACGTCGACCTTCTTTCAAGGTTAAGGCTACAATCTTTTAACTATATATTCTAACCCGCCGAAAGACCTAATGTATGTTTATTTAACCTGTAGCATGTAGGGATAAGGGTCTACCAATATTATGAAAATGAAGTACCTTGAAGTAGTTTCAAGGTCACGGGCGTCAATTAGGCTAAAACCTTTGAATGACTTCTTCTAACTTACTGAAAGGTCCATGGTATTCATATTTACCAGTAGCATGCAGAGGTAAAAGGCTACCAAAGTTGTGAAATTAATGAACTTGACCTATTATCAAGGTCACGGGGGTCAAATATTCTATAATTTTGAATTTTGAACATCAGAAGTTCTACCGGTGCGATTTTGCTGGAACTTGCCTGAAATGAGCCTTACATGGTCCCCACAAAGTATTGTTATTCGTCGGGTCGATCCGAAATCCAAGCCGCCATCTTAAAAACATATTTTGACCTTTATGGTCATTACCAAAGTATTTTTTTATCATTCCGGAATCCAACATGAGCGCAACACCAGTCATCTTGAAAATAGTTTGAACGTCTTCAGTTCTTCCGGTGCACTTTGACTCAAACTTGCCTAAAATGATCCTGACATGGTCTCGAAGAAGTGTTGTTATTTTTCGGGTTGATCCATCGGTGCGATTTTGGCTAAAACTTGTCCGGAATCAATCTGATGGATTGGTTTTATCAAACTTAGTGACGATAAGGATCAGATTGGTCTGAAATGACCTTGATATGATCTTGACAAAATGTTGTTACATCTCTGGTTGTTCCCAAATCGACGATGGCCACCATGACACAATATCTAATTAATTCCCTATACGGCTATTGCCAAGGTAGTCAGATGACCGTAAATACCATTGGACCTCTTGTAATAGTCATATATTACTAAAACATGCCGCTTAGAACACCAAATAATACACCCCACCGGTCACATTTTACTTACCGTATCTCGTCTAATAATATTCTATGCAGATTGAACAAATAATGCTCAAAAATGTGTTAGTAAATGTGACCCCTCTTCAGAAAAATCTGAGCTTTTTTTGTTTGATTAATTAACATCCTATTAACAGCCAGGATTATTTAAGGACGGCCTCCCATGTATGCAATGTGTTGCGTGTATGTGTGCGAGGTGCGTGTTTTGGGAGACAGCGGAATATTCGTGTTGTGTCTTCTTGTATAATGGATCTGTTGACCCATCGTATTTGCCTTGTGTGTTATGAAGGTTTGTTGTGCAAAATTTCACGGAATTTGCTTAGGCAGTTCTTGAGAAGACGTCGAAAATCTAAATTGTTTAGACAAACACGAAGACAGAGTTCCACTATTAAAATCTAAAAACACATGCACGCAATACTAGCATAAAGTTATATCTTGTTTCTGCTTCTTTTTTCGGATATGCTGTTATTCAAATTTTCGTAAAATATACAGTATAACTTGTGTAATCCAGATCCAGTTAATTCTGTTATGATCGTGTATTTCTTGTTAGGATACAAACCTGTGTAATCTGGAAACCTTTCTATAAAAGTCATATATGCTGATCACATTGACATTCGGTGTCGACAAGTTACACTATATTCGCATGTATATTGAGCTTTTTTTCAAATTAAACACAAGAAAATTTATTTAAAGATGCTACACCGCTGATGAATGATATTTTTTCTCTATCAAAAAAAAAGAAGTAGACAAATAATATTTTTCTTCAGTTACAAAAGTTACTTATTTAGCCCATTTCCAACATTGAAAAGATTGAGATTCTTATTTTACAAGAAAAAAATAGTAAAAATAATTTCATTGTAATTGCGTCCCGAAAAAAAATCCACGGCTCTATGCCCTACATGGAATGAAGTACTGATTGCGCATGTAACGAAAGCAAGATAAATGTACTTTCGTGACACATATATACACGATTAAAGATCACTTATTGTTCAAATGATGAGTATCTTTTATGCTCTGTCGGCGGTGAAGCATCTTTAACAGAAGACTTTGTACGATTGACTTTAACATTTGCCTGAACGCTTTTTGCCGTTTTAGATCTCCTGATCATTGGACCTGACGTAAAACCATCGGGGAGGAGACAAACTGGAAAAATTATTTCTCAACCTGACTTAAATGCACAGTAACTTTCTGAAACAAAAACAAATATAGAATCATCAATAGCATAAGGGATTTATATAGATGGCTTTAGAACACCAAAAAATGCAAGATTTCCTACGTAACCTCTGTTACCAGTAAAGATTCCTTTCACCTTGCCGTCTGGCGCAATAATAGTCAACTAGACCTAACGCACGGTAATTAGGACGACGGCGGGAAGCAGCAGACCACCTGCGATATGAAAATTAACATCTGTTTTCTTTTTAATTAATTTTCAGAAGGTGGTGATGCGTTTATATTCATTTATTAGCTTAATAAACAGTAATCTAATAATTTTTGCGACTCTTCAAAATAATCAGTCTCGTTTTTCGTTCCCATTTTAAAAATTCAAAGCCGCTTCGGAAAGGAAGTGGGCCTTTAACCACTTACCTTATTTCAACTCGTGCATTCGGTGGCTCAATTACCGATCTGTTACATAGACCTATTTATCATATATTGTGACTACATTTCAAAATGTCCTTTGTCAAAGTCAATAAGACCGCTTTCCCCTGGATAGTTTGGTCTTGTGGTCTAGATTTGGGTTGGTATTTGCGTAGTCACATAACGTTGTTTATGAATACAGTAATGTTGGTCGTTGTATTAAAGAAATGCGAGTGTTTACCATTTCCCTTTTTTTTAAACTCTGGAAAACTTTCATATTTCCAGAGCTGAATGTGTCCCACCTTTGTACGTATTTCGATCACCATTGTTTAGACAGGATAAGTTTGTTAGTATATATGTGATTTCCTTATTATTATTGCCTGCTGATATGAGACAGTTTACATCAATATAAATGTTAACGCGCTTCATGTTGAATTTGCCTCTGTTCAGTTGGCATTCATATTGGCTATGAATGCCAACTGAAAGAAGTTAAATGCGTATATATATACATTTTGAGTGTTTTATTTATATGAATCAACCAACTGAAGAAAACAAACATTTGATTATGAAAACACTATGAATATACTATGAATACAAATAGTCTTGTGCATCGATCAGCTGAGTTCAAACATCACGTCATTCATATCAATAATAAAAAATAGTCCCCCACAATATTTTAATGTATTATATTTAATGTGTTGTTTCTTGATATAGAATCAACTAAGGTTTACTGTAATATGTTAATCAAATCATATTTTAACTATATTTCTCGTTTATTGTTTGTCATTTGCAAAAAAGGGTCGACCTGAAGGCGGAAAGCTTGAAAACGCGACGTTGTTGAACGACTTTGTCATCCAGCTGTTCTGTTTATCTCGTTTCTCGTCGTTTATTGGTTTCATAACTTCAAATATGATCTAATAACCTTTCAATAATTTTTATTTTCATAAATTATTCTAATGTAAATAAATATTTTTCTAATTTTCATAGCGACTATGAACAGCAGAAGCTATCTACATATCTTCCATGCTCCACGAGATTCTTAGATTGCTTCTGCTTTTCATAGCCGCTATGAAAATTAGAAAAATACAGTCAATTCCTATGTAAAATTATGAACACAGTTTTAGCTCGCCTCTCTAAGAGAGGAATAATCAGTGTGTCGAGGGGTTAAGGTTTTAGTGGTATCTTTAAAAACTGACACACGAACAAACATTTTTAAGGGAGAAACTCTTAATTTTTGGAATTCTGGGATCCCGAATAGGTCAAAAAGATTTGAATTAAGGATGAACAATTATCATTATGGTAATTGACACATGACTTTGATTAGTTGATTCTATTTACGTCCTATTAACAGACATTGTCACTTAAGGACGGATTCCCATATGTTTTGGGAACCGCGGCATATTAGTGTTGTGTGTTCTTGTAATACAGGGATACTTGTCTTTTTAGTGATATTTGGCTATGGTTTGCCGATTGTCAGTATAACGTGACCAGGTGGGGTGTGTTTTATTGCTGTTCTCGGCGGTATGTTTCAGTGGGATAGCACTATTAGAAAGTTCAGAGTTCCTTTATTACAAGTCAACTGAACGGAGTGGCTCTATGTAATCAAATGTTGCTTAGTAGTGTTAAAAATGGAGCGCATCTTTAATTAGTACCTGTGTGATTTTGAATTACCGGAGTTGTAATTCATGAACGTTCCATCCGGTGCTTGCCGATTGTCGTACATTCATGAATTTCTCGTGGATATTTCTATTGGATTTTGATAACAAATGTTTGTTTCCGTAATTATTCCGACAGGACTAAATGTATCTTTCTTTAAGCTGTAAAGATGAATTCTTTTATCATATTTGGATAAAATTGTCAAAAAATCATTTTGAAATTTCCAATGGGTACATTAAATTCTGTATTTAGTATATATGTAATTCCTTACTTCTATACCATACTGAATTTTCTAAAGCATACTGTTAGGAATGTGATTACTTAAACGTGTTATTTACACTTGTATATTTTACAATTTTCATTGAATTACAGTTTAGGAAATAGTATACATTTGAAATGTTACTATATTTTATATGATTTTGATTTATGTTATATAAATAAAAAAAACATTAGTTGTTTGATGCACTTGTCCGACATTTTTTTCCTTCTAGTTTGAACAATGGTATGCCTTGCTTCGGATTATTTATGTTAACGAATATTTAGAGAATTCCAAATGCAGACTTGGAATTGTTTGATTAATTAAACGTCCTATTCACAGCTAGGATCATGTAAGGACGGCCTCCCATGTATGCGGTGGGCCCCCATAAAGCATGTTGTCAGATCATCTATTGAACGGAGTTGTTATAAGGATCTGCATTTTAATAAGATTGTTTTGTATATAGTTGACATATATCGTATCAATTGTATTTGAAATGTGCTCGATAATTGACAAATTCCAGAATTTGATCACTAAATAACAAGTTTCTAAAATTATACCAATCTGATTTATATACAGATCCTTATTGTCAGTCTGTTTGATAAGAGGACGGATTGGTTTTAAGAAAATCTATTTTAATCAGAATAAACTTTGATGCGTTTCCGGGGTCAAGGACGGCATTGACTTAAAAACATTTACTTAACAAGAAAGATAACTCTTACTTAAATAAATAATTTTTGTTCAAGAGATATTCAAAACATATAGACATCCATACACCATATTGCATGTGGTACAAAACGACTTGAATAGTATTTAAAATATATAATTGGACAATCTAATTAAAATATATATCCTTATCACTACGTCGATAAGAGGATCTGACAACATCTCATTAGGGGTCACGTTCTGGTGACCTTTGGAAATGGTCAATCAAATTGCTGCTTCCAGAATCTTGACTGGGGACGAAACTGTTTGGAAAAGCTGTCAGACGTATTTTCGTGTACGTAGTCGTCTCGCCCAAAGCTAAATGGATATGTATACTGGGACGAAAGGGGGTAATCATTTGACGTCGAAAATGTATTTGATCCGTGGTAAAAGGGTCATCCGAACACGGCCCCTTATGGGATGATAACTGGATCAGTTGTTTTAGTATTCAATCTGATTTAAAATACAGATCCTTGTCGTCCCAGTGTACATATACAATTTGCTTTAAACCTTTAAATTTTGGAGGCAGCAATTTGCTTGGCCATTTCCAAAGGTCACCTGGACATGACCCCTTATGGAATGTCAGATCCTCTTATCAAACGTAGTGATGATAAGTATCTGTATTTTAATCAGATTGTTTTTCTATCAATATGCTTCATTCCCGACAGAGCATAAACGTTACTCATCATTTGAACTATAACTGGTTTTTAATCGTTATATATGTGTCTAATTAACACAAATACATATCAAATAATGTGTTTGATTTTAGTGCATGCACAATCAGTACTTTATTCTATATAGGGCATAGTTCCAGTGGATTTTTGTCGGGAGGCAAATATTTTTAGCTCACCTGGCCCGAAGGGCCGGTGAGCTTATGTCATGGCGCGGCGTCCGTCGTCCGTCCGTCAACATTTCCTTTAAGTCCGTCCGTCAACATTTCCTTTAAATCGCTACTAGTCAGAGTTCTGGATGGATTGTAACCAAATTTGGCCTGAAACATCCTTTGGGGAAGGGGAACAGAACTTGTATAAATTTTGGCTCTGACCCCCAGGGGGCAGGAGGGATGGGGCCCAATAGGGGTAATAGAGGTAAATCCTATAAATCGCTACTTGTCTTAGAGTTCTGCATGGATTGTAACCAAATTTGGCCAGAAACATCCTTGGGGTTAACAGAATTTGTATAAATTTTGGCTTTGACCCGTCCGGAGGAGAAAGAGTGGGGCCCAATAGGGGAATTAGAGATAAATATCCAAATTTCTTCAGAAAAGAAACAATGAACTTATGTTCAGAACATTACTTGGCATTCCAAACCAGGTGAGCGATACAGGCCCTCTGGGCCTCTTGTTAATATTCATCTTAAATCAAAATAAGAAGCTCAAACGTTATAAAAGTGGTAATAGTGTTAAATAATTAACTGTTGTAACCGAAGAAAATTACCAATTTGTCTGCTCATGTTTTT
This sequence comes from Argopecten irradians, assembly GCF_041381155.1. NCBI lineage: Eukaryota > Metazoa > Mollusca > Bivalvia > Pectinida > Pectinidae > Argopecten > Argopecten irradians. The sequence goes on from NC_091146.1 coordinate 23,721,318, forward strand.
GATAGAGAAAACATACTATCTGTCAGCGGTGAAGCATCTTTAATAAAATCGGTCGAAATTCGAAAAAAAAACCTCAGTTACCGTTTGAATTTAGGGTCGAAAAGTCAACTGCAATGGTTACCGTTACTAAAAATTTATTTTATTTACAAATTATGGTTTCCTTACAATAATTTGAAAGTGATAAATATACTATATCACTAAAGTATTTTATGAATCGGGTAAAATGATTTTGTAGGAGACATTTCTTCATAATGATGTAGTGAGATATATTGTATTAGAAAATGTAAATGACAGCAGGGGATGTGTGCATCCATTTTTAGCAAAAATACTTAGTATAATGTTTAACCTGCTATAAAAGAAACAACAGTGGGACAGTCATATGTAGGTCGCTACGGAAAACATATATCGGAAAATCGGATGTTTTATCTTGTTAAGTCATGCGTAATCCATGTATCAGGCAGTACAAAGTACAATTCTGATAATTTATTAATTGCAAAATATGAACCTTTCACTATTTCTAATATTACCCACTATAAAACTTTATTTGCTTGATTGATATTACTAGATCACTTACCGTGAATGCTTTTAATTTCAATTACAGAGATACAATCTGGCTGGAATTATTTACAAAATATCGTGTTTTATAATTTTTTTCTTATCGATGTCGTTCCTGTTAGTTTTTATTTCAATCTGATTACAATAAAATACCTACCATTATAAAGCTCGTATCAAACGTAGTGATACTAATGTAATGGTTTTAATGAGATTGGATCCTTGGGTGAACTGTAGGTTTGAGTGGCAATAGCCTTTTGAGTATTACATACAATTCAATTCTAATTCTAAAGTCTTATATGCCGATACGAGTTTTAATATTTTACTCACCACCAAACTTAACCAACATTTTGGGAATTACAATGCATACGATGTATATTTCATTTATATTTATTTATATATTTTTAATTTTACATAGACAAAGAACTCAAAATTTATTTTCTCAATATTTTCAATTTCTCAAGCGTCTGCACAAAAAACATTACCACGAAATTGTCACCTTGAAATACAACATTGTCCTGAATGTACCAATCGCGATGTGGTGGTCTGCAATTCACATTTATATTTACTCCAATGTGACTTCCACAGATATGAGGTAATCTTAACCTGCATAAATTATAAAAAAACAAGAACTTTCACAATACATAAATTCGGTGTTTGTTTGTTTGAATAATTAACGTCCTATTAAAAGCTATGGTCATGTAAGGACGGCCTCCCATGTATGCGGTGTGTTGCGTGTATGTTGTGCGAGGTGCGTGTTTTGGGAGACTGCGGTATATTCGTGTTGTGTCTTCTTGTATAGTGGAACTTCTGCCCTTTTTAAAGTGCTATATCACTCATAGACCATGAAATTCACAATTTTGGCAGAACGACTTAGACCTTTCAATGTCACGGTGGGGAATCACGTGGTTTATAGTTGGTGTGTTACACGAATCAAAATGGCGGCTGAAAATCACCCTTTGTATCGGCATTTTATAGTGACGAGCATATGCTATACATAATTCTAGATAAACCGATACCTTAGTTGTGTTGCAACGCTCTGTACTTTTCTGTAACATTCTGACCAAAGTTTTGAATCGGAGCGATTTTGCTCGTAGTAGAATTGGTAGTATACACGAACATACACTTTTCGTACGTTTTCTGTGTTTAGACAGGGCTATTTGCTGTAAATGTGATATTGTCTAAATGTTATAGTCTACTTTAAATTGCTCATCTAACCTTTCTGGCAGAAAACATCATGTCCATTGTTAATTCTTTGGTTTTACGAAAGGATGAGTAAACACGTACCGTTTTGGATTGATGAGTTGACACAAACTGCTACATATGTCCGTTACTTTAACTAAGCTGGCAAACAATGATATTGTAATAATTGTGTTCAAGTATGTTTACATGATTAACTTATACCAGTTAGAATCAACCGCATGATGTAGTATGTGGGCGGTTCAAATTTAACGGAATATGTTAACAAGCTATCGTTCAATGGAATATCGTTCAATATCTATGACAACTGTTATACTATCCAGGACATTCACAACCTACTTCATCAAAGCCATGGCTGCATATCATCTGGTTAAGGAAACAAACGGGAAGATTGGGGAATGTCATAACACTTTTTGTCTGTGTCCGTCCATTTCTATAAGATCAATATAGATATATACGGTATCCAACACACACGTTTCATGTTTTTAAGTATTGGTAATGTTGAGATTTGTTTGTTAATCAGTTTTAAATATGAATATGTTATAGAATGAACATACAACTTAGTCAAAGAAAGTCATTGATGGTTTCTCGTAACCAATTTAGGCTGACATAATACTTACCATAACTTTATTCATCCAAAGGGAAAATCACAAACAAGTTTATAGACAACAAACAAGTAATTTGTACAACATCAATAACACACATTTGGTATTTTTCAAAGACCGGAAGAAAACGCCTGTCAGAACGACGGAAAGAAGGAACGTTTATAACGTGTTGCCATATAAAAAGATTCATGTGTGTCAGATGGGTCAAGTCTCCTTGCAATGAATCAAGAATGCTACCGGATTAAAATAGGACTGTACATAAGGGTATAAATAAAACTAGTGAACAAAACCATTGGTTCAATTTGTATTTATTGAGTATTTTAAAAACAGTAGTCTTAACATTTAAAATACAAATGTATAAATAAACAAGTACAATATACGTAAATTATAGTAGTGGAACTCGGTTAATACGAACTCGAAGGGACCGCGATAAAACTTCGAGTTATCCGAGTGTTCCAATTAGGCGAGTTCTCATGTCTACTGACGATATCTTTACTTGGTATATCTAGACTAGTTCCATGTCGTAAAATGATGTGAACAAGAGAGATGTCAAAATCGTCGATGGTAGTTGCAAAATTATAACAATAAAACCGAGATATATATTTTGAAATGCTGTTCTACAGCACATTTATGAAAAAGAAAATAGGGAATTCGGCCGGGACCGGCAAAGTACTTCGTATTAAGCCGGGTTGTCGAATTATCCGAGTTCGTATCAACCAAGTTCCACTGTAGTTATCAATCATGAGATCTTCCAAACACAACTTAGAGTCGGTTCCGTAGTGATTCTTTGTATCATATCGTTATATGTTGTATTAAAAGGCCAGATACTATACAAAATTTGTAAAATATTTTTTTAAAGGGAATATGGGCTTCACCACACACAGTGTATTTCAAATTCGCGAAACTTGTAGGGAACCGTCTTTATTTGGAACATGGGAACGCTTGTGAGCACCGTGTCTAGTTTTCATTAGAAGTACGGTTATAACAAAGGGAACTAGTCTCGTGATTTTGCATAAAGAAATAAAGATTGTGAATTAAGGAAAGACCAAATGTCATGACTGTTTCCTTCAGAAATAAGACTTAAAAATCTCCCATCAAAAATTCCGAAGTACGGTTATAACAAAGGGAACTAGTCTCGTGATTTTGCATAAAGAAATAAAGATTGTGAATTAAGGAAAGACCAAATGTCATGACTGTTTCCTTCAGAAATAAGACTTAAAAATCTCCGACCAAAAATTCCGAAGTACGGTTATAACAAAGGGAACTAGTCTCGTGATTTTGCATAAAGAAATAAAGATTGTGAATTAAGGAAAGACCCAATGTCATGACTGTTTCCTTCAGAAATAAGACTTAAAAATCTCTCACCAAAAATTCCGAAGTTGTATAGCCAAACACATATACATGTGGAATAACATCAGGGATCTCCCGGTCTTGCCTTAGAATGTTTGGGCAAAAATTCATTGAATTTGTTTTAGAGAAAGTAAAAAATGTCAATCGTTTACCGACACACGACGGATGACAGCGGACAAAAGCCGATTAGAAAAGGTCTCAGATGACCTAAGAATTTAGTTAGGAAAAAGATAAGATCCTAAATTCAGTCGCCTTTTAAAGAAAATGTAAGCAATATTGTCATGAATTCTTCATTTTGTATCTTGTTATCGAATGGACACGGGACGTACATATATAATGTTCTAAATGAACAGCATATAATTTCATAAAAAATGCATAGAACAAGGTAAATAGTGCTGGAAAACGGAACAAATTATTGGACTTTGATTTGGATATACTATCTTGGTAAGTCATGTGTTACTAAAGTACCAGGTAGTAATAATTAAATTTTATAATTATTTATTATTGCTTGATAGTATTTTCTTATAATAATTATTTTGATTATATATGAACATTTCCGCCATGGTGTGTCTCGATTAAGGGACAGAACCCAGAGCCTATCTCACATTGCGAAAGCTGATCTAAGGACTATTTAACAAGTAACTGTTATACAGCTTCAAAAAATAAGCAATAGTCTACCCTAGGTTTTAGATGCAGACAAACTTCAAAGTGACGAATAAACACACAACATGTTTAAAGATGCTCCACCGCTGACAGAGCATAAATGATTTTCATCATTTGGTCAATAATTAGTGTTTAATCGTGTATTCATAAGTCAAATTAACACAAAAAATAATATGAAATAATTTATTTTGCCTTTGGGTCATGCGCAATCAGTACTGTATTCCATATAGGATATAGTGCCAAGAACTTTTTTCGGGATGCAATTAATTATTTTTTACTGTATATTTTTAACTTGAAGTAAAATTAGAAGCTCAAACTTTTTAATTGCAGTAATGGTGTAAAGTAAGTATCTTTTGAAACTGATGAAAAATACTAAATCGTCTGCTGCTGTTTTTGATAGTGAAAAAATACCATTTGTCAGCGGTAATATACATTAATGTTTTATTTGTAGGATTATAAGACTTTCATATGTGGATTTGAAGGATAGGGATATTCTACCCGAGGGTCACAAAATGTAGTAAAACCCGAGGCTTGCCGAGTGCCTTAACGGTCATCTGACTACCATGGCAACAGTCCTATAGGAAATAAATTAGATGATGTCTGTCATCTTCCATTTGGGATCATGTTAGAACCATTTCAGGCAAGTTTCATCCAGTGTTTTGAATTGGCCTTTAGGAACAGCATCTGGGGCCCATTTCGGGGTGTGTTTTCAGCCCACCATCTGATACTGTGAAACCATTAATTTTCGTGGTTTTCCGTTTTGTTATTTTGCAGCCGATCCGTCGATAGTTAAAAATTGTTACCGCTATTTCTCGTAGTGCTGAAGCGATCTTTCTCGAATTCCTTATGTAGGTTTCTCAAGGGTTCTAGTTGTGCATATTGCATTTCGAGCCCATTCGGTTAATCAGACTTCCGCCATCTTGGATTTTAGTAAATGAAGTTATTTTTCAGAAAGTACTGAAGGAATATATCTCAAATCTCATTGATTTTCAGATGTTAACCGATTATGGCATACTATTATCTTTTGGCTAACATAGTACATGTACATTTCACCGGAAGTCTAAATTAGAGTTGACTCCCATAACATTTTTGTCTTCAGTAGTCTCGATACATTGGCCTTTGATGAAAAACAAAGTTGGTGATTTATCGGCACAACATCAAAAGTCAATAAATGATAAATGAAAATATTTTTGATTGCTATAATGTTTAGGGTTCTTGGGATTTGTCATTGTTAACAAAGCAATTTATCAAAAACTGATTCTTTATGATAACGCAACTAGATTTTGTGTTTTAATGTTTATGCCTGTTGATACCAAAACAGTCTATCTTCGGCTTTGGTAAGCCTTGATCGGATACATTAAAGGCGCACAGAATCAGACAGAAAACATGCTGTAGATGCAGGATTTTGTTTGATTTATTAACGTCCTATTAACAGCTATGGTCATGTAAGGACGGCCTCCCATGTATGCGATGTGTTGCGTGTATGTTGTGGGAGGTGCGTGTTTTGGGAGACTGTGGTATATTCATGTTGTGTACTCTTTTATAGTGGAACTATTGCCCTTTTTATAGTGCTATATCACTGAAGCATGCCGCCGAAGACACCAAGCAACACATCCCACCCGGTAAAGATATTCATGGTATAAGCACTGTTCTAATATTTGCACAAAAAACTTTTAAATTCGACTGTGAGCGCCCATGCAATACTTCATTTTATATATGTGACGCAGCTGGATTTTGTGTTTAATTATTTATGTCTGTATTTTTGAATACACGTTAATATATTCGAACACGTTTAATAAACATGTTTATTAACGTGACATCCTCTGCTGATTCACAACGAGGCTTCCTCCCGACCAATGTCAACACTCAGAAACAGTTTTAGCGAGACGCCCTATCAAAACGTTTTTATGATAATCAGAACGTTGCATTGATCTTATAAGAGGATACAAATAAAACTCTTTGGAAAATTCAAGTAAGGAACTTGGCGAAAGTGACATTCGTTCAACCACTGGTTATGTCTCCCCTAAACGTTGTGCCTTTTTTCCTGTTTGAGTTAACATTTTCGGAACGCTTAGTTCAGGTACCTTTGACATTTCAATATCCGTTATATCTACAGGATTTTATGCAGGTAAACGTACCTACTATTTACCAATGTATTGAATTGTGTATCGCCATGAAATTGTGTCGAAACCTTCACTTCAAGAACAACAAAAGGGTTTGCGTTTTGAACTCTGACGACTACGATCGGAAATTCACATGGAATATGGTGTACAGGTTCATTCCAATATCCAAAAAAGACATTCCACAGGTAAAGTGTTGGCGTTGCGTAACGCCATTGAGTTAAAAATTAGCTTTGAAATATTTTTATAAGGTCACCATGCACCGTCCGTCGTCGTCCGCCGTGCGTAAACTTTTCATTCAAACGACTTCTTCTCAATAACCGAAAGGTCAAGGGCACTGATATTTGGCCTGTAGCATGCTGGGATAAAGGGCTACCAAATGAATGACCTTGACCTTCATTCAAGGTCACAGGGGCCAAAAAAGGCAAAAATCTTTAAACAACTTTTGAAGAACCAGAAGGCCCAAGGTACTGATATTGAGCCTGTAGCATGCTGGGATGAAGGGCTACCAAGATTGTTCAGATGAATGACCTTGACCAACATTCAAGATCACAGGGGTCAAAAAGGCTAAAATCCTTTAAACAACTTCTTGTGAATAACTAAGAGGCCTAGAGACCTGATAGCGGGCCGTATGCATGCTTTGATGAAGGGCTTTCAAGTTTGTTTAAATGAATGATCTTAATTTTCATTCAAGGTCACAGGGGTCAAAAAGGCTAAAAATTTAAACGACTTCTTCTCAATAACCGAAAGGCCAAGGGCACTGATATTTGGCCTGTAGCATGCTGGGATAAAGGGCTATCAAGTTTGTTCAAATGAATGATCTTGATCTTCATTCAAGGTCACGGGGGTCAAAAAGGCTAAAATAATGACTTCTTGTTAATAACTAAAATGCCTAGAGACATGATATTGGACCATTAACATGCTGGGATGAATGGGTATCAAGTTTGTTCAAATGAATGACCTTGACCTTCATTCCCATAGGCCTCTTGTTATAGTGCTAGGTCAATACAATTTGACGCCAAATTCAGGAAAATACGCCCCACCCATACTTTGATTTTGTTTTGTTAATTAGATAATAATATATGATAGTTCGTCTGTTAACAATTCTTGTTACCATTATTTCTCTGAGGGGGTGTCTCAAAGGTATATTAACACTTTTGTCCTCTTAAAGTTTTATATCAAGCTGGACACTGCAAGCACAACCGCATTATGTTGACAACCCCCTGTATGCTGAGCGCTAAGCAGAAGCAGAACTACAACTTTTATACACTGGTGTGTCTCGGCCAGAGGACAGAACCCAGAGCCTGCATACAGGGAGTAGGACGACTGGTTCGCCCGTTGTCAGTATAATGTGACCGGGTGGGGTGTGTTGCTTGGTGTCATCGGCAGCATGATTCAGTGATATAGCACTATAAAATGGGCAAGAGCTCATCACAAATATATCAGTCTCCCTAAACACGCAACATGCACTGCATATACGCTATACAACGCAAACATGGAAGGTTGTCCTTACATGACCCTGGCTGTTAATGTGATGTAAATTTAATCAAACATCAAACGAAGTGTTTTGATCCTATAATAGCAGAATAACTATATGACACTATTATTATAAACAAGAGGTCCAAAACCTTCTCAGTCCTGGGACTACCCTGGCAACAGCAATATAGGAAATTAATAAGGTATGATATCATTAAGGTGATTTTCGATATAGATCAATCCGAAAAATAACACGTGGTCGGGACCATGTCAGAATCATTTCAGGCAAGTTTCAGCTAAATCACATCAGTAAATGTTAAGAAGACGTTTAAAATGTATAAAGTTTACGAACGGCGTAAGGCGGACGACGCCGGTTGAAGCAAGATGACTTTCTGTCAACCCGGCCCTTTGTGCCAGTATGTTTGTTTGTTTGATTAATTACGTCCTATTATCAGCCAAGGGTCATGTAAGGACGGCCTTCCATGTATGCGGTGTGTAACGTGAGTGTAGTGCGAGGTGGGTGTTTTGGTTAACTGCGGTACGTTCGTGTTGCAATCGCCTCACTTTTGGCCTTGCGTTGAGTGTTCGCCCCTGTGAGGAAGGCTCTGGGTTCTGTCCCCTGGCCGAGACACACCAAAGTCTATAAAAGTGGTAGTTTCTGCTCCTGCTTAGCGCTCAGCAAACGGGGAGTGGGACGACTGGTTTGCCCGTTGTCGGTATAATGTGACCGGGTGGGGTGTGTTGCTTGGTGTCTTCGGCGGCATGCTTCAGTGATATAGCACTATAAAAAGGGCAATAGTTCCACTATACAAGAAGACATAACATGAATTTACCACAGTCTCCCAAAACACGCACCTCGCACAACATACACGCAACACACCGCATACATGGGAGGCCGTCCTTACATGACCATAGCTGTTAATAGGACGTTAATTAATCAAACAAACAAACAAACAAATTGATTTAAATACAGATCTTTTTTATCACTGCGTTGTATATTGAGCGGAGAGGTTATAAGGATCTTTATTTCAATCAGATTGTTCGTACTGTGTATTCTTGCATAGTGTAAAGTGAGGCATTGTCATGGGAGACGTTATGGAATAATGAAGTCAGTTAGTAAGAGAAACGATAAGATCCTAAATTAAGTCCCCTTTTCCTATCATGCATTAGGGGCAGCAGGTACAATTCTAACACCCTACCTGTAGGGCAGTTGGTTCAGTAACACATGGCCAAAATTCTGCGGAATGTGAATTTTAAGATTGACCCAGACAGAAAAAAACTTGTTTTAAGACAAAGTTCCTTATTTTGCAGGAAATTGGTGGCGCTTGTAAAGATCATTCCTGTGCCATAGACGAAATCTGTGTTGAAAATGACCTTACTTATCTCTGTGTTGGCCACGGTAAGAGATAGCTTCAATGCATAAAATATATACATTAATGCCTAACAACTTTCATTTTTTATTAAATTTAGATTGCAGAATGACTTTGATTAACACCATGTAAATATTTAAATCCAAACGTAATTATTTTGCAACTGTAACTTGGTCAATGAATATTAATAAAATCATTACACTCAACGAAACTTTAGTTACATGTGCAATGCCCATTTTAGTATAAATGGTACCGACGCTCAGCGTGTTTACGGACCACTTAATGTCTAACTAGTTGAGTGATTGGGATTTTAAGGTGAAGGTGTTAAATGTAATTTGTTATTTATTTCTGGCTTTGTTGGTAGAATTTCCTACCGTGAAATGTCCGTTAGACTGGGGACGTCGTGGAGACTTGTGTTTCTCGAATTTCATGGGCAACAAAATATGGACAGAAGCCAGGGTATGAGACTAGTATGATAATTTTAGTGCATGTAAAATAGTTTCGAATTTATTTTTATCTTCTGTTCCTTTTTTAATAACAGTATTTTTTGTCTTAGGTATTATATAGATCAGTCTTTTTAAATACATATCTTTATAATCATTCCATTTAATACCGGATCAGACAATATTACTGACAACATTCCATAAGGGAGCACGTCCTGGTGGTCTTTATACTGCCATCGTCTTCAGATCAAATGCATTTCCAACACGACCATGTAAAACGATATTACGTCACAGTATAATTTAAGCAGGATCACTACATACACGAAAATGATTCTTAGAGCTCTTCGTCCACTGACATTCACTTCAAAGATTCTGAAATTTTGTTGACCATTTCGAATGATCATAAGAACTTGAACTTTGATGGGTCACATTATACTGCCAACGGTCGAATCAGTCGTCGTACTCCCAGTATGCTGAGCGCTAAGCACGAGCAGAATCTACAATGTAGACTTTGGTGTGTCTCAGCCAGGGGAAAAAACCCCAGTTCTTAAAGGGACTGGCATAACACAAGCATCTGCATGAGCTGTATCCCTTACTATAAGACTATATTCTTAAGATCATCACAAACCCTATTAATTACTATTGTAGGATTATTGCGCCGGAATCGGGGGTGAGCTCATCACTATGGATGCTAGAGATGAATATTGGCTCAATATGAATTGGATTTATTTTAAATTAAGTCAAAGACGTAAGTATATTAAAGATGCTCCACCGTTGCCAAATGGTATTTTTTCACTATTAAAAACAGGAGCAGACGATTTAGTATTTGTCTTCAGTTACAAAAGTTTCTTACTTTACACCATTACCACCATTGAAAAGTTTGAGCTTATAATTATACTTCAAGTTAAAAATAAGGAAAATAATAAATTGCATCCCGAAAATATTCCGTGACACTATATCCTATATGGGATGAAGGACTGATTGCGCATGCACCAAAGGCGAAACAAATTATCTTATATTATGTTTTGTATTAATTAGGCACATATATACACGATTAAACACCAATTATTGTTCAAATGATTTATATCATTTATGCTGTGTCGGCGGTGGAGCATCTTTAAGGATTTGTTTTGATAGATTGCCATTTTATCCCTGCATTCCAATATATCTTAATAAGTAATATATCGATAATATGCCCGATTCAAAGAGCCATCAATATCAACAACGACAATTTCCGTACTGAAGAAACAGAAACTACAGAAACAAGATATTCGAAAAGGATCTTGGCGTCACCAAAGAATGATAGATGTCTGATAATGGAAGGAGGGATCTTTTCTGTTTTTTTTAAACTATCCAAAAAATCCAAGATGGCTGCTGTAGGCCTACTTGAAAACCAATCGGTCCCAAAATGCAATATGCCTAACTAGGGCCCTTGGGAAATATATCAATGAAACTTGATAGATTCCTTCAATTCTTTCTGAGAAATAGCAGTAACTATCTAAATCTAAGATGACTGCCTGTCTTGTTGGCCGAGCTGTCCGAAAATGCAATATGCACAATTAGGGCCCCATTGAAACCTTTATATGAAGCTTGAATCATATCCTTTCAATACTTTTGGGAAAATAACGCCAACATGAATTGTAAACGGACGGAGGACGGATGGACCACGGACAAAAGCCTATTTGAATAGCTTGCTATCTGATTACGACGTGATTTGATATGTTCGGTTATGACAAAATAGTTCAGTTTGGTTTATTAGGTTTTAAATTACTATTAACAGTCATTGTCGTTTTAGGACAGGCTTAATGACCTTGGCTGTTAATAGGACGTTAAAATAATTAGGCACACAAACAAACCGCCACTTTATGCCTCCAATGTTAATCACCACTGTATACTACACAAGGTGTTGTCAGTATAACAATCATATTTAGTCACATTATATAAATAACTGGCAAACCAGTTAATAGAAAGCCACTAAGATTTGAAAGTAAATACTTTTATGTACGAATATGGTGTATTTCGAGTAAATCACAAAATATATTACAGTATGATGTTTTTATTGTCTAATTCTCAATTTTGTAGATAAACAATCCAATATTGAAAAGATATGGACAGCGCTTAGATACCCTGACCTACCTAGCTGGATACCGATATCCAATTTATCTACTGATGGCGGCTCGCACCCGTGTCTTGATTTTAATGTGACAAACCAGAACGTACGTCGTGGTACGTGGGAGTATGTGAGCTGCGATGAAAAAAATGCATTTGCTTGTCAGAGGAGGTAGGTTTGAAGGAGAGCAAAATCAATGGTTTATAATCTACTGGGAATATGACATATATATCCTTTATTATCGCTTCACGTTGGATATGAGGATCTGACAACATCCCATTAGAGGTCACGTTTTGGTGACCTTTGGAAATGGCCAAATTGCTGCTGCCAAAATCTTGACTGGGGACGAATTAGTTTTGAAAAAAAAAACCTGTCAGAATTATTTCCGTGTATATTCATCTGAAGTACACGTGGTATAAAGGTCATTCAAACATGACCCCTTATGGGATGTTGTCAGAACCTCTATTGAACGAAGTGCTAATAAGGATCTGTATTTTAATCAGAGTGGGGACAGGATTGTTCATGAAAAAAAAAATGTTTAAGCCTTCAATCCGAACAGAAATGATCCTGTAAAACGGAAATAATGTTCCCGACTGTTAATAGGACTTTAAGACTATTATAATTAACCAAACTAAAATCCGTTCAATAAACATGTAACCAGACATAATTACGACCGGGAAAGGTATTTACTACACGTGTTGTCAAATGTTACCAGGCGACTTTGATTCAAATTGCTACTGCAATATATGCGTTAATTGACTTGGGTTTTGCTTTTTCAGAAATCCTGATCACTGGACATGAAGAAAGAAAGTCAAGGATGACGAAACATCTTCAAAGGAACGCTAATTAAGATTATTTCATTGTGTTTCGTTCGTCGTCGTCCGCCGTGCGTCGTGAGTAAAACTATCTATACAAAAGCCTACTCCTCCTTAACCCTTGAGTGGATTACATCAATATTTGGCGTGAAACATCATTGGGGACGGAGAATCATATTTTATGTAAATGAGATAGGTCTGACCCCTAGGGGCAGGGGGTTTGGGCTCCAAAAGGGCAATTTTCTTAATCTTGGCTTTAAAATTCTACTCCTCCTTCATCCTTGGATGGATTAAAACCAAATTTATTATGAAACATTGTTGGGAAACGGAAATAATATTTTATATAAATGAGCCTGCTCCGACCCCTAGGGCCAGAGGGGCGGGGCCCCAAAAGGGGAAATTTTAGTTTTAAAATCCTACTCCTCCTTCATTCTTGAATTGATTTCATCCATATTTGGTGTGAAACATCATTTGTGAAAGACAATCATTTTTGTTTATAAATGCGGCTGGTCCGACCCCTAGGGGTTGAGCCCCAATTGGGCACATTTTCTTAATTTTAAGTTTAAAATCCTACTCCTCTTTCATTCTTGGATGGATGACAACCAAATTTGTTTTGAAACATTGTTGGAAAAGGCCAATCATATTTGATATAAATGCTCCTGCTCCGACCCCTAGAGGCTGAGGGGGTGGCCCCAAAAGGGGGGATTTTCTTAATTTTTAAAATCCTACTCCTCTTTCATCCTTGGATGGATTTCATCCATATTTGGTATGAAACATCATTGGGGAAGGGCAATCATATTTCATATAAATGAGTTAGGTCCGACCCCTTGGGGCAGAGGGGTGGGGAAATTTTCTTAATTTAGCTTAAAAATGCTACTACTCCTTCATCCTTGGATGGATGACAACCATATTTAGTTTGAAACATTGTTGGGGAGAACTGTCATATTTTATATTAACAAGTTAGGTAAGACACCAGGGGACAGAGGGGCGAGGCTCAGAATGGGGAATTTTGATGAAATTCGACTTTAAAAGCCTACTTTTTGTACTCCTGAACCCTTGAGCGGATAAATGCATCCATATTTTGTGTGAAACATCACTGGGGAAGGACAATCATATTTTATATAAACGAGTTAGGTCCGACCCTTGGGACAGATGGGCGGGGCTCAGAAGGGGGCACTTTAGGTTAGGACAATCATATTTTATAAAGGACCGAGGTAAGACCCATGGTGATAGAACGACGGGGGTCCAAAAATGGGAGCTTTGCTGAATTTGGCTTTAAAATCTGACTCCTTAATCCTTGAATTGGTTACAACCATAAAAGGGCTACCAAGTTTGTTCAACAAATTACCTTTACCTATCTCAGAAACTTACATATTCAACAAAGGAGATCCTTGTATTGCTTATATTGTTAACCACTACTTTATACTGTGACTTTGTTGTTTTATGCCATGAGTCAGATGACTGTTCAGGCCCATGGGCCTCTTGTTATAAATAATTTTTTTAATCTGGCAAATAGTGTGTTGTTTGGTTAATTGTACCTGCCGTTCTATCTACAACTTCGGCAAATTTAATTACGTCTGTGTAGACAACCATCGTTAAGTATACAGCTTCTTTGTCAGTATGCGTCAGTGCATTTTCGACATATAAGGAGTTACGATCACTGTCGTTATATCTTGGTTAATGAATTGATTAAATAAACATCCTATTAACAGCCAGGTTCATGTTAAAACGGTCTTCTGTGCGGGAGACTGGTATATTTCCTTTGTGTCTTTCGGTAATATAACTCTTTCCCTTTTAAAAGTTCTACCAAGCATGCCGCCGAAGACAAAAAAGAAACACCCCACCCGGTCACATTATTAAGTGATATAGAAAAAGGACAAGAGTTCCTCTATACAAGAAGACACAACAAGAAAATACCGCAGTCTTCCAAAACACACATCCGCACTTCATACACGCAACACACCGCATACATGGGAGGCCGTCCTAACATGACCCTGTCAGTTACTATGTCGTTAGTATAATCAAACAAACGCATTATTCTGACAACGAGCGAACCAGTCGTCCCACTCAGCATAAAAAACTATCTATGTCAAAGTAAAGCTGTAATTTCGAAGATGACGTCCGTGAAAGAACATGTAGATATTATACAAAGCCAATGTCGATTAAAATAATCTATATCTAATTTAATGAAGGATAGTACAATAGATAACGTTACAGCTACTATCTCGGATTTTAAGAAAATCTACTTTTAATTATTAAAACAATTTCAGACCAGTTGGAACAAAGCAATGACATCTCTTTATGTTTTCTTCCTAAACGGTGACGGTACTTTCAGGACAATTTTGTATTTCATGGTGACAATTTCATTGTAATGTTTTTTTTATGCAGACGCTTGAAGGAATGCGTCAGGTATATGTGCCATTATCGGACGAAAAATATCACATGTCCTATTTTCTAGTGCCAATCATGAGGAAGTTTGCATTAAAAATCATTCAAACACACCGACAAAAATGTATAATGTCTTACGAAAAGTAGTTATCACACCGAATTTATGCACTGCGAAAGTCCTTGTTTTTTTATAATTTGAATTGCATACTAATTATTGCGATCGGACTATATGTACTCATTTCACAACCCTGTAGGCGTATATATAATGAGTTTTGGCAGTATTGCGAATGTTAATTTTGAGTTCTTTTTCTATGTACAATTAAAAATATATAAATAAAATATACATTATAGGTATTGTAATTCTCAAAATATTGGTAATGTAAAATATTAAAACTCGTCCCAGCATATACGACTTTAATAGAACTGAATGGTATGTAATACTACAAAGGCCATTGCCACTCAAACCTACAGATCACCCAAGGATCCAATCTCATTAAAACCATATTAGTATTATCACTACGTAATTGTAATCAGATTGAAATAAAGATATCCAGGAACAATATCAAACCGACAAATAAAGCTGTAGAAATATTAGAAACATTTCATAAAACACGATATTTTATTAATAATTCCAGCCAGATTGTATCTCTCTAATTGAAATCATAAACATTCACGGTAAGTGACCTAGTTAAATCAAACAAGCACATACAGTTTTATAGTGGGTGATTTTAGAAATAGTGAAAGGTTCACATTTTGCAATTTATAATTTATTAGAATTTCGCTTTGTACTCCCTGATTCATAGGCTACACATGACTTAATAAGATGATTTATCCGATTTTCCAATAGTTGTATTCCGTAGCGACCTAACTATGAACGTCCCACTTTTGTTTCTCTTATAGCAGGTTAAACATTATACATTAAAGTATTTGCACTTTACATGGATGCTGACGTCCCCTGCTGCCATTTACATCTCTAAGCATCATTATGAAGAAATGTCTCATACAACTCCTACAAAACCATTTGTAAAGTTTGAGCTTCTTATTTTAATTTAAAGGTGCTCCACCGCCGACAGAGCATAAATGATATTCATTATTTGAACAATAATTGGTGTTTAATCGTGTACATATACGTCTAATTAACACAAAAAATAATATAAAAATAATTTATTTTGCTTTTGGTGCATTCGCAATCTGTACTTTATTCCATATAGGATATAGTGACACGGAATTTTTTCGGGATGCATTTAATTATTTTTCATATTTTCAACTTGAAGTAGAATTAGAACCTCAAACTTTTCAATGGTGGTAATGGTGTAAAGTAAGTAACTTTTGTAACTGCAAAAAATTACCAAATCGCCTGCTCCTGTTTTTGGTAGTGAAAAAATACCATTTGTCAGCGGTGGAGCATCTTTAAGATAAACTATTAAAAATAGTTGCGTCCCGAAAAAAATCCATTGTAATATGCCCTATATGGAATCAAGTACTGATTGTTCATGCACTCAAAGCAAATAAATTATATGATATGTAGCTTTATGTTAATTAGATACATGACCATAGCTGTTAATAGGAAGTTAATTAATCAAACAAACAAACAAAAATAATTAGATAATACATGTATATACACGATTAAACATCAATTTTTGTTCAAATGATGACATCAATTCGAGAAAATTCCATTAGGGGTCATGTCCAGGTGGCCTTTGGAAATGACCAATCAAATATGTTGCCTTCAAAATTTAAAGGTAAAAAGCTAATTGTATGTGTATTTTGGGACGAAATATCGTTTCTCAATTGATATAGCAAGGTGAAGAAAATGGATATGATCGAAGTCAACGTTATATAAATGTAATCCGAACATGACCCCTTATGGATATTGTCAGATCCTTTATTTTATGGAGTGGTTATAGGTATCTGTATTTTAATCAGATTTGATATTTACGTATTTGTCAAGGTAAAGGGAGATAACCTTTAAAACAAGCTACAGCAAAATTACTTATTTTAGCAAGAGTTATCCTTCTTGCTAAGTGAATGTTTTAATGAACAAGAGGCCAAGAGGGCCTTATCACTCACCTGATTATTTAAATGATAAGTAATGCTCTGATTACAGGATAATTTTTTTTCTTTTCTGAAGGAATTTAAATATGTTGCTCTAATTTCCCTATCGGGACCGATTCTTTCTGCTCCAGGGGGTCATAACAAAAATTTATACAAACCAGTTCTCTTCCCCCAAGGATGTTTCTGGCCAAGTTTGGTTACATTCCATGCAGAACTCTATGACTAGTAGTGTTTTAAAGGATTGACTCCTATTTCCCCGCCACTCTGTTCCCCTTCCCCATGGATGTTTCTGCAAAATTGGGTACATTCCAAGCAGAACTCTTATGACAAGTAGCGATTTAAAGCAGTTATATTGGGCCCCACCCCTCATGCCCCCACGGGGTCAGAACTAAATTTTATTCAAATCTGTTTCCCTTCCCCAAGGATGTTTCTGCTAAAATTTGGTTACATTCCATGCAGAGCTCTATGACTATTGCGATTTAAAGGAAATGTGGACGGACGGACGACCGACGCTGCGCCATGACATAAAAGAACACCTACAGAAGTGGAAACCCTCAGCTCTGGAAAAAGAAATGGTAAACATTCGCATCTCTTAAAAGCAATAACCAACATTACTGTACACATAAGGAACGTTATGCGACTACTCAAATACCAACCCTAATCTAGACCACAAGACCAAACTATCCAGGGGAAAGCGGTCTTATTGACGTTGATAAAGGACATTTTAAAATGTAGTCACAATATATAATTAATAGGTCTATGTAACAGATCAGTAATTGAGCCACCGAATGCACGAGTTGAAATAAGGTAAGTGGTTAAAGGCCCACTGCCTTTCCGAAACGGCTTTGAATTTTTAAAATGGGAACGTAAAACGAGACTGATTATTTTGAAGAGTCGCAAAAGTTATTAGATTATTGTTTATTAAGCTTTAATAAATGAATAAAAACGCGTATAGTTGACTATCATTGCGCCAGACGGCAAAATGGTGAAAGGAATCTTTACTGGTAACATAGAATACGCAAGAAATAATGCATTTGTTTGGTGTTCTAAACTCATCTAAAGCCATCTGTGCATATCTTTTATGCTATTGTTTTTTTTCAGAAAGGTACTGTTCATTTAAATCAGGTTGAGAAGTAATCTCTTTCAGTTTGTCTCCTCCCCGATGATTTTGCGTCAGGTCCAATGGTCAGAAGGTCTAAAACGGCAAAAAAGTGTTCAGGCAATTATTTTAGAAGTCAATCGTATAAAGTCTTCTGTTAAAGATGCTTCACCGCCGACGGAGCATAAAAGATACTCATCATTTGAACGATAAGTGATCTTTAATCGTGTATATATGTGTCACGAAAGTACATTTATGATGCTTTCGGTACATGCGCAATCAGTACTTCATTCCATGGAGGGCATAGAGCCGTGGATTTTTTTCGGGACGCAATTACAATGAAATTATTTTTGATATTTTTTCTTGAAGTGAAATAAGAAGCTCAAACTTTTCAAAGTTTGTAATGGGTTAAATAAGTAACTTTTGTAACTGAAGAAAAATTCAATTTGTCTTCTGTTTTTGTTAAAATTATCAGCGGTGTAGCATCTTTAAATAATTTTCTTGCATTTAATTTAAAAAAAACTCAATATACATGCAAATATAGTGTAACTTGTCGACACCAGATATCAATGTGATCAGCATATATGACTTTTATAGACAGGTTTCCGGATAATACAGGTTTGCATTCCTACCAAGAAATAAACGATCATACAATCATAACAGAATATACATAGATCCGGATAAGACAAGTTATACTATATATCATAGGAAGATTTGAATAACAATATATCTGAATAAAAAGCAGCAACAAGATATACGTGTGGCAGTGTATATGCTGACCCTTTTGCTAGTGCAAGATTGTCAGCATTTTCACTTTGTGGCGTAATTCTGACGAATTCCCACAGTAGGGAAAACATTTTGTATTATTTGGTAATTTTTGGTGTTTTATCTTTATTGTTGTCTATTTGAAAAGAGAACAGCTATGTTTATTGAAATGGTCATTTTTATAGTCTCCAGTTACAATGTATGTATTAGTTGAATATGGAGTACTACTTATCATGATGTCATGACCATTCCATTATTTTGTATGTATTAATTGATAACTTTCATGTGATTTTTACACATATAACATGGTTAAGGTTTAATTAACCGTCATCTTATTTGAGATGTTATCATCTTTATAAGATGGCCATTTTCAATTCACACATATGTGTCGAGTTTTATGTGGAGCATGCATAAATGTAAGCTATGCATATAGCTAATTTTATGCAGCGACACATACCATTATTATTGATTATTGAAGTCAGTATTTTTTTTGTTTTAAGTCATATATATATATATATATGTATCCTTTATGTGGCCTCTTATAGTTACCCTGTGTAGAGCCCCAATATAAGGCGCTGCCTTATTGGCTGTTATATTAATACTGATTGCTGATTGGTTGATATATTAAGCTTCATCTCTTCAAAACATTTCACAGGCGCCATCATTTTCACGTCATTTTACGATTATTTTTTTTACAATTTCCTATTCCTATTTCCCACCCATTAATTAAAGATTTTCTTTTACGTCATCTTGGTTGACGTCATTTTGGCGTAATTCTGACGAAGCTGACTCTTTTGCGTAATTCTGACGAATCCCAACAAAAGGGAAATATTTTGTAATTTTTTTTTTTATCTTCATTGTTCTCCATTTGAAAAGAGAACAGCTATGTTTATTGAAATGGTCATTTTAGAGTCTCTAGTTATAATGTATGTATTAATTGACTATGGAGTACTAATTGAGGTAGACCGTCCCTTCTGGTTTCCTCTAAGGGATTTCGTTCATTTTTTGAAATTTTGATTTTAGATATATTCTGATCACAAACACCACATAAAAATCATATGTAACCGGGTTAATTTTTCTTCCAGGGTTGCTAACAGATATGTACTAATAACATAAAATTCCGGATTTTAAGGATTTTTAGATAAATAATATTTCCTCCCTGTAACATCCCTTAACATATAAAGAATATGCTCGTAACATGTTCATACCTTCAGCAGGTAATATATATTCATAACTATATCAAATTAGCTGGGTTTTCCACAATAAAACGAAATATCATTATTTTAAAATAAAATATGTCATGACCATTCCATTATTTTGTGTGTATTAATTAATAACTTTCATCTGATTTTTATACATATAACATGGTTTGCTTTTAATAAACCGTCATCTTATACAAAATGTTATCATTTTATGACCATTTTCAATTCACACATTTGTGTCGAGTTTTATATGAAGCATTCAAAAACACTTAATGCTAGTATTGCGTGTATGCGTTTGTAGATTTTAATAGTGGAACTCTGTCTACAATTTTACATTTTCGATTTCTTCTCAAGAACTGCTTAAACAATTCAACAATTCTGCACAAACCTTCATTAGACACAATTTGTTTGTTTGTTAGATCAATTTAACATCCTATTAACAACCAGGGTCATGTAAGGACAGCTTCCCATTTATGCAGTTTGTAGCGTGTGTGAAGAGCGAGGTGCGTGTTTTGGGAGACTGCGGTATGTTCGTGTTGCGTCTTCTTGTATAGTGGAACGGTTGCCCTTTTCTACTGCTTAATCACTAAAGCATGACGTCCAAGACACCAAGTAACACATCTCACCCGGTAACATTATACTGACAACGGACGAACCAGTCGTCCCACTCCCTGTTTGCTGAGCGCTTAGCAGGAGCAGAAACTACCAATTTTACAGACTTTGGTGTGTCTCGGCCAGCCTATTTAACCCCTGTGACATTGAAAATAGGTCAATGTCATTCATTTTCACAACTTTAGTGTCCTTCATCCCAGCATGCTACAGGCCAAGTATGAGTACGTTGGGTATTACGGTTATTGAGAAGGAATCATTTGAATGAAAAGTTTACGCTTGTTTGTTTGATTTATTAACGTCCTATTAACAGCTATGGTCAGGGTGGACACCGACGGACCGTGCATGATGACTATAGGTCAATCTGACCTTTCGAGAGTTCAATTTATACAAGACACAACACGGACGCAACCAGCACGAAGTCCTTAAATGACATTACTTGGTGGTGATATGACGTAAACATAATAAGCCAAACCAGTTTGTGTAAGAGAAGAGTTCGAAAATGTAAATTGCTTACGGACCAATGACAATTAGAAAAGGTAACTTAATACTGACTAATTAACAAAAAAGTACAAAGCAGTTAATCTACCTCATTTGACAAGCGAATTCATTCTTTTCATCACAGCTTACTGGATCCCACGGTCCAGTACGAAGTCCGATTGTTTTGTTAAAACGTAAACCAAGACACAGGTTGGAGTCATTAGTAGGTGCGGATGATATTTGCATCGAATTGGGAATGTCAGACGGATATTGTACGACTGTCCATAACTTTCCAGTAACTCGTTTACCTTCAAAATAGAGAGTTAAAATCAATGAAACACTGCCTTGTCAAGAAAGGTTGTAATAATGCTTAACTATTACACTGCCTCAAGAGGCACAAACAAGCCGGAAAAAATAGATCCCAAGGAGGTCTTAAATCATACAAGAGACCCACGGGTCTTAACGGTCATCTGGCTAATATTATATGGCATGAAAAGTACATAAAGGTCATTCACTTCAACAAACTAGGTAGCTCTTTATCCTAGTATGCTACAGGCTAAATATCATATCTCAAGGCCTCTTAGTTATTCACAAGAATTTGTTTGAAAATATTATCCTTTTTGACCCCTGTGACCTTGAATGAAGGTCCTTTTGGGCCTTTTGGTTCCTAAGAAGAATTCGTTTAAAGATTTTAGCAAATTTGACCACTGTGACTTTGAATGAAGGTCAAGGTCTTTCCTTTGAACAAACTTGGATGAAGATCAAGGTCATTCATTTGAACAAATTTGATAGCCCTTTATTCCAGCATGCCACAGGCTCAATATCACGTCTCTATGCCTCTTTTTTATTAAAAAAAGTCGTTTAAAATTTTCGGCCTATTTGACTCCTGTGGCCTTGAATGAAGATCAAGGTCATTCGTTTGAACAAATGTGATAGCCCTTCATCCAAACATGCTACATGTTAATATTAGTACCCTAGGCCCACAGGTTCTCGAGAAGTCGTTTAAAGATTTTAGCATATTTGACCCCTGTGACCTTGAATGAGGGTCAAGGTCATTCATTTGAACAAACCTGGTAGCTATTTGTCGAGCATGTCACAGTCTAATATCAATACACTAGACCTCTTAGTTATTCATAAGTTGTTCAAAGGATTTGAGCCTTTTTGACCCCTGTGACCTTGAATGAAGGTCAAGGTCATTCATTCGAACAAAAATGGTAGCCTTTTTTCCCAGCATGTCACAGGTCTAATATCATGTCACTAGACCTCTGTTATTTACAAGAAATTGTTTAAATGATTTTATACTTTTTTAAACCCTGTGACCTTGAATAAAGGTCAAGTTTATTCATTTGAACAAACTTGGTAGCCCTCCATCCAAACATGCTACAGGCCAAATATCAGTATCCTTGGCCTTTCAGTTATTGAGATGTTGATAAAAACTTTAAGCCTATTTGATCCCTGTGACCTTGAATGAAGGTTAAGGTCCTTCATTTTAAAAAACTTGGTAGTTATTCAATTCAGCATGTCAGAGGTCTTATATCATGTATCTAGGCCTCTTAGTTATACACAAGTCGTTTAAAGATTTTAGCCTAGGTCAAGGTCATTTATTTGAACAAACTTGATAGCCCTTTATCCCAGCATGCTTCAGGCCCAATATCAGTAGCCGGGCCTTCTGGTTCTTGAGAAGAAG
The DNA here is from genome assembly GCF_041381155.1 of Argopecten irradians. Classification (NCBI taxonomy): domain Eukaryota; kingdom Metazoa; phylum Mollusca; class Bivalvia; order Pectinida; family Pectinidae; genus Argopecten; species Argopecten irradians. The sequence continues at coordinate 23,744,307 of NC_091146.1, forward strand.
ACGTTTAAAGGTTTTAGCCTTTTTGACCCCTCTGAACTTGAATGAAGGTCAAGGTCATTCATTTGAACAAACTTGGTAGCATTTCATCTCGGCATGCTACAGGCCCAATATCAGTACCCTAGGCCTTCAGGTTCAAGAGAAGTAGATTAAAGATTTTAGCCTATTTTACCCCCTTTGACCTTGAATGAATGTCAAGGTCATTCATTTGAAGAAACTTGTAACCATTTATCCCAGCATGTCACAGGCCCATTATCAGGTATCTATGCCTCTTAGCTATTAACAAGAAGTTGTTAAAAGGATCTTTGCCTTTTTAACGCCTGTGACCTTGAATGAAGGTTAAGGTCATTCATTTGAACAAACTTGGTAGCCCTTCATCCCTGCATGTTACAGACCAAATATCAGTATCCTTGGCGTTTCAATTTTTGAGAAGAAGTTGTTTGAATGAAAAGTTTACGGGCGGCACACGGCGCACGATGACGGACGGTGCATGATGACAATAGGTCATACTGACCCTTTGGGTCAGATTACCTAAAAATGATTATGTATTTTCTCATCTTTTCTCGTAGAAACCTTCATTTCCTTTTGCGAAATATCGCTACCTTAAATTATGAAAATAAAAAATGGCTCCCTGTCTGTCATCTTGTTGTCCAATCGCACCAAAATTGTAAGATATGCTCATGTTAAATGGGAACATGTATACAAACTACTCATTTCAATTACCAAAGGGGATCCTACATATACAATTTGATACAGATCCCTTCAGTACTTTCTGATCAATAGCGGAAAGAAAACGAAAACTAATACGTCCCGAGATATTCCGAATCTAGACCAGGGGTCATGCTGAATTTGAAGTTGATAGATCTTGTATCGGAGGGTATCGAGGAGCATCGTAGTGGAGCTGAATCACAAGTCTAAATTTAGTTAGATTTTACTATTTTCACGGGATTATCGGTTTAGAAGTTTACTACATATAACGCTACTAGGGCAAGGGACCAAAAGAAATACTAAATACATACCATTTTTATGCAACCGAAAATAAATCGATCTCTCGTAGTAATTATACTTGTCATATATATTCAACAGCTCTCCCCCTATTCCGCTGCAGTGATCCTAAAAATGAAAAAAAATAAAGTTAATGTAAGTTTATCAAGTCAGAAATCCCATATTAACAGAATGGATTTAGGAGGCAACGTAGAGATTGCAGAATGTTTTTTTATGTTATGATTTTTGCTCCAGGTGTAAATCAAATGCCGTTTTTAGCCGATAGAGCGAGATGGAGAATACGCACTAACAACGTGGATTAGTTTAGGCGCCGTGAAGAACGAATATGCATTCCCTGCTTCTACTCCGATCTCGACAGGGTTTGAATAAAAGTTGTTATTGTTTCGCGAGTATTACATTTTTTTGTAATCGTAATCAATGAAATGAATCGTTTTGCTGGCAGCTATAAATAGCCTTTACTGTATCGCACAGGTTTTAGACCAAAACGAACTCGCCTAAACATAAGAAAAGCTGCAAATTGGACGCTACAAAAACGGAGATATTCCGGTTTTATGCTGAGTGATCCTGGAAGAGTTTTTTCCGTTGTTCACAGAACGAAGAGCTGCAATCTGATTCAAATATAGATTCGTATAACCCCACCGTTCAATCTTATTGAACGTAGTGATAATAAGGATCTGTATATTAATCTGATTATATTTTAAACAGATTGGGAGGGCTGAAGAAATATATATATATATATATATATATTAATGTTTTGGTGTTTAATCTGTATAATACATAATATGGTGTATTTTGCTGTGGTATACCCTATCACCCCTATCACGATAACAAGCCGCACCCTATTTTCATTTTTGGTATGGAATCCCAGGCTTATTTCCATGACCGGCCTATTTTCAATTTTCTTATCTTCCATGGTATTTATACTGCAAGGTATGATAGGCTTCTATACGAGACCAGCTTACTTTCATCAGTGTTTAAATTCAAATAAAATCAAAGCAAAAAATATATGAACAAACTTGATAATTAATACAAAATTCATTTTATTTATGTACATAATGAAATAACACCACCATTACAGAACGTTTTTATGAAATTCCGTTCGAAGGAATCTAAGGCTTACTTTCATGTGCAACCTGGTTAAAATATAGATCCTTATCATCACTACGTTTTATAACGAACTGGTTATAAGGATATGTATTATCAGATTGTTTCATGTGCGACCTACTTTCTAAACCGGCAAACCAAGGCTTCCTTTCAAGACCGGCTTATTTTCGATTCAGGCTTAATATTGAGGTACTAGGATATCATGATTTAAAATGATTTCTTCTACGAATAAATCGTTGATATATTCCAAAGTGTATTAAAAGTTTATCGCACCTCGGACAGAAATGTCCCCAAATGATTGGCGGAAAGCCGTCCCGTCGTGACCCCCTAACACTTTATAGGGAGTCAGTAAATTTTATTAGGTTGCAATATGGCGGCTGGCGCCATCGCTTCAAAATTTCAACACATTCTCTTCAACTAAATATACCATTTCATTAGCGTAAAAATATATTTTACTTATTATTTTTTATGCAAAATTAATTTAAAATCGTTTTAATACTTCAAATTAAATGAAATTGCTTCCCTTACGCCAGTTTGAAAGTTGATGTCAAAAGTCAAACGTAAGAATTCAAACGTTTTCTTGACTTCGATGATGTAGGGATTCGTATCTATGGATCTATCAACCCTCACTCCTTTTTCTGTATCCGGATTACTTTAAGTAATTATCTCAGCGAATATGCAGAGATGACCATGAATTCTACGCTATAAATGTTGGATGGATGTTTGTGTTATATACATGGTATATATATTATTGTAACATCAATAGAATATCCGGAATTTGCTATTTTGTGTATTATTCTATTCCGTCTCCATATCTTTTTTATGTTTAGTTGTTAACTTCCGGTTTCCGGGAGAATAAAGAAAAGTTGAAGACAAGAAGGTGTTTGGATTCTCTTCATAATATCCCTTCACATCCTCTCACATCGCCAAGCCAGTACATTTGTGTCACTTTCGTTTGTGAAACTTTCAATATACAACCAGTCTGATGTCGCATTAAGGTAGGCCTTCTGTGCGCTAGGAATGTCGAATAATTGTTGATTTATGAATTATTCAGGTTCCTTATACAGTTATTTGCAGATTCCGTAAATAAACCAATAAATAAGTAAAGGCCTACTGTAGGCCAACTAATTTAAAAGCGGCGATTGTTTGTATACTTCGCCAGGATGATTCAGGTTTGATTTCAGATTCTTATGGTCCTCGATACGATAAATTCGTTATATAGTCAGTAACTGACCCCCTATTAAGGCATAGTGGGTCAGTAAGAGGTATTAGAGGCTCGGGCTACGCCCTCGCCCCCTATAAATATTGCTGACCCTCTATGCCTTTATAGGAGGTCAAGAACTGACTATATAACTAATAATTGCATACCAATGAAACTTTTGGACTAATAATACGTTTCCAATACTTATCTGTATGTATACCTTGGCCTCCGTCCATGATTTAAGTTCCAGGAAAATACAAAAACAGGTATCTAAATAATGTCCCCAATTGATCGGGCATTTCACTGTGGGGAAATCTACAAAACAAAAATTTAAGTCTCGCAAAAATCTATACAACCAATGATTAAATGTGATTAAAATACAGATGCTGATAACCACTTCGTTCAATAGAGGTTCTGAAAAAATCCAATAAGGGATCATGTCCAGGTGAACTTTTTACCACGTGTACTTCAGATCAAACTCATTTTCTACACATTACTGTGTCAATTGATAAATCTTTCGGTCCCAGTATACTTATACATTTAGCTTTGTTGTGCTCTTTGGATACACGACTAATTATGATAGTTTTTAGGTCACCTGAAACAAAGGGTTAGTCCGAGTATCAGAGAAAATCCCATTATTCAAACTGCTGTCTGAAAAAATTTCGACAGTGAATTTCACGGAACGAAATAAGTTGAAAAAACATGTCCGAATTATTTCGTGTACGTCGTCACCTCGACCAAAGAGCACAACAAAGCTAAGTGTATACTGGGACGAAATATCGTTTTCAATTGATGTAGCAAGGTGTAGAAAATGCATTTGATCTGAAGTCCACGTGGTTTATATGTTATCCGAACACGACTCCTTATGGGATGTTGTCAGATCCTCTATATAAAGGAGTGGTTATAAGGATCTGTGTTTTAATCAGATTATGTAGACCACTATCGATGTAAATTTTAAAATCATTTTCTGCTCTTATTAATTTGTACATGTAAAATTAAACCTATGTATTTTGTAATTCTCAAAATCTTGGTAACTTATGTCAATGAATAACATATTAATAAAAGCTCAATATTAAAATTATTTCATTAAAGTTTCTCGTCGCCTTAAAATTCTTCAAAATTCATGAAAATTTTTGACATTTATCCTGGAAACGATAACTTACCGTGTCCAGCACAGGAAAAAGACACTCCATTGATCACACAGGTCTCATCAATAGCACAAGTATGATCTCCGCAGCCACCGCCCAATTCCTGAAGGAAAGAGGGCAATAATAACAAGAGATACAGATTTTAACACCAACATTTAATGTTTTATCGGTTATTTTATAGATGGATACTTGCCCTCAATTGCTTGTAAAACGTGGTAGTCAAATTTCAGTATGGCTAAATATCCATTATTTGTAATTCAAATTGACCGGGTAGGGTGTGTTGCTTGGTGCCTTCGGCGGCATGCTTCAGTGATATAGCACTTTAAAAAGGGCCACAATTCCACTATACAAGACACTACATGAATATACTGCAGTCTCCCAAAACACGCACCTCGCACAATATACACGCAACACACAGCATACATGGGAGGCCGTCCTTACATCACCATAGCTGTTAATAGGACGTTGATTAATCAAACAAACAAACAAATTTAAAGAACAAGAGCCCCAGAGGGCCTATATTGCTCACTTGGTTATTGTATTGCCAAATAATGTTCTTATTACAGGTTCATTGTTTCTTTTCTGAAAGAATTTAAGATTTACCTCTGATTCTCCCTATCGGGACCCATTTTTTCTGCTCTAGGGGGTCAGAGCCAATTTTTTACAAACAATGCTCCCCTTCCCCGAAGGATGTTTCTGGCCAAATTTGGTTATATTTCATGCGGAACTCTATGACAAGTAGCGATTTGTAGGCTTTACCTCTATTTCCCCTATTTCGCCCCACCGCTCATGCATCCTGGGGGTCAGAGCCGAAATTAAAACAAACTCTGTTTTCCTTCCCCCAAGGATGTATCTGGCCAAATTTGGTCACAATTCATGCAGAACGTTATGACTAGTAGCGATTTAAATGAATTACCTTTATTTCTCTATCGAGCCCCGCCCCTCCTGCCCACAGGGAGATCAGATTAAAAATTTAAACAAACACTTTTCACCTTCCTCCAAGGATGTTTCTGGCTAAATTTGGTTACTTTCCACGCACAACTTTATGACCAGTAGCAATTTAAAGGCATTACCTCTATTTTCCCCTACCGAGCCCCACCCCTCCTGCCCCCGGGTGTTCAGAGCCAAAATTTATACAAACTCTGTTCCCCTTCCCCCAAGGATGTTTCTCTCCAAATTTGGTTACATTCTATGCATAACTCTATGACAAAAAACGATTTAAAGGATTTACCTCTATTTTCCCTATTGGTCCCCGCCCCTCCTGCCTTCGGGAGGTGAGAGCCAAAACTTATACAAACTCTGTTCCCCTTCCCCCAACGATGTTTCTGGCCAAATTTGGTTACATTCCATGCAGAACACTATGATAAGTAGAGATTTAAAGGATTTACCTCTATTTCCCCTATTGGGCCCCACCCCTCCTGCCCCCGGGGATTCACAGCCAAAATGTATACAAACTCTGTTCCCCTTCCCCCAAGGAAGTTTCTCTCCAAATTTGGTTACATTCTATGCATAACTCTATGACACAAAACGATTTAAAGGATTTACCTCTATTTCCCCTATTGGGCCCCACCCCTCCTACCCCCCGGGGGTATGAGCAAAATTTATACAAACTCTGTTCCCTTTCCTCCAAGGATGTTTCTGGCCAAATTTGGTTTCATTCTATGCAGCACTCTATGACAAGTTGCGATTTAAAGGATTTACCTCTATTTCCCCTATTGGTCCACGCCCCCCTACCCCAGGGGGTTCAGAGCCAAAATTTACACATACCCTGTTCCCCTTCCTCCAAGGATGTTTCTCTCCAAATTTGGTTACATTCTCTGCAGCACTCTATGACAAGTTGCGATTTAAAGGATTTACCTCTATTTCCCCTATTGGTCCCCGCCCCTCCTGCCCTTGGTAGGTGAGAGCCAAAATTTATACAAACTCTGTCCCCTTCCCTCAAGGATGTTTCTGGCCAAATTTGATTACATTCCATGCAGATCTCCGACTAGTAGCGATTTAAAGGAAATGTTGACGGACGACGGACGCCGCGCCATGACATAAAAGGGCCGGTGAGCTAAACAAGATTTTGTTTGTTTGTTTGATTAACGTCCTATTAACAGCTATGGTCATATAAGGACGGCCTTCCATGTATGCGGTGTGTTGCTGTTGGAGACAGCAAAGCTCGCCTTTTCAGAAGAAGTTGAATATTTACTATTTAAACATGGAAATATGACAAATTAACAGACTCAAAAAAAACCCCAAAGGACCCCAAATTGGTTGTATTATCACGTTCAGCATCCATACACATTAGGAAAATAAAATCATAAACATTTATGATGACTTAAGCTTAAACAATTGACAAAATAGAAAAAAAACTATTTAAACATGGAAATATGACAAATTAACAGACTCAAAAAACCCCCTAAAGGACCCCAAATTGGTTGTATTATCACGTTCAGCATCCATACACATTAGGAAAATAAAATCATAAACATTTATGATGACTTAAGCTTAAACAATTGACGAAACAGAAACTTGCTCAAAAACTTTAACGTGAAATGGGACGCCAATGCTGACGCCGACGCCGGGGTGACAACATTAGCTCCCCCTATTCTTCGAATAGGCGAGCTAAAAATTAATTATATTTATATAAGCCCCTTTAGAGTTGCTTTAAAATTTGCGTAATCCCAATACAAACCCAGAGCAGGATTTGACTACATCTAGTTCACGCTTCGGTTAAACTTTGCCTCGTATGATATTTAAATAATATTTAATTACTTAATTTACATTTTAACTTTTCACAGCTGACAAATTTGCTTTGAATTGAAAATAAACTACAAAACGATTTCGGTTTTCTACTGTTCCCAAAACTGATCCTTAGGCGCCACAAACAATAACTCGTCAGTATTCAGTTGAAGGCAGACCTACTGTATAAAGGGTAAACAGAGTTTCCTCGTTGACGGATTTCAAAATAACACTAAAGAGTGTTTTTATTAGATCCAATTAAATATGTATATCAAAACAGAATATGTATTCAATCATTGTTATGGTAATAAACAGAGAAATGAATCGTTGGTCGGTGCTACAACCGGGGGCTTTCCTCAGGAATGTTGGGGAATATTCTATAGTGACGTCAGTATGTGTGTACGGTCATTCCTCTCACCTAGACATACAGAACATCCGATTGTCGGAGAACAATTCTCGGAGCGTCTAAACGAACAATACATTAACGGATCATATACAAGTTTCCAGGAGAAAAAAACAAAACATTACAGACAACCAATCCGAAACAGTACCATCAGCTTTATCCCCCGTCTTTGCATTCACAATGGGTATGCACACATCATGCAAACACTAATTGTCTGTCCTCCGTATAGTAAAATAAAAGTCATGACTATGAAGAATTTAGTATATATCGCATTCGTAGACCGATACATACATAAACATCCAGCATCTCAGCGGTCATACTATCAATAGGCTATATCACAGTAACTTTCCTCGGTTAAAAATCAAATATGTAGGCTTTCTCCACATTACTACCCTGACAACGATACATACCGGTAGACGATCCGTCTCGGTTATCTCAACTTTTATTCGAAATGGACATTATTGATATATAATCAAATTAAAAGTAACATATTTCAAAGATATTTGAAAGGTGTCATTGTTACAATTCCAATCAAACTGCACCTTGAACAATCGGACCTATATCTACGGCCATCCTTGACAACCGTAGTTACCCAGTTCTGCAACCAACATCGTTTAAAATTTGATCACAAACATGTAAAAATAGACTTATTTGTAGCAAACGTGCCACATTGAATATGTCTATGTCCCGTTGCGTTCATACCACCTTTAACGCAATCAAAACACTGTTCAATCTATATGAACTATGAAATGTAGATACAAGATATCCCAGAGGGATCTCGGCGCCCACTATATGATAGATGTCAGTTAATGGAAAGAAGGATCTTTTCACTGATCTTATCGTCATTACTACTATCATTTTGAAATGTTTTATAGAGAAACTTCATATAGTTTACATAGCAGCACAACAACTACTTTGTCAAAATTCAATAACGTCGTTATGGTGTCGGCGATGTCGTTAGGAATCAGGGACAAGGTAGAGGCGTCCGTAAAGAACGTTAATACCGCCAACAGAGCATACACGTTACTCATCCTTTGAACCATAATTGGTGTGTAATCATGTCTACTTAACACAAAGAATATACATTAAAAAAAAATCCATATAGGACATAGTGCCGTAAAAATATTTTCATCTTGTAATAAAATAAGGCAAGCAATTTTTCAATGGTGGTAATGTTGTAAAGTAAATAACTTTTGTACTTGAGGAAATTACTGATTCGTCTGATCCTGTTTTTGATAGAGCAAAAGTTTCATTTTTATCTTTTAGATACAATCATTTCTCTTCTTCTGTCCTGCTACATGACGTATACTTTGGCCCTATATGACCTTAGTTGTCGATGGGCCGTGAAACACAAACAAACAAACAAATCATTCATTAGCGGTGTAGCATCTTTAATCTTTAAACAAACAAGTATTTTTTATTTTAACCCGACGCGTACTGAAATTAAAACTTATAGAAAGAAGGTTTTTTCTTAAAGCACAATTGTAAAACTTACCTGTGGTATGGCCTTCTTTGATAATGGAATATCGCTATACCCCGATGACCAAATGGCTTGTCGATCTTTGTCGTCAGTGTTTAAAGTACACAACCTGGTTTTTTTCCCGAAGCTCATATTTCGGCACAATTTCATGGCGATGCACAACTCCATGCATTGGTAACGTGTCGGCACCCTTATCTTCATATAGTCCTGTCGGTATAATGGCCAGCGCCCATTCAATCGCACCGGTACTAAACCTTTCGAAAATTCCAACAGGAACAAAAGCAGGACTTCCAACGGGGACATTACCAGATCTTTTAAACTAAGAGGAGCCACTACACCAAAAAGGTTACTTTAACCAAGATTTCGTTCTGGAAATGGAACGTGTACCAGTGTAGTAGCAAAAGGATTCTTGACATAAATGAAAATATCACAAATCTGCAATGAGAATGTTGATTATCAATCGCCGTTCCTGCTTATAAAAGATGGATGGACGTTTTCCTGTTTTCTGTCTAGTGTGCCTGTGGTAAAATTTATCTTTGAAAACATATATATTCATTATTTAGGAGTGCATTGCACTCGCATGATTGGTGCAAAACCGTTATGAAACCAATGAGAGACATACATCAAGGTAATCTGATAAGAAAGGCGATGAATATTAAAGGCCATTTTTAGGAAAGCATGACATAAGTTACTTTAAAGGTACACTACCTTTCCGAAACGGCTTTTTATTTTTAAAATGGGAATGTAAAACAGGATTTTTAACTTACCGTTAATACTATACTCGTCATCATCTTTGGAACAATTTAATCAAGATAAATAAAAATGTTAATTTTATTACGCAGGTCGATATATCTTTCCTTCCGTCGTTCTAAATACCGCGGGGTAATTGACAATTTGTTTGTTTGTTTGATTTGTTTGTTTGATTTATTTACGTCCTATTAACAGCTATGGTCATGTAAGGACGGCCTCCCATGTATGCGGTGTGTTGCGTGTATGTTGTGCGAGGTGAGTGTACTGGGAGACTGCGGTATGTTCGTGTTGTGTCTTCTTGTATAGTGGAACTGTTGCCCTTTTTATAGTGCTATATCACTGAAGCATGCCGCCGAAGACACCAAGCAACACACTCCACCCGGTCACATTATACTGACAACGGGCGAACCAGTCGTCCCACTCCCTGTATGCTAAACGCTAAGCAGGAGCAGAAACTACCACTTTTATAGACTTTGGTGTGTCTCGGCCAGGGGACAGAACCCAGAGCCTTCCTCACAGGGGCGAACGCTCAACTCAAGGCTAAAAGTGAGGCGGTGCCAAGGAAGGCATTAGGAAAGATAAAGTCAGTTAGGAAGAAGAGAAAAGATAAGATCCTAAATTGAGTCGCCTTTTACGATCATGCAATAGGGGCAGCATGTACAATTCTAACGCCCTTCCTGCAGGGCAGGTTTGTTTGATTAGTTTACGTCCTATTAATAGCTATGGTCATGTAAGGACGGCCTCCCATGTATGCGGTGTGTTCCGTGTATGTTGTGCGGGGTGCTTGTTTTGGGAGACTGCGGTATATTCATGTTGTGTCTTCTTGTATAGTGGAACTGTTGCCCTTTTTATTTATACTGACAACGAACAAACCAGTCGTCCCACTCCATGTATACTGAGCGCTAAGCAGGAGCAGAAACTACCACTTTTATAGACTTTGGTGTGTCTCGGCCAGGGGACAGAACCCAGAGCCTTCCTCACAGGGGCGAACGCTCAACTCAAGGCCAGAAATGAAGCGGTGCCAATGGAGGCATTCGGAAACATAAAGTCAGTTAGGAAGAAGAGAAAAGATAAGATCCTAAATTTTGTCGCCTTTTACGATCATGCAATAGGGGCAGCAGGTACAATTCTAACGCCCTACCTACAGGGCCAAGGCTAGTTGACAACGGCAAAACAGCGAAATGAATTTCGACAGTTACCACATTCTGTTGACCACTTTGATTTATATCGTGTTTCAATCATAACAAACACTCATCTTCTAGTTCTCGCCATGCTGTATTCGAACAACCGGAAGTACACACAATAGTAAACAAGGTTACGTAATATTACGGAATGGGTGATGTTATATGCGGAACGAAATAATGCTACTATTTCTATATTATCAACATCCCCTTTTCTTTAAAAAAAAATAAAAACATATTACCAGCAGATATTGATACTGACTAGATTAATAGATTGACTAGAATAATGTCTCTAATTCCAATTGAATTAATAAAAGTGAAAATACTTTGACTTAAGTGTCCATGAAAATACTTTGATTTAAGCTAAAACGTCGAATGAGTTCTATGATACTAGCACGAACGTTCAATAATTCATAACAGTTCAAATAAACAGGATTGAACGTATTTACAGTTTGTTGTTTTTGAAAAACAAATCAATGCCGAACATAGTCTTTGAGATATGTAGGTGCCTGGCGTAGACGGACTGAACGACGTGGTGCTGGAATTGGTTTTTCTCTTGTTATGATGTTTTCTTCAACCGTAGACTTGTCTTTCGGATTGCCTGTATCGTTTTCCGCTATAGGCTGACTGTTTGGTTGAGGTGAGGTAGTTATGTCAGCACCTTTTGTTGGATTGGATATGGGTGTTGGCGCTGGTGCCAAATTTTCAGAAAATCGTATTGGTGATTGATCGCGACAGTATGCTTCAACTTTTGTTGGACGAATGTGTAATCTGTTTCGTCTGTATGTTCCACCATCTTGAGATTTTACGATGTATGTATGCGATCCAAGTTCATTGATCACCTTTCCCAGAATCCAACGTTCACCAGATTTCCTTTCAAAGTAGATGTTCTGGCCGATTCTCAAACGTGTCTGATCGCGAGCCCTTTTGTCATGATAACGCTTGATAGTTTGACGTCTGTGTTCACGTTTCTTTAGTTTTGACTCGCGTTTCCGATCTATATGTGGCACAAGTGTTTGTGTTTGTCTCCCAAACATCATTTGTGCTGGACTTTGTCCTGTTTCTTGTCGAGGAGTGTTCCTTTGCTCCATGAGTGCCTCATACTGGTCAGTCTTGTCCTTGTTACACTTCATCATCATATGTTTCATAATTTTGACTGCTGACTCTGCTTTGCCATTCGCTCTCTGATGATTCGGAGAGGAGTAAGTATGACAGATTTCCCATTTCTTTGTGAAATTGTGAAATTCTGATGAGGTAAACTGAGGTCCTCCATCTGAGATTATTTTGCTCGGGATGCCAAAACGAGCAAACTGCTTCCTAAGCACACTAATTACCTGTGAAGATGTGGTAGTCGGTAAATAGTCAACTTCAATAAAGTTAGTGTAGTAGTCGACGCAGACCAGGTAAGTTCTTCGGTTAATCTCAAATAGGTCCATTCCAATTTTGTTCCAGGGTTTTCCTCCATCATCATGTTGCTGCAGAAGATGATTCGAGTTTCTGGGTTTTAGTTCTTGACATGCCTCGCAAGAATCTGCCATTTGTTTTAGGTCGGCTCTGATACCTGGCCAGTATACCGTTTCCTTTGCCCGACGGAGCATCGAGTCGTAACCCAGGTGTGACTTGTGTAATTGCCTTTTTATATCGGTCCTCAATGATTGAGGAATGACGATGGCTTCCCCTTTTACTATCAGTTCATCGTATACACTGAGGGTGTCTCTGACATCATAGAAAGGCTTACATGTGTCAGGACAGGCATCCTTAGAATTTGGCCATCCAGATTCAATAGTGTCTCGTAGCTCACTCAGGTGTTTCGTAGTCTCGATGCGTATCTCATCAAGTCTTTCCTTCGGAATGTCTTCGTTGAGCATCATTACTCGTGGACGTTCATTTACGCCATAAGCTCTACTAAGAGTATCTGCGATCACTAGTTTCTCTCCCTTTAAGAATCGAAAGTCTATATCATATTTGTGAAGCTTCATCATGATGTCCTGAAGACGACGAGGAGCGGACGACAATGGTTTCCGTAGTATGGTTTCCAATGGTTTGTGGTCATTCACCACTACAACCTTTCTCCCATAGGTATATTGGTCAAATCTTTGTAGACCATGTAGGATAGATAATGCTTCTTTCTCAATTTGGGCCCATTTCCTTTCAGCTGTGGTTAAAGCTCTGGATGCATACTCGATTGGGCGTCCATCTTGCATCAATACAGCTCCGAGTCCATCCTTGCTACTATCTACTTGTAGCACTAGCTCTTTTTCAGGGCTGAAATATGCGAGCACCGGTGTTTGAGTCAGCATTTGTTTCACCTCTCTAAATGCGTCTTCACATTGACAGGTCCAGTTCCAATCTGCATCTTTGCGCGTAAGTGCTCGGAGAGGGTCTAGTTTTGATGATAAACTAGGAATGAACTTTGCCATATACTGAACCATTCCACAGAATCTCTTCACAGCTGGGACATCGGTTGGACTAGGCATATGTAGAATCGCTTCCACTTTAGTTTCATCTGCCTTCACACCTTCACTTGTAATTTTGTGACCATGAAAGGTAATTTCACTCAAACCGATTTCCTTTTTACTGTCATTCAGTACAATGTTGACGTCATCACAACGCTTGTAGAGTTTTTCAAGTTTCAGGTCATTGTCTCGCCTCGCATCATCGACAGTGTCACCACATCCTGCTACGATGATGTCATCAGCTAACGCGAAGGTTCCTTCCAGATCGCCTAATGCTTCTGTAAGCTTGCGTTGGAAAATTTCGCTCGAAACCTTAAGACCGAAAGGTAGTCTTTTCCATCGGTATCTCCCAAATGGTGTTATCATTGTTGTCAGTTCGCTTGACTTTTCATCAAGGCGCACGTGCCAAAAAGCTTCTTTGACATCAAGCTTACTAAATATCTTGGCTTTCTGTAACTTGGGTAGAATATCATCCAACACTGGAAGTGCGTACTGTTCCCGAAGTAATGCAGCATTCAGCGCTTGGGGATCAATACAAATACGTAGTTTTCCATTTGGTTTGTGAACTACCGCCATCTGGCTCACCCATCTCGTTGGTGTGCTTATCGGAGCTAGTACACCTCTCTCCACAAGGTTATCCAGTTCTGCTTTGACACCGTCCTTCAAAGCTATAGGAATTTTGCGACTAGGTAGTGCTTTAGGTGTAATGTCAGGATCAACAGTAAGTGTTGCTTCCCCTAGGTCACCAAGTATTGTTGAGCTGGTTTTGACTTTTGCAATGAATCGTTCCTCATTTACCGTGATTAAACCCATTTGCTGTATAGTTTTTAATCCAAGGAGACACTGTAGCTTGTTAGAGACTACCACGAAAGTAACCAATTTGGCTTCTCCATTCTTCAGATTTTTGACTAATAGTTCTGTTTCTCCACATGGTTTCATTTTCGTGTCATTGAACATCCGCAACATTGTAGTGCTCTTTCGTACTTGATCCTTTTTCACAAATTTTCTGCAGATAGTGTTGACTTCAGCCGCACTGTCTAGTTGAAATCTAATTTTGCACTCATTGACCTCCATCAGTGCAGTGACTATTTTCCTTTCAGGAGTATTCTTGTTGACAGCATTTAACCAAACTTCATCACTATCAGAGTCAGAATATGTGTCAGTTTCAGCCTGGGCTCCAACAGTATTTACCTTTCTACATTTGTTTTGGAAATGGTTCCTTCCATGACATGCATTACATGTTTTACCCCATGCCGGACACAAATGTTTCTTAAATTCATGCTTGGTTCCACAGAATTTACATGGTTTGAGATTACTTCTATAACTAGGCATGCTTTGTTTCTGTTGACGAGTTTCAGATGTTTTGTTGTGTTGTATTTTCTTCTGTTTTCCATGTGCTTTGTTTACTTTGTTAACCTTTGCACCTTCTTCCTTCATTTCCTGAGCTTGCTTGTTTGCCTGCTCCATAGGATTGACAGATTTTCACAGCCTTTCTCAAGTCAAGATCATCATCTCTAAGTAATAGCTGCTGAACCTTTCCAGAAGTACTGAATACAATTTTATCTCTTAGCATTCTATCCTCCTCCTGGAAATTACATGATGCTGCTTTTATACGCAACTCGGTAAGGAATTGGTCGAATGGTTCAAAGTATTTCAAAGTCCAGAATTTATGAGACTCAGCCACTTCATTCTTACGTGGATTACAATATTGTTCGATCTTTTGGAAAACATGGTCAGGGTTATCCTTATCTTCTCCATCATTCCACTCAAAATGGTCATATACTTTCAACAACCGTTCTCCACCACAGTTTATAATTGTCGCTGTTTGTACAGAGTTTTGAAGTTGTTGTGTACCACTCGCGAGTAAATATATTTGTACTTGCCTTTTCCAGGACTTGAAATGTTCAGAAATATTTCCTGATGTGAGATTTAACTCTGGGGGCAATCTCAGATTTGTGTTTATTGTTACTTGTGGTTGTGCCGCCTCCATTCTGAATCGTACGAGCACGTGGTTTTAAACAGTTCACGATTTATGTGAAATCGAGATTTAAAATTATCGACACAGACTTCTCTAGATGTCGAAAATATTCATGGGCGTGTTGTTCATCAAGTTTTCAACCTTACCGCCGCTGCCACCATGTTGACCACTTTGATTTATATCGTGTTTCAATCATAACAAACACTCATCTTCTAGTTCTCGCCATGCTGTATTCGAACAACCGGAAGTACACACAATAGTAAACAAGGTTACGTAATATTACGGAATGGGTGATGTTATATGCGGAACGAAATAATGCTACTATTTCTATATTATCAACAGTTACCACATATAACGTAGGAAATCTTGCATATGTTTTGTGTTGTTACCTTATCTTAATCCAAAGTCTATTTCTATTGTACATTTCTGTTTTTCCCTTCATTAACGTTCTATTAACAACCTGGATCACGTGTTAGGACTGCCACCCATACATGTGGTGTATTCTGTGGATAAAGTGCGGGTGGGTGTTTGGGGACACTGCGTGTTGTGTCTTCTTTTATAGTAGAAACTTTCCCATTCATGGCCAATTTGAATGGAGATTATTTCTAATCCAAATGTCTGTTTTGATTATTATCTTTAATGGGGCGGACTGTTTCTTAATTAAATCAATAATTACAATATATAACACTGTTGAGTCTAAGCCAGTTAGGTGTTTATCATATGAAATGCATTTTTATCATCTTTACTTCACAAATGTAGCCCATGCTTTGATTGTGGTGTGCGATGACTACAAATACAACTAAGAGCCCTTGTTTGTTTGTTTGTTTGATTAATTAACATCCTATTAACAGCTATGGTCATTTAAGGACGGCCTCTCATGTATGTTGTGCGAGGTGCGTGTTTTGACAGACTGCGATATATTCATGTAGTATCTTTGTATAGTGCTATATCACTAAAAACATGCCGCCGAAGACTCCAAGCAACACGCCCCACCCGGTCACATTATACTGCAACGGGCGAATCAGTCGTCCCACTCCCTGTAGGCTGAGCGCTAAAATAAACCATATATTTGTCTTCAGTATATTGAAATAAGTACATACGTGTACACCATGAAGAAAAGTTTGGTCTACAATTTAATTTCACAGATTTTTCATCCAGTAATTGCATTGCAAAGGGTTTGTTTGTTTGATTAAACTAACATACTATTAACAGTCGTGTAAGCTTATGTGGTATTGCGTGAATGAAGTGGATGGTACCTGTTTTGGGGAGACTGTGGTATATTCGTGTTGTGTATTCTTTTATAGTAATTGCAATGGGATTTCCGAACTGTATAATTTAATCTACTAAACATATACAGTAAGTCATTGAAAATGTTTACGGTGCATGGATTCTGCATGATAAATAATGTTAAGGCCGTTACCACATGCCCTTCACCTCTGGGTCGCGAGTACGAATCCCATGTGAGGCAGTTGCCAAAACTGACCGCTGGTCGGTGTTTTTTCTCCGGGTACTCCGGCTTTCCTCCACCAACAAACTGGTCATGTCCTTAAATGACCCTGGCTGTTAATAGGACGTTAAACTAATCAAAGCAAAAAAAGCATCTTACATGTGTGTCTGTGCGTGTGGGTTTATGTAGCGTATTCATTATGATGGTAGTCCTTATATAACTGACACTGCCTAAGTGTATTGACATTTGATACGATCATTTCATGTACTGTTTTACTAATTACTTGTAAGATACCGTATTGTTTCCACACATTAAGTATTCATATCGCGGCAAGACTTACGTTCCAGTACTTTGCGCATTGGATATTAAATATCTTTGCTTATTTATATTTTACGGCCTATCGACAGCGCTGTTTGTTTATTTTATGTCCTATCGACAGCCAAGTTCAAAATACAAGATTGGTTTCGTTGAAGAACGGCATTCCTTCCATGTGTGCAATGTATTGAGGTGTATGGATTACAGTGAGTATTTATATTTTGTAGCGCTTGACACAAAAAAAAATCGATTCTCATTTTATTTTCGAAATGGCCACCAATCTGAAATTCAAGAAGTACGAAAGCATTAAACTAAAAGTACATAAATTAACCAAAACGGGTGATAATTTCTGGAACACTACTTTAAAACTTGAGTCCCAAATATTATTATCTTCTGTAAATATTGCACTTAGCATTATTCTCTGAACCAATCTGAATAGAAAAAATAAATACAAACGTTAATTTCAATAATGCGGGTCGTTTATGATCCCCGACGTGGTCCTTATAAACTCACCGTGGTTGACTTTCACTTGGGTTATTAGTAAACTTTTAATCATTTTATCCTTTCGGATAGTTATCGGAACTAATCCTTTCAGTCTACACTAGCTTACAAAAATAATGTTTAACATCCACTTTCATGCCTAAAAGATCATTACATTGTACAGTTCTAGAATAAAGTTTTCCACGACAGGAGTACATGTATCTGTCATTCTGGAAAGAACTCTAAAAAGAGGCATTGGCAGAGACTTTTTAACACAAAATGTAAGTTCATATTCAATTAGAGAAAAAGCACAAATTGCTCTGCGAAATTGTCTATATAATGTAATTGAAAATACCCTATCCTGAAGGAGATCTTCACTACATCAGCACAATGACCTATTTGTATACTTAACACTGTCTACAAATGCAAGATGTGCGAACACCTTAAAAATGGTACTGTAGATACTCAGAAATTTCATTTGGAAGAAAGATAGGCTATCTGATAACCTGTAGATAGCATAGGATGTGTTTCCGAAAGATACAAATTGTAGACAACAAAAACGAATTGAGGATCATCTCCGTTTTGAATGTGGAATGTAAGATATAATTTGCCAGAAAAAATGGAGATATTCATGACGGCTAACTACAACATTTTGGCTAAAGATAGAAGTCATTCAAGACTTCAAATGGTTTATTATGACTGCAACTATTTAATGCATATGCAAAATGCATATCTGCTATTCCTATCCTTACCACTGCAAGGAAATCATCAGGAAATTTGGCAGTCATCCAATATCAGACCTGCAAACAGAAGTTCGTATTCCATAGGAGGCTCCATGGATGAAACGGCCGCACTTATATCGAAAAACCTAGTTCATGCCCGGCTGTCAACTGCATCTCAATAAGTCTGATGTGGATTCAGGGGAAGATATTCCCTTTATTGTTAATAATCAGATATAATGTCAGGGATATTGGGTCGATGAAATCGTGAACGACTCCAACAACATCAGGAGACACCTCTCAAGGAAGGACTTCGAGTAAGTTCAAAGCACGGTTTTGTGGCCAAAGCTTGGATGTCTATCAATATGACGGTAGTGGCACTAGAATTGACCACATACAAGTCCTTGCGAAGATGGCCATGAGTACCTCTATGTTAAAACTTTACAAATGTTAGCTGAGCCTCCGTAGAACTCCCAATCTCATTACTGGCTTAGGGGATGAAGATGGCGAAGGCAAAATGAAGCACTATGCTAGTAGTGCAGTATATGCAAACTAAATCCACCTAGACCACATAGCCACCATCAGTAAAACATGCATACAGCACCGAGGACCGGGTGAAAGTAAATTACAGCGATGGAGGACAGAAGAACAGTGCGCCTTCAAACTAAGTGCAAACAATGGAGAAAATAGAGTATAAATAAGAATGGGACCACATAGACAGCAAACTAAGTCAGATATTAGTCATCTGGAACCCTACAGAATTTAGTTTTGATTGACGTCGATATACAATTTTTGACAAAAAGTGGGACTGATAGTGCAGGCTACTGATTGTATCACCAGAAACTCTTGCGCGTTCTACAACCCCAGCTCCTTAAAGAAAGAATAGCTGTTGCCTTTAGAAGATGCTAAGTAAAATGGCAGACTTCTTGAAAAGAGAAACAAGAGGCCCAAGAGGCCTTGACGGTCACCTGAGTGCTGCTACAGAAAGAGCATTACAAAGTTGGTTCAAATCTATAAAAATTATTTACGAATTAGAATAAACTTTAAAGTTGAACTTTCGTATTAGAATTTTTATTTTTTGTTTTTCATTTGGATAGTTAGTGTATTATGTTACCAAACCTTATGCTTAAAATTCCAATTTGCTGTGCCAACGTTGAACAACAAAACCAAACTAGAAGTCAGTCAGTGTCAGTGATTTTATAAAGTTCACTTTTTAATCTATGGAGATTATTTGGTTCCATCAAACCTGTGAATTCAGAAGAAGATTTTTGAAATTTTAGCCATTTTGGCCCCACCCCTCTGGTCCCTGGGGGTCAGCCAGGACCAATATGGATATGGTGTTAAAATACTATTTCAGGCTAATAAATCTAACCCAGTTTGACTCATTTCCTATTAAAACTAAGGAAATAATGTTCATAAATGTGTTTTTCCTATATAGACTATAGTAAATTTGACCCCCTCCCCAGGGGAAACCCAGGGCCACGAAATTCACAATTTTGTAAAGGGCCTTAAGACCTTCCAATCTATGAAAAGTATTTGGTTCCATCAAATCTGTTTGGTCCCACCCCTAAGGCCCCTGGTAGTCAGTCATGGAAAATTTGTCAATAGGGTTCAATGGCCATTTCATAGGGATAATTCTGACAACGTTTGACTCATTTCCTTTTACAAATGACCAATGATGCTCAAAAATGTGTTTTCCCTATATAACTTTTAGTAAAATTGACCCCCCCTCCCCAGGGGGGAATATGAGATTCAAGGGTCATATAATTCACAATTTTTGTAAAAGACCTTTAGACCTTTCTATCTATGAAGAGTATTTGATTCCATAACATCTGTGAGTGGAGAAGAAGATTTTTGAAACTATAGTCAATTTTACCCCTTTTGGCCCCTCCCATAGCCCCAAGGAGGGTGGGGACCATATAATTCACAATTTTGATTGGCCTTATGCCTTAGAAGGTTTGTGCAAAATTTCATTGAATTTGCTTCAGCGGTTTTTGAGAAGAAGTCGAAAATGCAAATTGTTTACGGACATACGACGGACGACGACGGACAAAAGGCGATTAGAATAGGTCAGTTGAGACTTCATCTCAGGTGACCTAAAAACAAAAAGCCCTAGACACTAAAAGAAAACACTTTCATCAACTGTGTTAAAGGCAAATAGGGATGACAGACGTCTGTATGATCTAAAGAAGGAATCCATACCTACACATGCTCTCGGACACCATAAGGTGAAATGTGTGTCTAAATGTTCTCAAGTGGTTATGGATAACTTTACAGTTCCATACTAGGAGTCACACTGTGATGAAGAATTTGAAAGGAGGAAGACGAAGTATTAAGGTTTAGTATAAGATATCAATACCCTCGAATGTAGGAATGTGTATTCCCGTTTCCTGAACGTTCAACTTAAAAGCTATTGCCAACATTGTAAGTAATGGTTAGTGATAACAAATCAACAGTGAATTTACTCTAAAAAACAGGATTGTTTGTTTGTTTGTTTGATTTATTAACGTCCTATTAACAGCTATGGTCATGTAAGGACAGCCTCCCATGTATGCGATGTGTTGCGTGTATGTTGTGCGAGGTGAGTGAGAGAAGACATCCGATCGATCGCAGTAGAAAGGACCAGGTATTAATTGGGTGTTATCTGAAAATGGGCAGTGATTTGAACATTCGCTGTTGACTTGCGACTTTGAAGATGTTCCAGTTGAGGAGTCGATAAAGGTGATCCTCTGATGACGCTTGTAGAGATGCAATTCAGGAATTTATTCCAATATCATTCAAGGCATGTCATATGTATCAACATTTTAAGAGTGTTAATTTGATTTTTTGCTGGATCAATTACAGAAACAACTTTAATCTAAACGGTCATCTTGGGGTCATGTTGAAATTAAAATAAGAATCAAATTATTGATGTATCGAACGCTACAAAAGTATAAGTTCTCTCATTATATTTGATTAAGTAGTCTTAGCTAATTAAATGCATAATTTATACAGCTATTGCTTGGCGACCATCTTAAAACACAAAATGTCGGCCCTTCTTCATGAAGTGAAACACTGCCAGAATGTTCCAAAGTATCAATAATATGGGTGTAGACGTTTAAAGTTTGGGTCTAGCTGGTATAGAACGCGAGTTATGGATCGCAAATGATTTTTGGCGGCCATTTTGAAAACCAATATGTCCCAAAGAAGCCATATGCAAAGTTTCATGCTTTCTTCAAATTTTGAACGATTTTGCCGAAAAATCGACCTTAGCCACTCCACTATTTGCTATTGTAGATGCTAACTCCTCATATACATTAGTTCATACATAATATCCAAACACACACTATGTCATGTTTTAACTTGCAAGGATTTCAGTGAATACCTATCCGAATTCATCGGAACTATGACAAAATAATAACCATCAATCACTTATTTTTCATAAATGACACGAATATTGATTTAAGGTAATCTCAATATTAAGTTACCGTGTTTTATATTGAAATCAACACACAGTTAGGTACATAATATTTAACATGCTTGGAAACAATACCCTGTTTTGCTTGCGTAAATGGGTATATGAAGCATTTTCATCTCTGTATTTTAGTCCGGATCGATATGCACATGGACTATAATACTAGCATCAAAGGTATGTGACTATGTTTTAAATGTGTATACTGAATTCCACTATTGCAACATATGCATATACTATACAAAGATATAACTTATTCATGGTTTATACTTATTGTGGAAATTATGGGTTGTAAACAAGTAACATGTTATCATATTGTAAATGCAATATTTCTGACTGACTATTGTCTGTCTATTGTGTTGTTTTACTTAACAAAAACAATGTACTTATGCCCTATGTATATAGTTGCAAAGATTATTGGATAATCTAATAGTTACTCTACATGTGTATTTCATTTTAAGTTTATGCTATGATTGCATCAACAACAGCTGATAAAAAAAAACTTACTGCTTAAAAATTACAAAAAATGTGGGAGAGCATGATTTGATTGTAGTATGTAAACTGCCTGAAACCTTTTTTTAAATTTACAAAACTCTTTTTGTTCAAAATTCAATTATTTTTCATTTTATGATTTATATACATTGTACTTGTACACAAGTCGATGCCTCACAGGACCCTATATTATTTGTCAACTTGGAGATATAGAGAACAAATTAGTAAGTACTGTAAAATATCAAGAGCTAAACAAAATATCCTATTCCTAACAAAAATGATATATAAGCAGAACTTTGTCATCTCAAAATGCAACATTTACACATTACAAAAACATCAATATAACATGGTAATACAATAACTTTGTAACTGCAAAACTGTGCATAACATGTTATTTAACCGTTTTGGTAAAAGTGTGAAGTCGCCCGTTGTCAGTATAATATGACCGGGTGGGGTGTGTTGCTTGGTGTCTTCTACGGCATGTTTCAGTGAAATAGCACTATAAAAAGGACAACAGTTCCACTATACAAAATGACACAACATGAATACGACGCAGTCTCCCAAGATACGCACCTCGCACAACATACACACAACACACCGCATATATGGGAGGTCGTCCTCACATGACCATAGCTGTTATTAGGACGTTAATTAATCAAACAAACAAACAAAAACGTTATCCGTGTCTGTGATTTCTATATGTTCCAAATATCATGCAGGATAGCTACAGTAATGATTATCATTAATAATTCAATTGATCCATATTGTTGATGTTTACAATTAACAAGTATTTAAAGACTGTCTTGATGGCAAGTTAACTTAAGCTTTCGTTAAAGGGCCACTACCTTTCCGGAACGGCTTTTAATTTTTAAAATGGGAAGGTAAAACGAGATCGATAATTTTGTAGAGTCGCGAAAGTTATTAACTTACCGTTAATACCATGAACAATTTTGCAGAACATCACTAACATTTTGTTAGTTACGCGCATGCTATGTCTGAGCTTTCATCAACCATTATGCCAATAAAGGGACTTTGAATGATTCTTGTTACTGTCAATTATCTTAAAACATAAGCACTATACTCTTGCATTTTTGAGCTGCTTGATGATTAGACAAAATAGACGACACATTGCCTCAGTCACTCAGGACAGATGATTGATTTAATATCTGAAAAAAAAAAATGTATAATCATTTGCCATACATATACATTTTAGAAACAATTTCATGCATTCCCACCACTTTAGCTATTGGGGGTTTTCATAATCCCCAGCTTTTCAAATAGTTTTTTTTTAGGAAACTTGGGGTTATGTTCCAACATAATATAAAAAAGATAATAAAACAAACATCTCGAAAAAAATAACTTGTATTCGTATTTATCTTTTTCAATTCTATAATCAGATTGGTAAAACAATCAACGACATTGTACAGAGTATAGAGCTTGAATCTTAAACGGTTCTTGTGCATAGTATTTCTCTCAGCTTCTGTAAAAACCTCATACTGATTATAACCCATTTGCTTTGAACGATATGGCAATAACCATTCAATCCTTTTACTCAGGACACTTGACCTGCCTGCATGTAACAGCATTTACATGTCTTCTTGTAAGTGAAAAACCCACGTTGCACATGGAACACTGGTCAGTCCGACATGTTACCACAAAATGATGCAATAGTTGCAAAGTCAAAGAATGATTGTATTCTTTGTAAAGACTGAACTACAAACGCATTTGTTCTGTTTCATATTTTTTTAATTGTTTCATTCTGCTTGAGGCAGTGCCTGGATTTCATTTTCATGTACATTACAGTGCAGTCAATGATCATTTCTAAACTACCCAGCCAGTTCCTTAATATCACTGACAGACTCAAAACCATTTTTCTTTGAAGTTTTTTTGTGGTTTACTGTTACTTTCAGCATCTTTTTTGGGCTTCTTTGTTGTTATTGAACAATTTTCTGTGTCACCAGATCGTTTTTGCTGTGACGGTCCAGCGACGAAAAAAATCGGCAATACTTTTCTGTGCCATGCTGAAACAGTGATTAAAGAAGAACGCTGATTGGTCAGCCTATCAGAGGCATCAAACCATTTTCTACTTTCACTTTTGATATCTATTCGAGCTTTGTATTGACAGTTCCCGTTTGCGTATTGACGATCGGATAAAAGCAAAGGCTATTTTAAACGCTTGAATTTTTAAATTCTACGTTTTTATTTCAAACTGTACTTAAAAACGCACTGTAGTACGTGCATGGGAATGCTGAATTTGATGCTGAATGTGTGATGTTTTACATTGCCTGATATTTTAAGGCATTATTTGCAAGAATTTGATATTTTACTATTATCATTTCAAATTTTCTAAGCCATATCACATAGACCAAAAAGGATACTTGCAGGAAGATTACAGTGATTTCAACTTCCTTTCAAGCAACAAATAACTTTAAGGGACAATTAAGTCAAAGAGAACATTAAAATTTGTACATATATCGGAAGACCCCAGTTCTAATGGAGATCAAATCAATCGGTTTACTGTGATATGCCAGAAAAGACCATGGTGGTCAAATGCGTGTGAAATGTTCAAACTCGCTCGCTGTCCACCATTGTGGTCGAACATCTTGTATGCCGAACCCTGTCTCTTGCTCGTAGAGTAATGCAAATTTTGTCTAGAACTGCTCAAATCTTACATTAGTTCGTTTACCTTATATGGTGAATTGTCTTGCCTAAACAAATCATTTTATCACCTCGTCAGTGGTTATGTAGTTCATTTGTTTAACGTGCGTGACTTTGGCTTTGGTTTGGGTACAGCTTACATATTGTACTTGCTTAATCGTATTGATCAACGATTTATAATTACAACGGTATCAATTAAAATACTATTAAAATACAATGACGTGGTATTTGTCAATATTTTATGTTATATGTTTAATAAGAAATGTAGAACAATACATTTATGCCATATTTTGCTTCTTGGTTATGTACAAAAATAGCCTGAGTGAATTGTCCCTTTAAGATTTCATTGTTGAAATAGAAGTGAAAAAATGATATCTAATGTATTAGAAGCTTTAAAAACTTTATTGCCTCCAGGTATATCAAAATCAAAATTTCAAAGATCTCTTTGGAATTGTTTTAATCAACTAGGTTAGAACACAGGGCCAAGTAAATTATCCAATATGTATTATAGTCAAAGTGCATCATATCCTAATATAAGGATATGACATAAGGTGCTGATACAACTTATATCAACAATATTATAACCGTATTTACGTGCCCCTGTGATTTCAAAATGGCAGTCAGTTTCGTTATGGCTCATCATAACTATGTTCTGAATTTTGACTAATGGAAGTCCAGTATAACAAACTCATATCGAAGTAATTTCTTCGTTTTAGTTATACAATAAAAAATGTGTTTCATATATTTATAGCACTACAATATAATGCATAGTTGTAGAGATCAAAATAGAATATGTTTACTCTGCTTTTCCTGTTGGAAAAATTATGTAATTGAAAAGGAAATATCACTTCCAAAATTGAGTCCAATTACACTGTCCTGACTTATAACTGCAAGGACATCACATAACTCTCATTCACCTTGTAATCAGTTTAATAGGCATATTGATTCCTTTAATGTCTGTCCCCACATAATTGGGTTTGAAACCTTAAAAGGTGCTCCACCGCGGACAGATCACAAACAGTACTATAATTATTGTTAACAATAATTGGTGTTTAATTATGTATGCATATGTCTAATTAACACAAGAATTAATATAAGATAATTTTATTTGGCTTTTGGAGCATGCCCAATGACTATTTTAATTCAGTATAGGCCATAGTTCCATATATCTTTTACAGGATGCAATTAATATTTTTATCTTTAGCAGAATTAGAAGCTCAAACTTTCCAGCGGTGGTAATAATGTAGAGTACCTGAGGAAGAACACTTATTTGTCGTCTCCTGTTTTTGAAAGAGAAAACATGCCATTTTCAGCTGTGGAACATTTTAAACCATAATGATAATTCTCTATGTTTGATAAGTTTTACTGCTAAATTTTATACAGTTTGTACGTCATACACAACTGTAAAGGATCCATTGAAACATTTAAATTTGAAAGGAAGTTCAAAGGGACAATTCAGTCTAAGAATGCCTTTAAAATATGCATATTTATCGGAAAAAACCCAATTCTAATGGAAATTAGATTAGTTTGTTTTACTGTGACATGCCAGAAAAGCCCACTGTAGTGAAATGTATGGGAAATGTTCAAACTCGCTTGCTGTGCGCCATTACACATTGTGGCCAGACGTATTGTATACCGAACCCTGGCCCTTGCCAGCGTAGTAAAGAATTTTTTGTCTAGAACTACTGAAATCGCTCTTACAGTAGTGTGTTTAGATGTATGTTCTTAAAAATATAGAATTTCACCAACTCCATAGTGGTTATGTATTGCATTTGTACCTGCTGCCCCTATTGCATGATCGTAAGAGGCGACTGAATTTAGGATCTTATCTTTTCTTTTCTTCCTAACTGACTTTATCTTTCCTAATGCCTCCCTTGGCACCGCCTCACTTTTGGCCTTGAGTCGAGCGCTCGCCCCTGTGCGGAAGCCTTTGGGTTCTGCCCCCTGGCCGAGACACGCCAAAGTCTATAAAAATGGTAGTTTCTGCTCCTGCTCAGCGCTCAGCATACAGGGAGTGGGACGACTGGTTCGCCCGTTTAGTGGGGTGTGTTGCTTGGTGTCTTCAATGGCATGCTTCATTAGGGTTCACGTCAAGATGACCTTTTGAAATGGCCAATCAAATTGGCACTGCCAGAATCTTGACTGAGGACGAAAGAGTTTGAAAAAGCTGTTCAAATTATTTTCGTGTATGTAGTCATCTCGCTCGAAGTGCACAACAAAGCTAATTGCATATGTATACTGGGGCGAAAAAACGATTTCAATTGATGTTGGAAGGTGGAGAAACTGCATTTGCTCTGAAGTACACGTGGTATAAAGGTCATCTGGACGTGACCCCTTATGGGATATTGTCAGATCCTTTATTGAACGGAGTGGTTATAAGGATCTGTGTTTTAATCAGATTGTGTTAATGTATTATCATTGCATACATATACATTTTAGAACAATTTCTGCATTCCCACCACCTTTAGCTATTGGGGGTTTTCATAATCCCAAGCTTTTCAAATAGTTTTTTTTTTAAATAACTTGGGGTTGTTCCACAAAATGAAAAAGATAATAAAACAAACTCGTAAAAATAACTTGTTTTCGTTTTATTTTTTTACACGTTTT
Source organism: Argopecten irradians (assembly GCF_041381155.1). Lineage (NCBI taxonomy): Eukaryota > Metazoa > Mollusca > Bivalvia > Pectinida > Pectinidae > Argopecten > Argopecten irradians. The sequence goes on from NC_091146.1 coordinate 23,771,906, forward strand.
ACACAACATTAATATACCGCAGTCTCCCAAAACACGCACCTCGCATTACATAAACGCAAAGCACTGCATAAATGGGAGGCCGTCCTTACACGACCCTGGCTGTTAATACGACATTAAAATAATCAAACAAGCAAACAATGTACATAGCTGCAAGACTGTAAGCAATTCTAACTTTTCTTTACCTAATGAGACAAAGCATCTAAAAGGCTGACAGTATCTTGCTGGTCATCAAAATTCGTCAGCAATTTTTCTAAGAGTTTAAAGTGCCGACTTCTTCATATCTTGCTGGATTTTTTATGTGATTTAAAGAGATAGCAGCAATACGGTGGTTACAAAAAAGGCAGTGGCATGCTTCAGTAATATAGCACTATAAAAAGGGCAAGAGTTCCACTAAAAATGAAGATACAACACGAATACTCCATAGTCTCCCAAAACACACACCCACTTTATACACAAGACAAAGCATGGGTAAAGTGCAATTTAGCGTCGATTAGTCTCGCCTTACCGTCATTATGATATCCCAAAGATTACTTAAAATATAAATTCATAATCACCGAAAGGTGGCCCTAATCAATGGTAAATTGTACTCTACCCCACGCCGTTTTGAGTTCTTGAAATCGACGTATTGAATAACGGTCATTTTAAGTTTCAAATTATACAGAAATCGACAACATTTGTTTTACAATATTTAAGGATTAACTTGAATAGATTTTTTATGTTATGGAGATATAACACAAAAATCTGAGTGTACTCTAAATAAACCGCGAGCGGTTTATGATGAGAGTACACTCAGATTTTTGTGTTATATCTCCATAACATAAAAAATCTATTCAAATTAATCCTTATAATTCAATTTACTAAAGATAATCTCTTCAAGGTAGCAAACCAGAGAAGAACAGCCTGGCCACGGTCTATATTTTTATTAAGTGGGGAGCCCCTGTTTTGAGCCATGCATAAACAATTAAAAATCAAATATATTCTGAAATTGGTACATCCAATATCGAGGGTTTGATATAAGTTTCATTTTTTTCAAAAATAAACATAACCATAATGGGTTAGAGATTACAATTCTGGGCTCCTCCGGAAGTGCGTCTTTACCGGAAATGCTAGTTTTACTTGAAGGAAAATCCATGGCGCGGGTTTAGGCAAAAATATTGAAAAATCCACCTAATCGACCTATGAAATAAATTAGCTTATTTTGCCATTGTGAGAGAAGTGCTCAATTTAAGGTAGGTCTTAAGAAAAAAATTGAGTACAATTTTCTGCAATTTTGGGCTAAAAATGATGATATTTTGCAATTTTTCAGGTATTTTTTTGTTGTTACCATGGCATTCACATGCATGAATAAGCGCAGAATATGGCCAAATCTGTAGCAAAATATCAAATTGTGATTGCAAAAGTTGTGCTGATTAATCATATATATACTTTTGTACAGCTATTTTTTACAGTTAAATGACTATATTTATATTTCTAAGGCATGCGCCTTAATTTCATAGATTGTCCAAATCTACTGTTTTCTGCTACCCAACATTTAAAATTCATTTTGGGACTCTTTTGTCTATGAAATTATTACGCCGTCATCTCAGCCAATCAGAAACGACGTTACAAACGGCGACGCCATTTTTTCCTTTATGGGCTGATAAAGTAAATTTTTAAGCCAATGAAAATGCTCGTAACAAGCAAAAATGAATTATTAAAGGATCGAATTTACTGAATTTAAAAGGAAAATATTGAAAAGATCTATTATAAACATGACTTGAATAGAAAATATTCTTCCTTCAACGCGCAAACATTTCTTTCCTTTTTCTACCTCTAACGTCATGTTATTCCACTCCTTTTTTCTCATTGTAACATCAAGTTTTGGCCTTCTTGTAGATATTTTCATTGTAGTAGAAACAGGTTACACAACTCATGGTTATTGGATATGGAATATATTTCACATTCGTAACTAAAGCTTGTGTCTTTTGTTAACTTAAAAAAATGTATGAAATAACCATATCCAACAATCACTCGTTGTGTAACCTCTCTAAAGACTTGATCCCTCAATTAAGTCTCATATAAAATACCTTTCCAAAAGAACATACTAACGTTTTACTTAAAGGTGTGATGAGTGTCGGTTGAGTTTCAATAAACTGGGGAATCTGACCGCTCTTTTTCCTGACATTCCTCATCTTGCATTGACAGCAACAGCTACAAAAGATGGTTTAGATCACCTTATGAGAATTTTACAGGCTAGAAATGCAAAACAAAAGTTATGTGTAACCCTGACCGTCCTACGACAAGACAAGGTTGCCAAATATCAGGACTCTTGATAAGTTTGATGATTTGATTTCACCATTGTGTGAAAAGTTAAAAGAACAACGAGGCCAATTTCCTGTTACTAATGTGTATGTGGAGAGTTTAGATTCCCTGGGTTATTGTTTCAAATATATCGAACAGGAATTGGGACATGATGCATACGATCCAAAAGATAATCCTTGTATCATAAAGATTACACCAGCAAAATGAAAGAGTGTATAATACATGAACTGTGTCTCGAGAAACCCAAGCTTCGACTTGTCTTGGCTACAGTGGCCCTCGGAATTGGTTTAAATGCTAAGAGTGTAAGTAGAGTGATTCACTATACCTACAACAATAGAAAAGTATGTGCAAGAGTCAGGGCGTGCAGGGCGATCCGGTCAAGCCGCACATGCTGTTCTGTATTACAACAACAGTGATATAGCATCAAACAGACCAGGCATTACAAAAGACATGCAAGACCTGTGTAGAAACACCTCCACCTGTCTCCGTCTCAGATACTGAAATACTTTGGATTTGATGAAATGTTATATTCAGGTGACAAATCCAACTGTTGTTCCAATTGTCGTGAACATTCTAGTTAATAAGTGACAAATAAGTGACAAAAAGTAAATACTAGAAAGACAATATCTGACATTGTAATAACATATCATGAAACTGAAATAAGTAAAATTTGGTCACAATTCTTTAGTACAAAATCATCCAAAAGCTAGGGTAAATGATCATGGTGCAAAGTATAGTGGTCACTTTTAAATATTGCAATGATATTTTCTGATATAGCATGCATAGACAGAGACAAATTTGGTACATACACTTCTTACTTTGCATAAGTGTTCCAAATAAACCAACTCGAATTCAAATTTTTGGCTACACACAATGTAGCCTTCGCAGTTTACTTTTCAACTCCCTATTGCTACCATATGATGTGAATTAAACACATAAGTTAATGTTTGTTGTTGTAATTATTCCAATGGAGTATGCATTTCAAAACGATGTCTGCAGTTTCAAAACATTCAAAACAAAAATTCCTATGTGCTCTGCATTGTGCACCTGCATCTTCATACAGTGATGTGTTTACAAAACTAAAATTATACATCTATTGCTTGCCTAAACGTCCATATATAGTATGCATTTTTACAGTTGTTAAAAGCAAATACTGACTTTATCTTTCCTAATGCCTCCCTTGTCACCGCCTCACTCTTGGTCTTGAGTTCAGCCTTCGCCACTGTGAGGAAGGCTCTGGGTTCTGTCCCCTGGCCGAGACACACCAGTTTCTGCTCCTGCTTGGCGCTCAGCATACAGGGAGTGGGACGACTGTTTCACCCGTTGTCAGTATAATGTGAACGGGTGACGCGTGTTGCTTGGTGTCTTCGGCGGCATGCTTCAGTGATATAGCACTATAAAAAGGCAACAGTTCCACTATACAAGAAGACACAACACGAACATACCACAGTCTCCCAAAACACGCAAAAAATAAACAAACAAGCAAATACTGTAATACCAAAGGAAATGTTGGTTTTACTGTGAATAGAAAATTAACAAAAGTACCTGGTAATGTGACATTGAAGTACAAATGTACCAGTACCAATCTTTTAGGTGTAAAGTACATGTATATAGTTAAAGATGATCCACCGTAGACAGCGCATCAATGATATTCATCATTTGAACAATAATTGGCGTTTAATCGTGTATATATATGTCTAATTAACACAAAAACTAATCTAAAATATAAAAAAAAAATCTTTCGTGCATACACAATCAGTACTTCATTCCATATAGGATATAGCGGCACGGATTTTTTTCGGGATGCAATTAATTACTTTTCATATATTTATCTTGAAGTAAAATTAGAAGCTCAAACTTTTCAATGGTGGTAATGGTGTAAAGTAAGTAACTTTTGTAACTGTAGAAAAATACTAAATCGTCTGCTTCTGTTTTTTTGATAGAGTTAAAATACCATTTGTCAGCGGTGGATCATCTTTAATAAATGTATAAATATATATTTGTCTAACGAGTTTAGTTTCGTAATATCGACGTAAACAATCGGACTACCGATACACAGGAATGTCTAAGAAAACATTCCCATAACACAGGCTAGATTTCCAACAAGGATACACGTAAACATATCAATATTCAGATCTAGAACACTTGTAATTCATAATAAATATCTTTGAAATGAACTTTTGTAACTCAAACATTATCTGTTGAATGTAAACCTTGCCAAGTTATTGTGTATTGTACATGTCCATATCGTGAAAACACTGCAGCATTGTCGTCTTCCAGTCCCTCATCATTTCCACTATCGGTAGCATCTACATCCATCTACATCATTAACTTGTCCACGCCTCAAACGGAGTGCGGTCTTGCAGATCGTATTATGGAATTTGGCAACATTAATTCCACTGACAGGATTCCTGCGACCGTTTGGAAATGAGGACATACTTCTCCCTTGCTTTATACGGAAGGGAAGAAGCTCCCAAAGTTTTTGGCCAATAGCTCTAAGTTCAGCTTCTGCTGATCGAGATATGTGGGTGGTATATGTACAACGTTAATGCCAACTCCTGTATCTGGTAACTGTCTCTATCACGGGTGCCGCTTTCGATACGCGTAGTCCCCTTATAATTATCAATTCCTTAAATAGTTTCACTTCATTTTCCTTTTCAATATCTGCAGGGTGTTTTTCCCAATTTTACCAGTCTTAATGATGACTGAGCCAGCTCGTACTCTCATGGATAGTCTTGGAGTGAGCAGAATTTCGGTTTTCTGTAAATGTATACATTCAGCCATATACTTTGATAGAATAGAATGATTATAAAACAGTGAGATCATCATCTTCAAACAGACGTTGGTCCTAAATACATCGCCCTCTTTTATGGTATCCTTAAAGTTCCAGATTTTTGCATTATAAAAAGTTAATAGATGTTATCGTATGCGGCGCTGATGGTTATTTAAATCTCTGCATCAATTAATATAAGCATCTGTAATCCATACTTCACATTTGACTTAAGATTTTTGAGCGGTATCTTTATACTGAATGTCTTATCGGCAACAGCCGGATAAAAACTTACTTCTGTGCCTTTAACGGTAGCTAATTGCATTCACCATACGCGCACAACAGTGTCAAACAGCTGAGCTGGCGCTCATCAGGACCGGGGCTGACTGGGCCCGGTGCTGGCTAGGACCGTGGTGCTGTATTTCGCTTAAAACAATTTTCCTCAACATTATGTCTTAACCTTGTAGCAATATTTGCCTGAGATATATATGCCATGCTAGATGGTTTACCTAATTATAAACCAAAATAACTGAGAATTTTGATATATTTTTATTACAATTTTTAATTTTTATTTATTCTTGATTTTTTGACAGCATTTGCCTCCCTTTAATCGTTCATATAATCTCTGACATACATGTTTGGCTCAGTTCTTGGTAGTAAACCATATGCATTATGTACACATTATTCCAAATGCTTAAATGCTTATATTTTTAAACTATATTTTAAATGTCGCAGTCATCATAATCACGGTGTCAGCCATCTACATTAATAATTGTGTATTTGTAGTTATATATATATGCTGCGGTATATGATAAACGGAACATAATGGAGTTTAGACACTAGCTGTGGCTTCCAAGGGTGAAAAATACCCTGTATACCAACAGAAACGTAAATATATAATTAGATATATGTTTCTGATACCAAGACTAAACCTATCATAAACGCATTTGAAAGATTCGCAATTATTCTTAAACAGCCCGTGTACTGAGATTTTCCCAGTGAGGGACAATTTGAATCAGGGAATGTGAAAATATATAGTATTGATATTATTTGCATTAATTAATACTGACATTCTTATAAAAAAAACAAATGTATAAAAGACCCACTATCTTTTCCAAACAAAAAATGTGCATTAATTAAAAACAATAATAACACAATAACACAAGAAAATGTATCTTGATATGCCTAAAATAAGATTATAACACATAACAAATGCAAGATTCCCGTCATAATCCATACTGTCTTTATTTTTACAAATGAATTAGCTAATGAACTTGAATCAACAACACGTTTATTTGCTGATGACACTTCTCTTCAGAAGTAACCATCCTCATGTCATGAAATAGAAGTAGTTTAAACAGAGATTTAGAAATATTACTGGTAAATCGATTGGCAAACACTTAATTGGCTTCAGATTATTTTTTATACTAATAAAACTGAGGTAAGAATGTGCACGTCATATTGGGGCCAGTTTATAGATACCGGATTTAAGTTGTCCCTCACTGGCTCCGTTTAATTATGGGGTGGGATTTTTTTCCCGGAAAAAATTACGATATTTGAAAATATTCTCCGTTAAAATATAAATTCTATACTATAAAATATTTGTTATTAAGTATATATGCATCCATAATGCAGATGTAATCAATATTGCATCGTATCACATGTCTTGCTTCAACATGTCCCCATCTGGGTCCATCTTAGTATACAGGGTTTATTGGGAAAATGGCGATATTTAAAAAAATAATTTTATGTGTTTAATATGAATTTTTCACTATAAAATATTATATTTGTTATTAAGTATATATGCATTAATAATGCGGATGTTATCAATATTGCATCGCATCACATTTCCTGATTCAAAATGTACCCGACTAGGTCCAAATGAACCAAATATCAATTTTAAGTGATACAATATTATGTGAACCTTATAGTTTAGACACAAGCTTTGAAAAAAGAAATATTATGTTAGAGTACTTGAAGAATTGAATAAAAAAATATTGACTGAAATGTTACAGCTGATACTTTGTCAGCATGTATTTAAAAGTGTTTAAAATATTTTCATAAGTTTAAAACGATTTTTTTTTTATTTTAAAACAATTTTGCCACAGTTAAAAAAAATCTTTTTCTCTTTAGCGTTAAAAACAACAAGAACACAAAAGGACGGAGTCAATTGTTAATTCATTTGAAAACATACATTGGTATATCAGTCAGCGGGAACGTGGATGAAAATGCAAGAAAGTAGAAGCAACTATCTGTAACATTTAGATAAAGCTACATAATATAAAATACATATAAATCAATATACACTAAATCATTTATTCTAAAAATCAGGTTAACCTCGATATATTTTAACACATGTGTATAATATCTGTATACAGCACTCGTATACAGTAGACATGTCAAGACACATATACAGTTTGCTCTAAGTATAGACGAGTTATCTATCTTTACGGGCCCCACCAGCGCTGGTCCCAGTCAGCCCCGGTCCCAGGGATGGACAGCTCAGCTGTTTGATGCCACTCTATACGCATGAGATACATCAACTACAGGTGTACACACAGGGACCTGGCACGAAAATTTTTAACCAATAGTATATATATATATATTATAGTATCAAGGGTATGAACTCGGCGGTCGAGAAAAACGGACCTATTTTTCTAAAACCGTGATTATTTTAATAAATGGGTTCTTTACAACATTGACGGATATCTTCACTTAAAGAGAAATAATTTATCTTTCCATTGAGTGCTTGATGAACAAAATTGGCCAAGTATTGACGAAGCTATGGCTTGATGAATTGGGAAATTTACGAAAAATATGCTAGGTAGACATTTCCCTGTCCGGTTGAAATGTCGTCTCGGCTCTAATGGGTACCTCAAAAACCAAGCCAAAATCACAAAATCTACGCTTGTGGTGGTAAACAATACCCATAACCGTGTTCATCCACAATCTCCTTTGGAGGTGTCATGACCCGTACTTTGTAGAAACTCCATTTAAACATCGTGTAGCTCACTTAAGCACTCATCCTCGATACTCCAGGGGTTCCGATCACTTACGATCTCTACACCCCTGGACTATCTCATAGTGAAATTGAAGGCAGCTCAGCGGAAAACATTTGACCAATCACAGGCTAGCAAAGATTTCCTTTGAAGACTACAGAGAGAGCGACGCCTAACATCAAAGCCACACAGTCAACCACAGTGTACCGTTATACGACTCTTTTGATGTACATCAAATGACTAAATTACCTGTTCTATTATGTTGCCTCCAGTTTTACTATGAGATAGTCCAGGGGTGTAGAGATCGTAAGTGATCGGAACCCCTGGAATATCGAGGATGACCTACTTTAACCGTCACCGCCATGTTCATTTGTTCTTCGGAACGCTTCTCGAGTTTACCGACAAGCACAACATAACATAATTTGCATAATGTAGTCACGATATGTAAAGTCGAGAAGCGTTCCGAGAGAAAAATGAACATGGCGGTGACGGTTTAAGTAAACGAGCTACACGATGTTTAAATGGAGTTTCACCAAAGGACGGGTCATGACACCTCCAAAGGAGATTGTGGATGAACACGGTTATGGGTATTGTTTACCACCACAAGCGTAGATTTTGTGATTTTGGCTTGGTTTTTGAGGTACCCATTAGAGCCGAAAGGACATTTCGACCGGACAGGGAAATGTCTACCTAGCATATTTTTCGTAAATTTCCCGATTCTTCACTCCATAGCTTCGTCAATACTTGGCCAATTTTGTTCATCAAGCACTCAATGGAAAGATAAATTATTTCTCTTTAAGGTCAGATATCCGTCAATGTTGTATAGAACCCATTTATTAAAATAATCACGGTTTTAAAAAAATAGGTCCGTTTTTTTTCGACCGCCGAGTTCATACCCTTGATACTAATATATATATATATGTATACTATTGGTTAAAAAATTTTCGTGCTACGCGCATGAGATACTCTGCAGAGTCCAAACGCTGCCAATAAAATGTTAAATATCAATTAAGCAATCATTCTTTTCTAGATATATTTAATAACTTAATTACTTTAAAAAAAGAAAAGAAAATGAAACACTGAAATAATACAAAAGTCTAAATTCCTTAAATCAATGTACATAATGTATAGATAAAATACGCGACATATATTAATTTAAAAAGCATTTTGTGTATTCTCGCGATAATACCCGATGAGTTCCAGATTTGTTGACATCAAAATCTTTTGAAATGGAATATGTATATATCTACATGTACATTCCCGATATCCCAATATAGTCCATCCGTGCTTAGTAATCAATGTAGATGTCATAGGTCATCGATCTATTTCCGTGACAGATTAGTCATAACAATTTACCTGTCACTGAAAACAGTAAGTTAGAGTTACCGCCCCTGACCATTTACAGGTGTGTTGTATAGTTTTAAAATGTCGGCGGTCATGTCGTCACGACGGAGAAACCTTTTTGTGATTTTGATCATATTTGGTGATTTAATTTGCTGTTTAGGACAAACTTCCAACTCTGGAACTGTACTGAGGGTGTTACAAAACAAAGCTGGACTAGGAAAGGTGAGTGATAAAAAAATTAATATAACCGTATTCTCACCTGTGATTTATACGTCCAGGTGTGTTTATAAACAGTGATGGCGATGGACAGACATAAATATCTAGGTCGGGTTAACGTTTATGCCAAGTTGAATGATATGACGGTTGGGAAAGTTTGGGTTAGTAACCTTGGAATGGTTTTTATGTGATCCTTGATAGAAGTGTTTGCTTTTGCGTCCAAACTTTTACTGGGATCATGGTCGACTCAGGTGGACGCTACCAGATTTGAGAGTAGATATAAACAATCTTCTATAACACGGTAGATAACGAGGTATATTTGTCCTCCTCAGAGATTACTGATATGATAGGATGTTTGTGTGTGTTATTTTTGTTGCATTTCATGGTCTCTCGTGATTACGACCAGAACTAATTCAAAACAAACAAAAAATGTACCATATTTATTCAATAATTAATACATGCTAACATTAATTGATGTTGTAAACAGACACATACATACGGTATTTGACCCAATAATCGCAAATGGCGTGTAAAAATTGAAAAATGAAAAGGTGCTAACGGTAACAAGACGAAATGATTGCAAATCTATTACAGTTTTGTGTGATTTCCGTCTTTATTTATGTCTGGGCAATTGGAATCGAGCCTTCAAAAAGGGGGAGGTGCTTATAGGAATACTGGGCGCTTATTGGGTCAAATACGGTTTATATATTATTATACATATATTAATTGTGGTTAAAATAGAAATAGAGGATCTTACATAAGTGGCTATATGTGATGTGAACTTTATCAAACCAGTCCAGTAATTTGATTAGGCGAATGGCATTTACGATTATTTAAGAAGTGTAAGATTCTATTTATCACATAACTTTTAATAATAGAAATATAAGTAAAAGTTTAGATATCGTCTCTATAGATACAGTAGAAATTCGACTTGGATGTGACGTTTCTGTCTACTGTGACAATCATGCATCGTCATATATAGATTATGACGTCAAAACTACATGTGACGTCACAATACATGTTATTACACATGTGTCTTATGGATGACGTGGCTGGACGGACTAGTTATGTGATAAACTAACTTACATTTTTGTACCATACCACATGAATTTGATTTTTAAAGTTAATTCAATAATGAATAAGTCCTGCATAATTATATAATTAATTAGTGGTATTATTAATGTGTTTTAATAAGTCAATCATTTTAGCTGTAATGTGCCAATAACAAGAAAAGGAAATCCTAACTAATATAGATGCAGTTGGATCGATCATGAAGTTAAAAAATGTACACACACAAGAGGGTCATGTGAAATAAGTAAACAATTGCTAAATTTCAGTCCGGAGAGAGTATATATATATATAGAAATACACTCTTCAAACAATAAGACGTGACATGATTTAGGTCAGTTTTTGATTGGCAAATTTAGTGTTTCCCACAGGTGACTATACAGGTATATAAAGTCCATATTTTCTAAACGTCCCTTTATGAATTAGTGGTCTTTAGGTTATAATTAACAGACATTTGGAACAGCCTACCAGATTTAGTTGTACAGAGTGTTAACCAACTCTCACAGATATACTGATATGAATTTTGACAAGTATTTGAAGTGCTTGGACATCAAATTGAATCATATGTTGCTATATAAGCTTCAAATTCAAATTCTGTAACGGAAGTAACATTTCATCTATATACAACGTCTGATATGTACATCATGTAAAGGGCATCCAGTTGACCCTTGACTTTAAGCAGTTTTTAAAGTCAAATCACAATATCTCATAAACCTGAAGTCAAAGCATATGAAAAATATAGACATGTGCTTCAAACTCAAGAATCAAATTTGATTTTTTGGGTAGTCAAAAACCATATACTGTCGTCTGTCAGTGGTCTACTGGTTGTCCTGATGTAGATGTACAACAATGCCTGCGTTCATTCCTATCAGAAACATATATACATAGAGATTGGCAACTCCTCCAGTTTTACGATCGGCAGATGTACCTGAGACTGTATGTGCTTAGGGGTTTTTAGATAAACTCTTAAATAGTTGAATATAAAAGAATAACTTTGATATGTTGTAAAAGTTCAGTAATTTTCAGATGGTTTGAGTACGATTTTGAATAGAAAAAAATCAGATTTTAACTTATTTATTAATAAAACAAAACGCACTTCCGGTTTTGAATGCCTGATTTTCGAAAAACCAGGTAAAAATGCTTATTTTCATGCTTTCAAAAATCATATTAAATAACATCAATCGGGAAAACTGATCACATCAAACCATGATATAATGTTTAAACTTTTTGTAGATGCAAAAATATCATGTTTAAAAGAATACATGTAAAAGTAGTTAGCCAAAGCAAAATGCATATAAACCGGAGGTCCCTCTGCCTGTCAACAAAGACAAAGAAGGAGTTTCCAATCTGTATGAATATATGTTTCTGTTCCTATTGTCTATCCTATTGTTTGATAAGTTATCATAATACTGACTATTGTGTATATGTTGTAGTCAGTGAAATCTTTGTCCTAATACCTATATATAAGTTATAACCGACCGACCTGGTATAGTTAATGCCTGTAAGCTACACTAGTATTTAATGCAGCGGGTGATGTCAGTTTTCTGTCATAGACCCAGTAGTAATGCATGTTCAATGGGTGATTGAATTTTGATTGATATGCATGCACACCAATGATAAGGGGCCACCTAAGGGGTAAACATACACACTGTGATAATTACTGGTCAAATGAGGCCATCAGAGGGGTTAATATACCGATAAGCATGCAAGCTTAAGGAGGGCCAATTAATATTGTTGTTAAGATATAATGATAGAGGGAAACATTTTATATATCATAGAATTTCCAGTTTTTATTCTGATGTTATATAATCTAAACTTTGTATATGTCTGTAATATATAAACTACATTACATCATTTTAAATGTCCAATTCATATATTTTACACAGACAGTCAAACCTCTCTATACTGGCTAAGACCACCCAGGAACCAACAGGTTTTTGTAATTATATAGCCAAGTGGTTGTAATTCACACAAGTCATTTTGTCTTGAAATGGATCATCTGGGACCCAGATAATGTTGTCTTATTAAGCAGGTGGTCTTTATACAGAGATGGTCGCTAAGACAGGTTTCACTGTGCCTTAATGTCATATGTATATGTCAAATACTTTACACCCATCATACAGAGAGTTCAGATGTGACAAAGACTTCAGTCTGGATCATTGTTAGATGTATAAATAGCTGAACTTTCTATCAAGGTCGTGATCATCAGCTTGATAATAAAATGACCAATTGAAATCCCCATGGGGGCCTCTATACTGTCCCCAATGTCCATATTTAGGGAGTGTATCATACATGTAAATCAATTAATCAAAAGTGTTGCTATGGTGACCAGGTGTTAATCGCCTGCCCAGGGCGCTGTAGACCTGTTGTCAGGTACATCCAAATGTTTTTTGTGCCTTCAGGTTAAAATATGTCACTAGCACATGGCCTAATATGACAAACTCGTATAAACCATCAAATTAGAGAGCTGATAATATAGCTTGATTTCAACAGGTTGTGGTTCATAAAGTTGAATATAAGTAGGTCTGGTAGGCTTGTTCGATGGAAATTAAAGCACATGCCACATGTTAAAGGTCCACTACCTTTCCGAAACGGCTTTTGATTTTCAAAATGGGAATCAAAAAGGAGATAATAATTTTGCAGAGTTGTAAAAGATAGAAGCTTACCGTTGATTAATACTACCCATATCATTTGTATGTTTACGGGTCGTATTTGTTTTCCTGCTGTCTTCCTAATTACAATGTACCAAGCTTAAGCATTAGTTGATTATCACTGTTCCAGACGGTAAAACAGTGAAATGAATCTTCAATGCTAACATAGATTACAGTTTACACAGGAAATCTTGCATTTCTTAGGTGTTGTAACCTCATCTTAGGCCATCCATTTAAATTTTCTCATGATTTTATTGTTTTAAAAACTTTTATTTTTTGTTTCGGAAAGGTAGTGGGCCTTTAATTAATGACTGAAAAATGACAATTCAATAAATGCTCTTGGGATATATGATTTTTGGCCTGGAAAAGCAGGGGGGGGGGGGGTGAATTGTTGATATAATTTTTTGGGAAAAATTGAAAATTTAATAATTTTCTTACACCATGATATGCATGAATACAACTTTTCAAGAGTTTTCACATCATGACCGGTACATAAGATATGGGCCAAAATGAAGATACAACATACAATTTAAACAGATATGCGTGAGCATTTGTGTTGACTGACTTTACTATTTGGAGAGTAAATTTCTCGCAAAAAAAAAAAAAATATACAGGTATATACCTGGTACCTATTCTGCCTCTACTGTTAAGGTTTTAAATCAGCATGTTAGCTTGGTTGAAGGTCACCTTGAGGGAGATAGAGCCTGTATACTATGGGGTAGATGGAGAGGGCATCATATTACGTGTGAAGGTTGATCAAATTTATATGTAAATTTAAACTGGGATAGAGAATTGGAAGGGATGGTAGGAACAGCGTTTTCATGGTCATCGTACAGCAGCTAGCTCGTAGGAGATGAAATTTGATCACCAATTCAACAAAGAATTAGATTTTACTATTTTGAATTAAAAAGAAATGGCATATGATACAATGTAAAAAAAATGTCATATTCACAAAAAACAATTCACTTAGTAGTGTTATTTTAAAATAAATTTAATAAAGTTTTGTAAGGGGAGTAAGTAATGTACAATTGACATGTTAGTGTATATTACTCTTCCTTACAGACACATTTGAACTCTCAGAAAAACCAAAAAGTGTCTCATAATATCCTGTATTCAACCCAACAAATGCCCAGCGAGTGCTTAAAAATGAAAAAAAAATAAAGGGGGCGTTCATTGTAATTAATAGAACTTTTCATAGAATCGATCAATTAGGAAATGAAATGAAATTAAATAATGCGTCTCATAGGTTAAAAGGCACGTGTGTGCATGTTTACTGTACTTAACGGATTAATGTGTTATGAGTACACAAACAGTTAAGATATTGATGATTTTTTTTCCCGTCCACAACTTACATATTGGTTTACTAATAAATGCCCACTTTGTTACAATTTTTAAGTGCCCGGCGAGCTAATTATGACAAATACAGTACTCTGAAATCGTATGGGGATATAAACCTATAGTTGAAACATCTATAAATTTACTACGGGGCGTACCAATGATCTACACGAGACCATATACTATACACATATAGAGAAGGTAAAGACAATAGCTTTATTACCGTATTCTCTAAATTGCACTAATATATTTCGTTTGACACCCTGGGAAATAATCAAACTTGGTCATAAAACAATAAACATGGCTATAAATACGGTGAAAATCACCATTTTCTGTAACCGCAGTGATTAGCCGATAGCCAGGCAGTATATGTAGTCATACCTTAGCATGTGATAGCAAACAAACATGTACATATTCAATGTCGGAGCAAACATCACATCATGTGCTTTGATTGACAGCTGGCCAATCCGTCAATTGTATAACGTCGAAAATTGATAATTTGTTTTTACAATTTTAAAGGGAGATAATTCTACGATATTTTGCGTAAAAAATATTTCGTAGTCTTGAGCTTACATTAAAACTCTTCGACTATGATTAGAGTTTCTCACACTATACCTTAGCAAGCTTTTTATTTTTGAAACCAATTGGAGTTTGTACTGGTATACCAATTGGAGTTTGTACTGGTATATTATATCATAATTGTTTACATCTATAGTGACATCAAACAGCAGTCACATTAGTGTATTAAGTAATAGTAACTCATTTACCCCTGAAAACACATTTAAACTATTCTAATTCAAAGACTGGAACAGTTCATTATGATTTTTCGGGGGTAAATGAGTAAACGACAAGTAACAAATAATATTTAATTATCCTTCAGTACGATGTTCTAACTTTATATATCTACTATGTGTTAAGAATTTGACAAGAAAAATTACCCACTCGACTAATATATATTTAATGAAACATGTACATTGTATATATGTATTTGTCCACAGTTTGCTGAGATGGTATCCCGAGCCGGACTTACCGACTTATTTAACTCCAATGGACAGTTCACGGTCTTTGCCCCAAACAACACAGCGTTCATCGACATACCATATGAGAAAAGAGCAATAATTGAAAATTGGCCAGACCAGTCGGTGGAAATAAGGAGATTTGTGAAATGTCATACATGTGAGTTAATCAAATATTCTTACATTTATATTTTTGACATCAAAATTTTCTTTAATTTTTTAATATAATTTTTATCATGTTTCTTTAATTTCTGCTTAACTTATGCCTAAACACATTATGCATGAACACAATTTAGGGATCACTGCAAGAGGATTTATCTGTTTGTCATGATAGTTGTGAGTATTTTTTTAAATCTGCATGCAAATGTAAAAACAGATATATAATACACAAAAATCAAAATGGAGGGTATTCTAATAACACCTTTCTATGGAGAAGCATTACAGGGTGTCGAATAATTATGGATGTGACAATTAAAAAATGAATATGGTATTAAACAGAGAGGTACAATGATTATATTTTGACACAGTGATCAATATCATACTTAATTAACCAATACATAATAAAAGGGGAGATAATCTAATTTGTACCACTTGAAAGGGAGGTAATCTGTATTCCACAATGATCAATACAGAAGAAAAAGAGAGATTATCTTCTTTGTACCACTTAATTGGGTGTTCTACAGTGATCAACATAATACTCAATACCAATGCATAATAAAAGGGGAGATAATCAAATTAATCCACAATGAACAACATTTAACTTAAAAAAGACAATAATGATAAAAGGGGAGATAATCTAATTTGTACCACTTGTGTATACCACAGTGATCAACATCATACTAAATACCAATACATAATATAAGGGGAGATCATCTACTTTGTACCACTTGTGTATTCCATAGTGATACCAATGCATAATAAAAGGGGAGAAAATCTAATTTGTACTACTTATATGTTCCACAGTGATCAAAGTCATACTAAATACCAATACATAATATAAGGGGAGATAATCTACATTGTACCACCTGTGTATTGAATGATAAAGGGAGATTATCTGTTCTCCACAGTGGTCAACACTATAATTTATGAGCAATACATAACATAAAGGGAGATAATCTACATTGTAAACCACTTGTTTATTGAATGATAAAGGGAGATAATGTGTTTTCCATAGTGATCAACACCATGCTGACGACAGGAAGTATGACAGACAACAAAGTTTATCAGAGTATGGGCACTAATGGAGAAAGGATCTTCATCAACCGGCGCCAGAGGACCTCCTCATTCTCGGTAGGTAATCACCATCGTCCCCTATAACAATCTGATTAAAATACAGATCCTTTATTTTTATAATACGTTTGATAAGAGGATCTGACAACATCCCATTAGGGGTCACATTCTGGTGACCTTTGGAAATGGCCAATAAAAATCTTGACTGTTTGAAAAATCTGTCAAAATTATTTTCGAGTACATAGTCATCTCATCTAAAGAGTCCCTATAGCTAATTAGTGTAAGTGAGGTGTACAAGTTGATTTCAAGTGAGGTTGTCATCCTCTTGAACATTTTTATTGGGCAAAGTACTACTCCAAAGACTAAAATTTTACCATGAATGGCTACAAATTGTCTCGTATTCTATGACTTGTTGTGTCCAGTTTGTATTAGCTTTAGGTGATTAAAATATCCGACATTCCACAATAAAACTAACCTAAGGAAACATTTACATATATTCTCTCTGAAAATTTCAGAATACTTATTTTGGACCGACTGTGTACTTTGCAAATGGAGCGGAAATCTCGGAGGAGCAGAAAGACTTGGTGGCAGGAAATGGTGTTGTCCATGGTCTCGCTCGTATGGACATCATCTCCAGTATACAGATGGCGTACGGCTACTTAGCTAATCCAGACGATAGCAATATACGTACAAAGTAAGGACTATTTCTGTAATGTAGTACAGAGTCATCTCCCCTCTTCCCTTTTTTTTATAATCCAAGCAACGAAGTTAAGACGATATACTGGAATCCGATTGAAATATGAGTCGAAGAGAATTTGTATACACCTTCCACCACTACTAAACTTCCAGATGGATTTCAACCAAACTGAGTGGGATAGTATTACAGTTCTAGTTTGCCTTGGCAACAAAATATAAAATTAATATATAATATAAGATATATAAAATAAGATTTTCAAAAACTAGGGGGTAATAGTCTTACTTTTTAATCACATGGCTGAGTGGGATTTTACCGTACATTTGCTCTGTTACAGTGTATTCTATGACCTGATATCCCGATATCTACAGGACGGTTTTTACAGTACATTTGCTCTGTTACAGTGTATTCTATGACTAGGGCTGCAACGATACACCAGTACTCCGATACGATACGTATCACGATACATGCCTCTCGATTCGATTATTTTCGATACAATACTTCTGTTTTATGCCATCTTGCGTTTTCAACAGTTTTTTTACTTCTGGATTTTAAAATGTACAAATAAATCATACCTAAAAGAGACATTTTTTATGTTTGATGTAAATATACATAAATTTCTCCAATTATTACAAAAAAGGTAAAAAAATTGATGACTTGAATATAAGTATATGTAGCCATCTAACTGTAACAAAAAATAATAATACTAAGTTCATATATTTGTATACTTGAAATATTTCTAAAGCAATAATATACTTATTTAAATGTTATATTTAAATATCTCTTTAAATTGATTGAACAGGGTTCAAAATTATAAATAATTATCATTTTATTGTGAGCTTGTTCTCAAAACAACTAGCTATATGCCTAAAATACTAATAAAAATCTTTTGACCTACTAATTAAATTATTACATTTAATAATGTTTAAGAGAAAAAAAAATCTCTGTGTTCATGAAATTTCAATACAAATTGTTTTTATACCAGTAAAATTCATTGACATTTGAGTAGTAGGCCATATATCAGTAATAAAATTTAGTTTAAATCCGGGATTTGTTAGACCTATATCCGGACTCCTTTATTACAATTACCAAATGCCAAAATGGCGGCCATTACGATTGCAAATTTCATGACTTCCATCAGACAATGTAGGCCTATTTAACACTGAAAACGTGAGTAAATCATTAACAAATGTGAAAAGTGTTTGCTATTGATGTGACTCTTACTAGCTGTAGTCATTACATTTATTGTAAGGGCTTTAAATATTGGTGGCTTGTTTCCAAATCGGCCGCAACCAGCTGGTCGACTTCTGCAACAGACACACGTTAGTAGGACTAGCTCACTACCAGGCTTAATAGGCTCAGGCTGTTAATCAAAACAGGGGGAGAGATGGTCAGAGAGTGTTTACACCTCTTTTGGGTCTGATCCCATGTCTGATAATCTTGATATGGCTAAGATTTATTGCTTCAAGTGTGAGTGTAAAAGACTGCATCGTATCGAACCGAAAAAAACAAGGCTGTATCATAAAATCGTATCGACATAGAAATATCGCGATTCAATGTGTATCGCGATGAATCGTTTCAGCCCTATCTATAACCTGATATCCCGATATCTACAGTACAGTTTTCACAGTACATTTGCTCTGTTACAATGTATTCTATGACCTGATATCCCGATACCTACAGGACGGTTTTTACAGTACATTTGCTCTGTTACAGTGTATTCTATGACCTGATATCCCGATATCTACAGGACGGTTTTTACAGTACATTTGCTCTGTTACAGTGTATTCTATGACCTGATATC
Organism: Argopecten irradians; assembly: GCF_041381155.1. Taxonomy (NCBI): domain Eukaryota; kingdom Metazoa; phylum Mollusca; class Bivalvia; order Pectinida; family Pectinidae; genus Argopecten; species Argopecten irradians. The sequence continues at coordinate 23,791,334 of NC_091146.1, forward strand.
CCGATATCTACAGGACGGTTTTTACAGTACATTTGCTCTGTTACAGTGTATTCTATGACCCGATATCTACAGGACGGTTATTACAGTACATTTGCTCTGTTATAGTGTATTCTATGACCTGATATCCCGATATCTACAGGACGGTTTTTACAGTACATTTGCTCTGTTACAGTGTATTCTATGACCCAATATCTATAGGACGGTTATTACAGTACATTTCCTTCGTTACAGTGTATTCTATGACCTGATATCCCGATATCTACAGGATGGTTTTTACAGTACATTTGCTTTGTTACAGTGTATTCTATGACCTGATATCCCGATATCTACAGGACGGTTTTTACAGTACATTTGCTCTGTTACAGTGTATTCTATGACCTGATATCCCGATATCTACAGGACGGTTTTTACAGTACATTTGCTCTGTTACAGTGAATTCTATGACCTGATATCCCGATATCTACAGGACGGTTTTTACAGTACATTTGCTCTGTTACAGTGTATTCTATGACCTGATATCCCGATATCTACAGGACGGTTTTTACAGTACATTTGCTCTGTTACAGTGTATTCTATGACCTGATATCCCGATATCTACAGGACGGTTTTTACAGTACATTTGCTCTGTTACAGTGAATTCTATGACCTGATATCCCGATATCTACAGGACGGTTATTACAGTACATTATCCATCCTCTCTAACCGTGACAAGAAGGTAACATTGTTTGTACCCAATAACAAAGCTATGGAGAAAATTCCTGCCTCCAAACTCAGCTTTCTCCAACAGAACCCTCGAAAACTGGACGAGGTAGGTAACATCAATTCTTATTTCTGTTTACCAATCTGATTAAAATACAAATCTAGGGTTGGATATCGATGTTTGGTACCGATATAGTTACTTGTTTTTTAAAAAATATTGATACGTACCTCTGTTCTTGCTGTATGTAAGGACATTATCTTCAAAAGTAATTTTGTAGTTCTGTATAATAATAAAAACTACTTTGTTTGTATTTACTTCTTTTAATTTTTGAAACAGATTACCGTATCAGAGCTTTTTTTGAAGTTGATTATCTCCTTTAAAACTATTTTCTTTACCCCGTTACAGAAATATCTCCCTACAAACAGAATTATCTCCCCTTAATCTTAAAGATGCTCCACCACTGACAAATGGTTTTTTTTTTCATTATGAAAAACAGGAGCAGACGATTTAGTATTTTTCTTCAGTTACAAAAGTTACTTACTTTACACCATTACCACCATTGAAAAGTTTTAGCATCTAATTTTACTTCAAGTTAAAAATATGAAAAATAATTAATTGCATCCCGAAAAAATTCCGTACCAGTATATCTTATATGGAACGAACTACTGAATGCGCATGTACCAAAGGCAATATGAATTATTTTATATTATTGTCTGTGTTAATTAGACTATTATATACACGATTAAACACCAATTATTGTTCAAATGATGAATATCATTTATGCTCTGTGGGCGGTGGAGCATCTTTAACTATGTGAAGTTTTAAAGTTGTAATCAGCTTATTGACGACATAGATTAAGTTGTTAACTGCGTAATGTCATTTAAAAGAAGTGAAATTATTTATTTTAATTTAATTGTGATATTACCAATGTTTTTAAAATTGAAAATCTATCTGTAAAATAATTCTTTAAATGTAAAATAGATATTTGAATATTGCTGGATTTAAAGATGCTCCACCGCCGACAGAGCATAAATGATATTCATCATTTGAACAATAATAGGTGTTTAATCGTGTGTATATATGCCTAATTAAGACAAAAAATAATATAAAATATTTTATTTCGCTTTTGGTGCATGCACATTCAGTAGTTCGTTCCATATATATAAGATATAGTGGTACAGAATTTTTTCGGGATGCAATTATTTTTTTTTCATATTTAAACTTGAAGTAAAAGTAGAAGCTCAAATTTTTCAATGGTGGTAATGGTGTAAAGAAAGTAACTTTTGCAACTGAAGAAAATTACCCAATCGTCTGCTCCTGTTTTTGATAGTGAAAAAATCCCATTTGTCAGCGGTGGAGCATCTTTAAATTAAGCTTTCAATATATTATAACTACAGAATGGGATCTTTGTGTCTGTTTTAGGTTCTCAAAGCTCATATCATCCCTGACAGAGTTATATTCACATCATACGCCAACCATAATGAAGGATTTAGCAGCCAGCTAAGACGTCTGGTGAGGTTCCGCCGTCCCTATGGAGACAAAGGTAAACAAACAAGTTGTGACAAAGGGACACATATAGGATCTTACACTAGTGTTCATTTCATATGAGATTTTATGAAACGAGTATAAGAAGTTTATAGTTTTGCGAGCCTTGGCGAGCAAAATTAAAACTTCGAGACGAGTTTCATAAAATCTCGTATGAAATGAACACAAACTTAAGATACTTTTTATTACATAACTTCAAATACCTACAAAATAAAGAATTTCACGTCAAAATGTATTCTGAAAATCAGCATAAAGTCGCCCTTTTGTCCCGCGGTCTTCCTAATCCTGACGTAACGTCATTTTTCCTGACATCATTTTCTTGTTTTTGTCTGACGTCACAATGAAAATCGCTCCAGGTCATATTACACTAGTGACATATGCAAAAATATTACATTGGCGAAATCACTGGATATCAGGCAAATTATGTGATAAAGTAAAACATCCTATAAGGACCACCTTTATATAAGGACCACCTTTATGTAATGATTACCTTTATATAAGGACCATCTGCATATAAGGACCACCTGCATATAATGATAACCTTTATATAAGGACCTCGTATGTATAACGATCATTGGCCCTGCAGGTAGGGCGTTAGAATTGTACCTGCTGCCCCTATTGCATGATCGTAAAAGGCGACTAAATTTAGGATCTTATCTTTCCTTTCTTCCTAAATTACTTTAATTCTTCCTAACGTCTCCCTTGACATCACCTCACTTTTGGCCTTTGGTTGAGCGCTCGCCCCTGTGAGGAAGGCTCTGGGTTCTGTCCCCTGGCCGAGACACACCAAAGTCTATAAAAGTGGTAGTTTTTGCTCCTGCTTAGCGCTAAGCATAACGGGAGTGGGACGACTGGTTTGCCCGTTGTCCGTATAATGTGACCGGTTGGGGTATGTTGCTTGGTGTCTTCGGCGGCATGCTTCAGTGTTATAGCACTATAAAAAGGGCAACAGTTCCACTATACAAGAAGACACTACATGAATATACCGCAGTCTCCCAAAACACGCACCTCCCACAACATACACACAACACACCACATACATGGGAGGCCGTCCTTACATGACCATAGCTGTTAATAGGACGTTAATTAATCAAACAAACAAACAAACAAAATAACGATCATTCTTGTATAAACACAGCCTCTGTATCATGACCACCTACATAATAAGGCTAACAGGTACTTTACTTTCATGGGCCAATTTCAAAAAAAGTGTACCTGTGTACATGTAGGTATGGCTATATTTAGAAACATGTTTCCTCTATTCTCTGGGTGGTCCTTATAGACAAGTTATAATATATTCCTTTAACTATACATGTATCCGAATTATAAAAGCGTGTTTACATTCAAAGTTGTGAATCTACTATGGAATTATAATGTATTCCATTTATACATGTAGCTGTGGTGTGTTTACTCCTGTATGAATCTACAAATTATAATGTATTCCATTTATACATGTAGCTAGTGGTTGTGTTTACTCCTGTGTGAATCTACAAATTATAATGTATTCCATTTATACATGTAGCAGCTAGTGGTTGTGTTTACTCCTGTGTGAATCTACAAATTATAATATATTCCCTTTATACATGTAGCAGTAGCTGTGTTTACTCCTGTGTGAATCTACAAATTATAATATATTCCATTTATACATGTAGCAGTAGCTGTGTTTACTCCTGTGTGAATCTACAAATTATAATATATTCCATTTATACATGTAGCAGTAGTTGTGTTTACTCCTGTGTGAATCTACAAATTATAATGTATTCCATTTATACATGTAGCAGTAGTTGTGTTTACTCCTGTGTGAATCTACAAATTGTAATGTATTCCATTTATACATGTAGCAGTGGTTGTGTTTACTCCTGTGTGAATCTACAAATTGTAATGTATTCCATTTATACATGTAGCAGTGATTGTGTTTACTCCTGTGTGAATCTACAAATTATAATGTATTCCATTTATACATGTAGCAGTGGTTGTGTTTACTCCTGTGTGAATCTACAAATTGTAATGTATTCCATTTATACATGTAGCAGTGATTGTGTTTACTCCTGTGTGAATCTACAAATTATAATGTATTCCATTTATACATGTAGCAGTAGTTGTGTTTACTCCTGTGTGAATCTACAAATTATAATGTATTCCATTTATACATGCAGCAGTGGATGTGTTTACTCCTGTGTGAATCAAGAATGCTTGTTAAGAAACCAAAATGAAAATTGTGGACAAAAAACACTTAACAAGTCAAACATATTTTTTTTAATATGCATAGCTACACCCTGATTCACATGGGAAAACCTTGCAAGTTCATGTAATATTTCATACAATATGCCAATGTTTTAATCACACAGTAGAAAAATTCATGGAATGGGAGGGGTCATAACTTCAACCCCTCCTCCAGAAGGGTGCTTATTGGGGAGGGGCACTAATTACGGGGAATATTGTAAATACCATACCATAATGAAATGTTGGTGTTACAGTGTATGTGAATAGTGAAGGTGTGGATGCGGCTATCGTTCAGGGAAATATCACAGTTTACAACGGTGTTGTACACGTTGTTGATCAACTCCTAGGCTACGTATACAGCTCTGTTCGGGAAACCATTCTTCGTGACTCTACGTAAGTAAGACCTCCAAACTCAGTTTTATTTCTGCAAACACTATAAAGTCATAGTTCCATAATCTGTGCTTAATGTTCTTTTGACCTTTGACTGATGGTGCCACGGGGCCGCTGTGGCCAAGTGGTTAAGATGTCCAAACATATTACCACAAGCCCTCCAACTCTGGGATGGGGGTTCGAATCTCATGTAGGGCAGTTGCCAGGTATTTACCATTTGTCAGTGGTTTTTCTCCGGGTACTCTGGCTTCCCTCTTAAAAGGACGTTAAACTAATAAACCAAATCAAACCTTTAGCATGTATTTATAATGATGCTGTATGACCTTTGACCTGTATGTATAATGATGTTGTATAACCTTTGACCTATATTTATAATGATGTTGTATGACCTTTGACCTGTATTTATAATGATGTATGACATTTGACCTATATTTATAATGATGTTGTATGACCTTTGACCTGTATTTATAATGATGCTGTATGATCTTTGACCTGTATTTAATCTTTTGACATTTGACCTGTGTTTATTCTTTTGACTTTTGACGTGTGTTTATACTTATAACCTTTGACCTGTATTTATTCTTTTTACCTTTGACCTACCTGTGTTATCTCTTTTTATTTGCCTTTGTTTATTCTTAGTATTCCCTTTTGATCCAATTTAAGTTTTTGACTGTAGAAGTTGTGGTGTGTATGTGCTATGTAAAACTTTAACCTTTGAATTTCATTACAGACAATTTGACCAGTATCTAAACAAAGCGCAACCAGATACAAGGGATGCCCTGGTACAGGCTTCAGGTGTTAATGTGTTTGTTCCTATCGGTGAAGCCTTCACCAAACTACAGGGAGTTCCTGGGGTCAACTTGGCTGGCGACCTGGCTCAGGTGGATAAGGTAAGGTCAAGGTCGTATAACTGTCTCTTCTGACCACGGTCAAGGTCATATGATTATTTCAGATGGAAAAGACGAGGTCAAGGTCATATAATTGTCTCACGTAGACAAGGCAATGTGGAAGTCATTCTAATTTCCCACAATAGACATGGTATACAGTTATAAATGTGAATTTACATAGAGATTACGTATACTCTTAGAACAAAAGGCCTACATTACATGTAAGTTGAAGTTATGTGTTTTATGAGTTGAGTATATCGATATTTGACTGTATGTAGTTTGATGATGATACATTTACAAACTTAAGTTGTTTTTAATTGATTGCAACACAATGTGGTTAGTGTACCCAAATTGCATTGGCGGCCCAATTAGTACGGTTACGAGCAGCTGAAAGCGTCGTACAGTTCAAAGAAACCCAGAGTACCTCTCCTAGTCTTTATCACATGGTAAAATATGTTTTAACAAAAGTCTGGGAACCAACAAAATTACATCCTTATAGCATACCGTATTTTTGTGCGTATAGTGCACACTTTTTTTCATAAATTATTAAGTGAAAAGTTGGGGTGCGCACTATACGCAGGTACAAGGCATGGCCAGGTCCTGGGTCATGATCACTGACCGTCAGGTCCTAGCTAAAGTGTGCAGTAACATTTTGTATATGTTGTCGTGATATGGTTATGATTAAATAATTGGATCTTTAAGTCAATGATCAATGCATATATTCAATATAAAAGGAAAACATCACTTGAAATCTATAATTCCTTGAAAGTCCGGACACATGTTACGATCGTGAATCTTCAGTAAGGTATCTCCAAATCTAAATGGCTAAATGAATATAGTCTGGAGCTTGAAACGATGTATAAGTGTGTAATTGATTGGTCACATTAAACAGATAACCTTATAAATATGTTTCTCCAGCAGGTAAAAGTTTTTGAACTTGCAAATGTTACGGAAGTTAGTGTAATGGCCACATGCAGAGCAAGCAAATTAAATACGAAACTATAACCTTCCTACATTAACACTGACCAATCGACACTATAAATGATGGTTAATGAACAGAAGTTTGTTTTAAGCACTGATAAACAATAAGAACTGTTTGATTTAGTTCTTTAAAAGTGTTTGAAGACAATGCAAAACGTTTTGAACGAAGATGCAAAATTTGAGATTTTTTTAAATTTATTTTTTTGTAAAAATAAAACTAATAAACGTACCTGTGCACTATACACGGGTGCGCACTATACACGCAAAAATACGGTAGTTTGTAATACACCAGTATTAAGACAACCTTGACAGGGAATGAAAATTACTACATTTTCAAGTCACATGTATTGAATGTGTTATGGTAATACATTTATTTTTTTGTAGATGATTCGTATCCACATCTTGAAATCTTACCAGGATATTGAAATATCAGCCATTGTGGGCGGCTATGAAAGTCGTCAGTACCGACAGACAATGTACGATGGATTTAACGCGACAATTTACAACGACAGAAATGGTATTTTCTTTACAATACACACTAACAATTCCAAAAGATATTTTTAAACTTATATATGCCATATTTTTTATACTCACGAATCAAGAAGAGCTCTTGATAATTTATTCATCACCAACAGTTTCAAACATTTTGAGAATCACAAATAACTTACAATGCAGAGGTTTAAAATATTACTAGTACAAAGAAGAGCTGTGATTTTTGGCAGTTACTGCCAAGAATTATTGTAATTATAACTTCAGTGAAGTGAAATAAGTACATACAGTCAGACTATGAAGCCAAGTCTACAATTTCATTTCACCTTTTTATTGTTATTATAGTTATTGTAAAGGGATTTTGCAAAATTTGCAGATCCATCCAAATTTTAAACAGTTTTTTTCAAAAGTAGTGGATTTACATGACAACCTGTCATGTAAATGACACCTCCAAGACTACATGGTGATTTGTGAAAACAAAACCCTGTGAATAAATTCTATACAGTAAATTATAATCTTTTCCAATGTATGAAAATTGAACGTGAATTTCCATCTTCTTTTTTTTGGGACAGAGAGCTATACAATTCACAGCTGATGTTTAGATATTTAACATGAATTTCCATCTCTTTTTCCGACAGAGAGCTGGGTACAAGCTGGCTATGTGAAGGCCCGTGTTGTTCGACCTGATCTGAAGGCGACCAATGGGAAGGTCCATCTCATCGACTCGGTCCTGGGTTTTCCTTATTTGGACTTACCCATGTTGATTTGTGATGATCTTTGGTTATTGTGAGTATATTTACCCTTGAAGACACATTTAGGCTCTTCTAAATCAAAGACTAGACTAGTCCATTATAAAATCGCAGGGGTAAATGAATTATAATAACTAATAAATAGTGTTTGCCTCCATTTGTCTGTCCATCCATCTGTCTGTCCTTTTATTTGTCTGACTCCATTTGTCTGAGTCCATCCGTCCATCAATCTGCCTACTGTTTAGTTGTTTAATTTCACGGGTGTAAAGTTTTGCAATTTATTGTTTTCAACAATTGTTTGCGGACGTTGATTTTCGCAAATTATCTTAGTAGCATTTGAAAGCATCATTCATACTACAGGCTATAATATAACCAACTATATACAGTAACTGTCTGTCTGTCCATTCATCTGTCAATCCGCCCATCTGTCTTACTGTCTGTATCTGTCCATTCATTCATCTGTCTGACCTTGTCTGTATCTGTCCATTCATCTAACTGTCTGACTCTGTCTGTCTGTTCATCCATCTATCTGTCCATTCATTTGTCTGCCCATCCATCTGTCTGTCCATCCATCTGTCTGAATCCATCTGTATCTGTCCAAATTGTTGATTATTCCCACACCCTAACTTAAGAACACTTATTGAAGCACTTTATACAATGGTAGCTGCAATTATGAAGTAACACAGCTTGCTAGTCATGACTATAAATGTACCACATTCCCTTTAAGAACTTCCCAGCCTCCTACTGATAACTTAAATATTTCTGCTCCGTGCAATATTTTAATAAGCTAGACAACAAGATAGATGGGAAAACTTAAAACTATATTCTAAAGTTGTAATGAAATTGGTTTTTGCAGAGAAAAATATGTAAACAATTTGAGTATTCACATAAGCAGAGTTAGAATGTTGGTCATCACTTTGCTCCTTTGATACATGTGTAAATATGTCAACTATGCATCATTAATTCACTTGATAAATCTGTTGATAATATTTGATAAAAACGAACAACAAATAACATATTTCATATTCCTGAGTTAGATTTTGGTGATCATGTTGTTAATAAAAAAAATAACTCAGGTGAGGAATGTTAAAGCTATTTAGAAAAAATGGGACCAATTCATGTCCCAAGTGACACCCGGCCACCCGATAACGCTTGTTCAGGACTAGTATCTCCAGTGGTGATTGAATGTAACTGTTTGTAATCTTCCTTCTGAAATAAGTTTAATGCTGTATATTGTCTTTTGATGTCATTTCATCATCAATAGACACAATAGTTCTACACAAACGTTATCGGGTATCACGTACGTGGTTAGTGAATTCAATTCCCATTCACAGGATAAGTGATGATCTTTCTATTTTGCAGGAGAACATATGACTACATCCGATCTGTCGGAATGAAGAACTATTTAACAGATAATCGCTTCACAGCCAGACGTTGTTACTTTGAATTGTATGGGTATCCCCCTGGTTATGATTACACTAGCAACTCATACAACAATAACTACGGTAACAGTAACTATGGCAACACCAACAACAACAATTACCCTAGCAACAACTATGGTAACAACTATCAACAGACGACATATAACCCCTACAACCAGCAGGCCAACAGTTTAAACCCGAGCAGTCAGTCGTCGCAGTACGACATGGGTTCATGTAATGGATGTAGGTTTACGTTCTTCGTGCCTAACTCCACGGCGATTGATTACTTCCAGAGGACGAACATCGGGATCAAAATCATGAGAGATACTCAGAGATTTCAATATGTAAGTAGTTTTTTGGTTTCTTAATTTTAACCATATGTTTATTGGACATGAATAATAACAAGCAAATCTTCTGACTAATCGCAGATTTGGGTACGAGAATATCCTTATTTGATTAAACTGCTACTCCTCTTAAACTAATGGAGGGATTTCAATGAAACCTGATGGCAAGTATAAAGTACGATTTGGCCTCCTGGGTGACAATTCTAGTTTCTCACCACTTACTGATATAACTCTCTCTTAAACAAATGACATACCAGTCAATACACATACTTACCTCAGGGAAAATCTAAAGATGGATTTAGATACTCCTTAATCAGGCCCTAGAACAGTCCATTATAAAATCCAGGGGTGTTTGTATCTTCTACCTGATATCATTTAAAAGATGTGTGTATATTTTTTTCAGCTATTCAAGAGACTGCTGTTTGAGGGACAAAACATAGCCCTGGAGAAGTTATCCAATACAAACCACAATTTTATAGCTAAAACGGGTGAATCTATACGTATACTCAAGTCTATGGATAGAGGTAAGAGTTAATAAAAAAAATGGCAATATATCGTATAGACAGTTGTTTTTTAGCCGGGATGATATTTTCGCGATTCCGTGGGACATTGCTAGGATCGCAAAAATTTGATCTGTTAAATATTGAAAATGGTTGAATGATATCTTAACTCTTAAATCCATATCGCGAAAATTTTAAATTTCTAACCTATGATTTTCACTAAAATTTTGGTCCGCGGAAATAACTGGCTATAAGTCTTGTCCAGAGAGAGTTCTGAGCATAGAATAATTTTCCCCAAATGTACCGATTTAATTCCTTAACCTTTGTATTTTATTCAATTTGATGATTTTTATAAACTTTCATGCTCAAGTGATTTATTTTTTCTGATTACTCTAAATTTAGATATTTCTTTGACTCTTTAACTCAATATGAATTTTGAACGGGTTGACATAATGTTGAATTCACTTTATGATGTCTACATCTATATCATCTCGATATAGAGTATAATCATGCAAAAGCTCTAAAATAATATTACTTGACAAAATACATGTTTTACAGTACAGTACACATTTGAAGAAATTTGTCCGCTTCTTTTCAGATGTGAAGATTCAGTTCGCAGGTGTGACGGCAAATGTTATCAGTATGGACATCGGCGCCACAAACGGACTCATGCACATCATTGACCGCCTTCTCTACGTCCCAGAAGACCTGACACGGGATGTGTCGGGAGGCGCAGACGTCAGATACAATCTCGTTGCCCTAGTTACCATGGCGATATTCAGTATCTTTGTCACGAGATACAGAAGGTCGTAACAGTTTTTGTATATAAAGTTGTTGTATGATGTAGTATGTAATTAAGTCAGTATTATCATATGTGTATTTAGTGATAAATGGAATCTGTCTAAACTGGGCTCCTTATGGATCATTTTAATGCCTAACATCTCGTTGCCAGTTTGACTGCAGTAAACAGCTGTATTGTCCACAATCTGACAGAGATTAGGCAAAGTTTGACACTATGTATGAATAGCCATTGCTACAGTAATTGAGTGGTGTCAACAGGATCCTTTTAACAAACATTTCTTAACTTTAAGGAATTCCTAAACTTAAAATTATCCATGGGAAAGCATTACAGAAGTTCAGGGCAACCTGTTAAGTTCAGGAACCTTCCTTAAAATCTGTAATGCTTTCCTATGGAAAATTTTAAGTTAAGAAATTCCTTAGATTTAGGGAATGTTGGTGAAGCTGTGCCCAGAAAGGTCAGGACAGAGTAGGATATAGTACTAACAGTACCAATTGGTTTTGTTATTATTGACTAGTATCAAAATGTAGTGCAAACTAAACCTTCTTCTTGCGGCGATCAAATTCCTCAATTTCTTTTTCAAAACAAGTTCACAAAGATTAACAAGATTTTACAAATTTACTTCAATCGCGATATTCGCGAAAGTAAGTCGCACATGAAAGAATGTTAGTTTACAGTCTATACCGGGACATCTGTGTATGCCTGAATATGATGGTGCTTCCATATTTTGTTATGTTTGTATAAATTCAACAGTTACTTTAACCTGTTTCATCTCCTTTATATCACTAACCACGCCAATTTTCAGTAATACATCTCATTCCTGTAAATTTAAATCATTTTTCATAACAATTTATGATGTTCCATGATGTACATTGCAAGCATTTTGATAAATTAAAACGATTTGGCATGAAGTTAACATGTCAATCGCACATATGAGATGGACCAGTCGCAATATTTTTAAGTAATGTATATTTGTTTACGGTTTGAAGATATTTTTGTAACTTAAAATCTTCACCTAAATACGTTTAAAGGGAGACAATAATTGTAGTTTGTGTTCTCAATGATTCTATGAGTTATTATGATTCTAGTGCAGCTAACATGCACAACAAAAGTTGATAATTTTTTTATTTCAAATTTGGATTCAATTTGTTTAAGATTGGCCAAACTTGGTTGCAAATTTTGTTGGATCTCACATCCCGACAGAGTTATGGCCCTTCAGACTTTTTACTTGCAATGTTTTTTCAGAGAGTAGGAATAATATCACAAATTTTATCTAGTGTGTCCTAAAAGTGCTACTGTTACAATAATAATTTAGCTTTACTAATCATTAAATTTTCTGTATATAATTTATAGACAGACAAAGACATGATAAGGATTTAATTAAATTAATTTAATTTAATTAAAATTTATCTAAAAATTTTTCTAAAAATGCTTTTATTTTGTCTCGAGATATTTGGTGTAAATATGATCACAACACCGTCCGTCCGAGCCCTATTGGTGTGATCCGGAGTAACTGTACACTTACTTAAGTGTAATGCAAATCTTGTATACCAGAAACTTTGTGACTGAAATTGTTTGTCAGTTTGAAGAATGAATTTCAAATACATATCATATTTGTACCAATTCCGAATTTGCATATTACAGAGTTATCTGCACTTGCGGGTGGGTATTGATTGTGACGTCATTCGTATGGGAGCGTAACGTCATACGTTCCAGAGAAAACGACGTGAATGCGCTCACAAAATAATGACGTAACAATCGATACCTGCCTGCAAGGGAGCTAACTCTGTAATATGCAAAGACGGAATAATCATCCCCTGTCCTTTATTAGCGCCCTTTCCCCTGAAATTAAAGTTATAAGTTGATTTATTTTTTAATGACCATGTTTCATTTTCATTGGACTAGATGAACTGTCAAATTGGAAGGTACATTATACTTAAATTAATCTTTACTGATGAAAGTTTGATTTTAAGTGAAGATAGAACATATCCATTTTGTCCATACAGAAGTCAGACAATTTTTCAAAGTCATATTTTTTTCTTTATCATTTAATTTCTACAGTAAAATTTGTATGTTTTGTAGTTGTTTGTTGGATCTATATGTTAATATTTTAGTTTTATCATTTTATTGTGCCATATATCAATTTTATCATGACATAAGTAAAACTTATCTTGGACTTGATTTAAGGTAATAATTGTATACAGAGCCTCATTGCACAATGTTATAGGGACTCGCATATAAAACTTTGATTACAGTAAACCACCTATTTTCGTGAAATACCAATTTTGCTGTCTGGATCTCAAACGTGCATTCAAATGTTTCTCAAATACATGTCATTGTATTATAAAAATGAATAAATGAAGGCATAATTGCCAGTAACATCCCTTGATTACAAATTAAGCTATTGAAGGAAAGAAGACTTGAAATATTGTACTAATATTAAACGCGAAAATAGTGTGATGTACAGTAATGAATGTATCTACAATATAGAGCCTTGTTATATCCCAATCTTGTTGGGACTCGCGTATAAACTGCTTTTAATCAATTTATTTTACGGGAATTAAATTTTTTCCCAAATAGAATGTCATGAAACGTATCCTGTCTTGGCATATTACAGAGTTAGCTCCCTTGCGGGTAGGTATCGATTGTTACATCATTATTTTGTGAGCGCAATTCAACTTGTTTTCTCCAAAAAGTATGATGTTACGCTCAAACATACGACATTACAACGAAAACATATACCACAAGGGTAGATAACTCTGTAATATGCAAAAACAGAATAAATGAATGCATGATTGTCAGGATAAGATCCCTTGACTGTAAATTTATGTATTTGCGAAAACATGTATGTTGTAAATAAAGTAGACAAAAATAATAATTATATATGGGCAGTAATCAAAGATTAGTGAGCTTAAACGTTGTATGTGGATCCTTGCCTGAACCATAAACATTCTTGGAAGGAAGCAAGCTAGATGTTTCCGAGTAGAAATAATTCAATTTTGCTTGTTACGAGCATTTTCATTGGCTTAAAAATTTACTTATCAGTCCATAAAGGAAAAAATGGTGTCATCGTTGAAGATATTATATCAAGTAAATTGAATTATACGGATTAATCTTAATTGATTTTCATCATCTAGTACACTCAGATTTTTGTGTTAGAATAATATATTAAAGTTAATCCTTGAATAAATGAAGTTATTGTAGAAAATATTCCTTCTCAGTTTGAAACATAAAAAATAGACATAGAAGGTAGCTTTTAGTTGTTTTAACAGAACGGTATTATTACATTGATTTGTTGTATACTTATACATGTATTTCATTGCTTTGAGAGAATTATTTTTACAAGATTTTGTACTTTTTTACAATAATCGAGATATAATAGATATATAATGCAGGGCAATTTTTAAACACAATTTAATTCGATTTTAATTAGCAAGTAACAGTAGAATATTTTTAGGCTAACTTTGTCGTGTCGCAATAGTCAGCGTTTGACAGTTATAACGATTGTTATGATTTAACTGTAAGGGTGATTGTGTGGTTAGTTTACAGACTGTGAATCACCTGAAGTTGGTAGTCATGTGACTAGAAGGATGATCATGTGATTAATATTGTATGGTATGGGTGGTCATTAGACCAGAAGGATGAGCATGCGATTAATTTTTTATAGGTGGTCATGTGACTGATTTTAAAGGAAGGAAATGTGATTAATTTGGAATCATCATGTGACAGATTTTCTGTAAGTAACTTGTGATCATTTCACTTATTAATTATTTTTTGCTAGCATGATCATGTGACAAATTTTGTGAGAATGATCATGTGACTGATTTTGTGAGAATAAACGTGTGACAAATTTTGTGAGAATGATCATGTGACAAATTTTGTGAGAATGATCATGTGACTGATTTTGTGAGAATGATCATGTGACTGATTTTGTGAGAATGATCATGTGACTGATTTTGTGAGAATAAACATGTGACAAATTTTGTGAGAATGATCATGTGACTGATTTTGTGAGAATGATCATGTGACTGATTTTGTGAGAATAAACATGTGACTGATTTTGTGAGAATGATCATATGACTGATTGTTAAAGTGATCCTGTAGCTAAATGATAGTGTTATTTAGACAATGATAATATGATATTCTGTATATTATAATGACCACATTGTATAGCGTTTACATCTGGTGTTCAGACTATCTATCTGTTGTATATATGTACATTGTAATTGGATGTCGGATTTGTATATAGACGTACACTGGTAAACATGTGTTATATCATTAATACAATACTGATTTTTTAGACATGAAGCTTTATACTGAGGACAAAAGTTCATTCTGTACTTGGACAAATGTACACAAACAATAAACACTCAACTTAACAAGTTACATCTTGTTTTATTTATATCCAAATTATATAGAGCCAACGCCGTCGTTGTATGATTGGCGGGTAAGTGGGTCCCCCGCCAGCCACCTGGATACTCAGAGACGGGCAGGAGAGTAGAGGAAACTATAATTCAGGGGAGACAATCTCTACAGGCAGGAGACAGTTGTTTTCAAAAACATTTGTCTCATGTTTGTTGAGATTGTCTCATCTGAGTTTTGTGTTGTTATTACAATCCAGTATAATGATGCATGGTGGGAGTCCGTGGGACATTCAAATCACCATTCATCATTATTCTCTTTATTGCCTCCAAATTTGAAGATTACAAAAGCATGAATAATAAACACAAATATACAAAGCATTTTTAAATATAAGAGTAATGCAAAGGGATATTTCTCTGTCATACATCCCTCCATAAGTACTAAAGGGATATTTCTCTGTCATACGTCCCTCCATAAGTACTAAAGGGATATTTCTCTGTCATACGTCCCTCCATAAGTACTAAAGGGATATTTCTCTGTCATACGTCCCTCCATAAGTACTAAAGGGATATTTCTCTGTCATACGTCCCTCCATAAGTACTAAAGGGATATTTCTCTGTCATACGTCCCTCCATAAGTACTAAAGGGATATTTCTCTGTCATACGTCCCTCCATAAGTACTAAAGGGATATTTCTCTGTCATACGTCATAATACTAAAGGATATTTCTCTGTACCCTCCATAAGTACTAAAGGGATATTTCTCTGTCATACGTCCCTCCATAAGTACTAAAGGGATATTTCTCTGTCATACGTCCCTCCATAAGTACTAAAGGGATATTTCTCTGTCATACGTCCCTCCATAAGTACTAAAGGGATATTTCTCTGTCATACGTCCCTCCATAAGTACTAAAGGGATATTTCTCTGTCATACGTCCCTCCATAAGTACTAAAGGGATATTTCTCTGTCATACGTCCCTCCATAAGTACTAAAGGGATATTTCTCTGTCATACGTCCCTCCATAAGTACTAAAGGGATATTTCTCTGTCATACGTCCCTCCATAAGTACTAAAGGGATATTTCTCTGTCATACGTCCCTCCATAAGTACTAAAGGGATATTTCTCTGTCATACGTCCCTCCATAAGTACTAAAGGGATATTTCTCTGTCATACGTCCCTCCATAAGTACTAAAGGGATATTTCTCTGTCATACGTCCCTCCATAAGTACTAAAGGGATATTTCTCTGTCATACGTCCCTCCATAAGTACTAAAGGGATATTTCTCTGTCATACGTCCCTCCATAAGTACTAAAGGGATATTTCTCTGTCATACGTCCCTCCATAAGTACTAAAGGGATATTTCTCTGTCATACGTCCCTCCATAAGTACTAAAGGGATATTTCTCTGTCATACGTCCCTCCATAAGTACTAAAGGGATATTTCTCTGTCATACGTCCCTCCATAAGTACTAAAGGGATATTTCTCTGTCATACGTCCCTCCATAAGTACTAAAGGGATTTCTCTGTCATACGTCCCTCCATAAGTACTAAAGGGATATTTCTCTGTCATACGTCCCTCCATAAGTACTAAAGGGATATTTCTCTGTCATACGTCCCTCCATAAGTACTAAAGGGATATTTCTCTGTCATACGTCCCTCCATAAGTACTAAAGGGATATTTCTCTGTCATACGTCCCTCCATAAGTACTAAAGGGATATTTCTCTGTCATACGTCCCTCCATAAGTACTAAAGGGATATTTCTCTGTCATACGTCCCTCCATAAGTACTAAAGGGATATTTCTCTGTCATACGTCCCTCCATAAGTACTAAAGGGATATTTCTCTGTCATACGTCCCTCCATAAGTACTAAAGGGATATTTCTCTGTCATACGTCCCTCCATAAGTACTAAAGGGATATTTCTCTGTCATACGTCCCTCCATAAGTACTAAAGGGATATTTCTCTGTCATACGTCCCTCCATAAGTACTAAAGGGATATTTCTCTGTCATACGTCCCTCCATAAGTACTAAAGGGATATTTCTCTGTCATACGTCCCTCCATAAGTACTAAAGGGATATTTCTCTGTCATACGTCCCTCCATAAGTACTAAAGGGATATTTCTCTGTCATACGTCCCTCCATAAGTACTAAAGGGATATTTCTCTGTCATACGTCCCTCCATAAGTACTAAAGGGATATTTCTCTGTCATACGTCCCTCCATAAGTACTAAAGGGATATTTCTCTGTCATACGTCCCTCCATAAGTACTAAAGGGATATTTCTCTGTCATACGTCCCTCCATAAGTACTAAAGGGATATTTCTCTGTCATACGTCCCTCCATAAGTACTAAAGGGATATTTCTCTGTCATACGTCCCTCCATAAGTACTAAAGGGATATTTCTCTGTCATACGTCCCTCCATAAGTACTAAAGGGATATTTCTCTGTCATACGTCCCTCCATAAGTACTAAAGGGATATTTCTCTGTCATACGTCCCTCCATAAGTACTAAAGGGATATTTCTCTGTCATACGTCCCTCCATAAGTACTAAAGGGATATTTCTCTGTCATACGTCCCTCCATAAGTACTAAAGGGATATTTCTCTGTCATACGTCCCTCCATAAGTACTAAAGGGATATTTCTCTGTCATACGTCCCTCCATAAGTACTAAAGGGATATTTTCTCTGTCATACGTCCCTCCATAAGTACTAAAGGGATATTTCTCTGTCATACGTCCCTCCATAAGTACTAAAGGGATATTTCTCTGTCATACGTCCCTCCATAAGTACTAAAGGGATATTTCTCTGTCATACGTCCCTCCATAAGTACTAAAGGGATATTTCTCTGTCATACGTCCCTCCTTAAGTACTAATAGGGTATTTTTGACGTCCCTCCATAAGTACTAAAGGGATATTTCGCTCTGTCTATAGCTATTACGTCTTTCTCTCCATAAGTATGCTAATTTTGGACTAATCTATTTGCATGGCAGCCAGGATTTTGGATTAGTATGACACTTGAAGTTTGCTATATGGTGACTTGTGTCAAAAGGGTATTAATGTCACCTGTAGGTTCCTCTTTGTGATTATGCAAATTACATTTTAGGATTTAAGGGTGTATGTCACCTATAAATGGTGACTTGTGTTAAGGGTGTATGTCACCTATAAATGGTGACTTGTGTTAAGGGTGTATGTCACCTAAAATGGTGACTTGTGTTAAAGGTGTATGTCACCTATAAATGGTGACTTGTGTTAAGGGTGAATGTCACCTATAAATGGTGACTTGTGTTAAGGGTGTATGTCACCTATAAATGGTGACTTGTGTTAAGGGTGTATGTCACCTATAAATGGTGACTTGTGTTAAGGGTGTATGTCACCTATAAATGGTGACTTGTGTTAAGGGTGATGGTATGTCACCTATAAATGGTGACTTGTGTTAAGGGTGAATGTCACCTATAAATGGTGACTTGTGTTAAGGGTGTAATGTCACCTAAAATGGTGACTTGTGTTAAAGGGTGTATGTCACCTATAAATGGTGACTTGTGTTAAGGGTGAATGTCACCTATAAATGGTGACTTTGTGTTAAGGGTGTATGTCACCTATAAAATAGTGACTTGTGTTAAGGGTGATGTCACCTATAAATGGTGACTTGTGTTAAGGGTGTATGTCATCCTATAAATGGTGACTTGTGTTAAGGGTATATGTCACCTATAAATGGTGACTTGTGTTAAGGGTGTGAGTGTCACCTATAAATGGTGACTTTGTGTTAAGGGTATTTGTCACCTATAAATGGTGACTTGTGTTAAGGGTATATGTCACCTATAAATGGTGACTTTGTGTTAAGGGTGTATGTCACCGAAAATGGTGACTTTGTGTTAAGGGTGTATGTCACCTATAAATGGTGACTTGTGTTAAGGGTAGTATGTCACCTATAAATGGTGACTTGTGTTAAGGTAATGTCACTATAAATGGTGACTTGTGTTAAGGTATATGTCACCTATAAATAGTGACTTTATGTTAAGGTGTATATGTCACCTATAAATGGTGACTTGTGTTTAAGGGTACATGTCACCTATAAATGGTGACTTGTGTTAAGAGTATATGACACCTATAAATGGTGACTTGTGTTAAGGGTGTATGTCACCTATAAATGGTGACTTGTGTTAAGGGTGAATGTCACCTATAAATGGTGACTTGTGTTAAGGGTGTATGTCACCTATAAATGGTGACTTGTGTTAAGGGTGTATGTCACCTATAAATGGTGACTTGTGTTAAGGGTATATGTCACCTATAAATGGTGACTTTGTGTTAAGGGTATAATGTCACCTATAAATGGTGACTTGTGTTAAGGGTGTATGTCACCTATAAATGGTGACTTTGTGTTAAGGGTATATGTCACCTATAAATGGTGAAAGGGTATATGTCACCTATAAATGGTGACTTTGTGTTAAGAGTATATGTCACCTATAAATGGTGACTTGTGTTAAGGGTGTATGTCACCTATAAATGGTGACTTGTGTTTAAGGGTATATGTCACCTATAAATGGTGACTTGTGTTAAGGGTGTATGTCACCTATAAATGGTGACTTGTGTTAAGGGTGATATGTCACCTATAAATGGTGACTTTGTGTTTAGGGTGATATGTCACCTATAAATGGTGACTTGTGTTAAGGGTGTATGTCACCTATAAATGGTGACTTTGTGTTAAGGGTATATGTCACCTATAAATGGTGACTTGTGTTAAGGGTATATGTCACCTATAAATGGTGACTTGTGTTAAGGGTATATGTCACCTATAAATGGTGACTTTGTGTTAAGGGTATATGTCACCTATAAATGGTGACTTTGTGTTAAGGGTATATGTCACCTATAAATGGTGACTTTGTGTTAAGGGTATATGTCACCTATAAATGGTGACTTGTGTTAAGGGTATATGTCACCTATAAATGGTGACTTTGTGTTAAGGGTATATGTCACCTATAAATGGTGACTTTGTGTTAAGGGTATATGTCACCTATAAATGGTGACTTTGTGTTAAGGGTATATGTCACCTATAAATGGTGACTTTGTGTTAAAGAGTATATGTCACCTATAAATGGTGACTTTGTGTTAAGGGTATATGTCACCTATAAATGGTGACTTTGTGTTAAGGTGTATGTCACCTATAAATATGGTGACTTTGTGTTAAGGGTATAATGTCACCTATAAATGGTGACTTTGTGTTAAGGGTATATGTCACCTATAAATGGTGACTTTGTGTTAAGGGTATATGTCACCTATAAATGGTGACTTTGTGTTAATGGGTAATATGTCACCTATAAATGGTGACTTGTGTTAAGGGTTGAATGTCACCTATAAATGGTGACTTGTGTTAAGGGTGAATGTCACCTATAAATGGTGACTTGTGTTAAGGGTGAATGTCACCTATAAATGGTGACTTTGTGTTAAGGGTGTATGTCACCTATAAATGGTGACTAGTGTTAAGGGTGTATGTCACCTATAAATGGTGACTTTGTGTTAAGGGTATAATGTCACCTATAAATGGTGACTTTGTGTTAATGGGTAGTATGTCACCTATAAATGGTGACTTGTGTTAAGGGTGTATGTCACCTATAAATGGTGACTTGTGTTAAGGGTGTATGTCACCTATAAATGGTGACTTGTGTTAAGGGTGAATGTCACCTATAAATGGTGACTTGTGTTAAGGGTGAATGTCACCTATAAATGGTGACTTGTGTTTAGGGTGAATGTCACCTATAAATGGTGACTTGTGTTAAGGGTGAATGTCACCTATAAATGGTGACTTGTGTTAAGGGTGTATGTCATCTATAAATGGTGACTTGTGTTAAGGGTATATGTCACCTATAAATGGTGACTTTGTGTTAAGGGTATATGTCACCTGTAAATGGTGACTTTGTGTTAAAAGTATATGTCACCTATAAATGGTGACTTTGTGTTCAGAGTATATGTCACCTATAAGAAGTGACTTTGTGTTAAGGGTATAAGTCACCTATAAATGGTGACTTTGTGTTAAGAGTATATGTTTACCTACAAATGGTGACTTTGTGTTAAGAGTATATGTTACCTATAAATGGTGACTTTGTGTTAAGGGTATATGTCACTTATAAATGGTGACTTGTGTTAAGGGTATATGTCACATATAAATGGTGACTTGTGGTTAATGGTGTATGTCACCTATAATTGGTAACTCACTCAGTTTTGATAGTTAGATACATGTACATCTAAAACAAAAGTTTATACATTTTATCTGCAGTTAGGACACTGGGGGGTCTCCATGTCAAATGCTCAAAATATTGTTAGAAAACTAAAATTCAGGCCATTTATGCCAGTTTAACGAAGGCTAAATAGATGAATAGTACATTTCAAGTACTTACTGCACGTATACCATTTTAAAACACTGAATGAAATTGAAAGAAATCGGAGCTTGAATTTTGCAAATTCACATATATCTCCTGAAAAAAGGACAAGAATAATGCTTTTGATATGTCTATGTCAAGCCCAAAGTCATTATTTTAGATTCTACTAGCTGGGTATAACACCATATGGACCGAAACAAAGATATGTCCTTTATTTTAAATTGGATTTGTACTTCTTCTGACAAATGTCGGAAAAAATATGATGTGCATGTTATATTTATTACAAAAAAACGATGGCCATATGACGCCACCCTGAAGAACTTGACGTTTGGGCTATATGCAGTTCACAAATATTTATATAGTATAAGATATCTCATAAGTCATACATGTTTAAGATAGTCTATAATAAAGGAGATCTCTCATAAACATTCCTTTATAAGAAATATCATTTAGATACATTGTACACGTGTTTCAAGAATGTTTTCTAAAATACCTCGGCTTTTGAAATATCATTTTCGCGATGTTCAACATTCGTGATATTTCCGTTTTCTTATCTTAGTAAGGTCTTATTTTTCTGATTTGTAGTCTTTTGTATCGAAGTTTTCACTCTGATTAAAATACAGATACTTGTTATCACTACGTTGTTAAGAGGATCTGAGAAATCCCATTAGGGGTCATGTCCAGGTGACCTTTGGAAATGGCCAATCAAATTGCTACTTGCAAAATTTTGACAGTGAATTTCAAGGACGAAATAGTTTGAAAAAAAACTGTCATCATTATTTTGGTTTACGTAGTCATCTCGCCCAAAGAGCACAATAAAGCTAATTCTATATGTATACTGGGACGAAATATAGTTTTCAATGGATGTGACAAGGTGTAGAAAATGTATCCTATATGAAGACCACGTGGTATAAAGGTCATCTGGACGTGACCTCCTATGGGATATTGTCAGATCCTTTATATAATGGAGTGGTTAATAAGGATCTCTATTTTAATCAGATTGCGAAGTTTTTACCAGTCTTTTGTATGGAAAAGTAATAAACGCGAGCCGATTCTCACATTTTAAACCCAAGTTACATTTTCTGATTTCGGACTACATCGGGCTTTCGGACTATATACTAGGGCTTTCGCGATATAAGGCGGTCGCCGCTGCACATTGTAGTTATTTGAAATATACTGCCGGACACTTACTGAGAAAATAAATAAAAAATATGAATAAAGGTATAACTACCAGCTGCAATATTAATATTGTAGCTCAAAAGACTATTGACAAATAATTGTGTAGCTCAAAAGACTTCAGACAGAAAATGGACCGTATAAAATACCAAATTCACAGCGAGACGTTATTTTTTCATATATAAATATGAAGATCTTTTCTAGTAAGGAATAGAAAACGACAAGTCTACAAATTGTCAATTTGGCGTTTTGTGACCGGTATAGTAGATACTTAAAATGGTTGTTATGTTTGTTTTGGACAACAATAACATATAAGTGCATGTATATATACATAAAATAATTGGAAACCTACATAAGCACCATTTCGTATCCGACCGAAAAGTACAGGAGGCTGTCTAGGTACGATTCAATTTTGCTTGCTACGAGCATTTTCATTGGCTTAAAAATTTACTTTATCAGCCCATAAAGGAAAAAAATGGCGTCGCCGTTTATAACGTTGCTTCTGATTGGCTGAGATGACGGCGTAATGATTTCATAGATAAAAGAGTCCCAAAATGAATCTTGAATATTGAAGAGATTATCTTTAGTAAATTGAATTATAAGGATTAATTTGAATAGATTTTTTATGTTATGGAGATATAACACAAAAATCTGAGTGTACTCTCATCATAAACCGCTTCGCGGTTTATTTAGAGTACACTCAGATTTTTGTGTTATATCTCCATAACATAAAAAATCTATTCAAGTTAATCCTTAAATATGTTGTAATGTTTGTGAGCGCAGTTCATGTCGTTTTCTCCGAAAAGTATGACGTTGAGCTCGCAAACGCATTACGTCACAATCAATCCCTGCCCGCAGGGGCAGATAACTCTGTAATATACAAATACAGAATAACGAAATGCTCACAAACACACATGACGTCACAATCAATATCTACCCACAAGGGCAGATAACTCTGAATTATGCTAATACAGAATATTTACATACCCGAAGTCATAATGACAATCATTCTTTATATATATGATACTTGCAGCCTACGTCCATTATTAATCCTCGTTATAAAATCGTGTAAAATGTAAACTTCATAAAAGACAAAAACTCAGCATACACGTTGTATATATAAATGTATGTCCCTAAATATTCACCAAACAATGACTACGGTAAAATCAAGCCGAAACCTTCGATTTCATAAAAAGGCCAAAAACTTCCATGCAATGTACGTCCCTGAATATCATGTATACGATCAATGTCCGCGGCTGAATGAAAACGTCACTTTTTGGTCTTTCTCATAACAAAATGTCACTGCGTCTGTCGTCAGTTATACGTACGGTTCATCTAAGGCCAATGGTCTACGTATATATAGCACATAGTGATATATCATCATATTTTACATAGTGCGGTTATATTTCTCTCGCCATAATAAAGGTCAAAACCTTGTGTGTGTTTGTGTCGAAAAATGGTCTACGCCAGAAACGATTGTAGGCCTATAATGTATGATTGTATAATGAATAACCTTAATTATGTATAATATTATTTAGCACCGAATCCACAAACACTTTTACCCACAGACGCGATGTTTTAAGATTACAATTCTATTTTAATACATAATTTTACCGAAACGTCTAAAAATCATCGTATTTAATATAATAAGAAGCTGCACTGTAATCAGTTACATTGATCACGGTTTTAAAGTTTTCATATGTCAATGTCATTTATTTTCAAACAGTTTTTATTGTTAACACTTATAAAAGAATCAGGCCCACGTTATTCCAACTTAAATGCCCACTACCTTTCCGGGGCAAAATTTGAATGTTTCTAAAATACATTAACAGCATAGAATATACATATTGACGGCCTAAGATGAGGTTACAACACCAAACATATGCAGGATTCCCTTCGTAATACATGGTAACGGTGGAGATTCATTTCGCTGTTTTGCCAGCTGGTACAGTGATAGTCAACTAGCGCGGGATCCGCGTTAGGAAAATTAACATTTTATTCATTTTAATCAAATTGTTTAGAAGACAATGATAAGAGTAGTATTAATTCTAAGGTGATAACATTGGCGACTTTATAAAATTATCGATCTCGTTGTATATTTCGGAAAGGTAGTGGGCCTTTAATTAAACAGCCGTCTCTTAGCATTACAATACAAGTAACATATTCATGAGACTATATCTAATACACATCAAACAATTCAAATAATGTTACTTTAATCAAATGTAATAATAATTCTGTAGTTAAAGCTTAAATTTGTATGATTAAAGCAAGAATTTGTAAGTCTCACTTAAATCCTTGTACCTGCCTCCAAAGCCCGTGTCATGCCAGTCAGTTTCCAAGGTTTATTTTTTCTCAAACCTTAATCATATATTGACTGAAATTCTGTTCATTTTCGTTCTTTCTTTCTAAAAATATCTTTCTTTTTTTTATCGGTTTTTTTTTTTTTTTTTTTTTTTTTTAATTAGCTTTACACATTTTTCTTGACAATCGTCGATTTAATGAAAATTTACCCGTAATACCCGTAACATTGCAATCATTATAACAAAATGTTTTATAAAAGTTAGCTACACAAAATTCTATAAGAAATCTCTCTTATAGGATTGTATTTTTTGTAAAAATGATATTTTATTGGTGAATAACGTTTTCAGTTTATTACAATGCATATAAAAAGTTTTGTTTCCTGTTAACTGCTATGTCTAGATACATAAACTAATCATCAATTCGTCATAGCGCAATCCTATCATGGATTGTAGAATCTGACATAATGCGTGGGATTCCCTTGTTTACAACATTCTAAAAATAACTATATAGAAAATTCCCGAAGCTTAGAACTGACTAATATTGTTACTATTTATATCATTAGCGAAATGACTGGCGGAGGATATGACGAAACAAGAGATTTCCCTCTGTATACGTCACAATCCTATGCCTCTTTTTGGTAGCGGAGCTAGCCAATAATATCGCGTATTTATAGTCACATGACCCAAATAATAGAATAGTGTCATAGAGGATCATACTACCACGTACCTGCGAAAAAGAGAAGACAAATACGATATTTTAGTGGCCTTTTAAGGTTTGTACAAGGTTTCTTTTTCATGATTTAATCTCAAACTTTCGATTTAATGTATTATTGATGTCTGGATTAGCTCTCAAAGTCATAAAATCGAGGAAAATATGACGTAAAAACAACACAAGGTCGCCATCTTGTCCCCAAATACCAAACAAAACATAAATAGGGTGGGTCGAGTTAGGCGAAAACAACTATTTGCCCTCCTCAAAATCAGGTTTAAGTATGAATATAGGTAAAAACATTAATTGTCTACAGAATATGTATTCTTTGCTAATGCATGTTTGGACAAGAAAGGCTATTTCTACTTTGATCGGAGATGATCTGAGGTCGTTTTGACGCTATCTGTCAATTTTGCTTTATCACGTAAGCATGGCGAAGTTGAAACATGAAGGACTTATTTACATAACTTAAAAGAAATAATTGTGTAGATGAAATCTTCGATTAAAACTATAAAAATAAGTTATTTTGATATTTTTTGATGGAAAATCTGCACGATAAACAACTCGGTTCTTTGTTTATTCGTGGCACAGGAAGTTAATTCGATCATGAAAAAGTCACGAACTTGTCACGAATAACAGGAAATTGGTCATTTTCTTTGTCAGATTACAGAGAGATGTCCGCTAACTTATTTCAATAACATCGAACACTCACAACTGTTGATTTGCTTGTTTTACAATAAAAATTCTATGAATGAGTAAACATGCTGTAAATATTTATTCAGGACAACTCATTCAGATGAGTCATATTGTTCCATACTTGAGTACAGTACACGAACTTTGACCCATTCTTCACAATCGCACACAAAGAAAAATCCAAGTGGTCAAAATATTATGTATATGATATTGTATGTGTTGTTGTCAATTGTGATTTGTATTACAATATTTTACCTTCATTATATGTAGACCCAAATAATTTGATGAAATAAGATAGGTGACAGTGTTGATAATTATGGTTTCAGAGAAAGAGAGTGTTTTTCTCCCATAATTTGAGAAAATAGATACTGCCAGACAACCAACTCTCTCCAAGTACCAATTGGCGAGAATTGGTTCTCTGCGAGAACTGGTAAAAAAAGTGGTTGTCTGCCAGTAATTACTAGGAAAAATTATGAATGTACTAGATAAAATCTATTAAAATCGGTCTTCAAGAGGTATCTCTCAAATCCAAATAAAACAACATTTCCTCTTTGTCATTTTGTCCTAATGCTATCTTTTCTGACCTTTGTGATATTGCTATTCAATTTTGGTTGATAATCAATTTGTATCTGTTTTGATGTCGCCAGGATCAACGTTATGGAACAGAACGGTAACCAGAATTTACCTCCAGTAACGTTTTGTCGGACAGGATGTGGTTTCTATGGTAACCCAGCATTTGATGGCTTGTGTTCAAAGTGTTACAAAGATGCATTAAAACGAAAGAACAATTCCTCATCTCCCGTCAGTGGTAGATTGAGTCCGGTTTCTCCAGGTGAGAAGGAGTCAACCGTGAGCAGCGTAACCTCGACGCTGGCACATGCAAGTTTAGGTAATCACCTTATACAAAATCCTTGGCTTCTACCACACTTGTAAGATCATCACATGTCCTTA
Source organism: Argopecten irradians (assembly GCF_041381155.1). Taxonomy (NCBI): domain Eukaryota; kingdom Metazoa; phylum Mollusca; class Bivalvia; order Pectinida; family Pectinidae; genus Argopecten; species Argopecten irradians. The sequence continues at coordinate 23,818,924 of NC_091146.1, forward strand.
CATTTTCTGTGTGTATATATATTTTCCTGCTTCGTTTCCTTATTCTTTCTTAGTCTGCATATATATATTATAATTGGGCCCAGTTTCATGAAAATTGAAACTAGATTGATTCCATTATTTACTACTGACAAGCTTTAAGAGGAAGGACCAGCTAATTAATCATCTTTTTTAAGAAAATTTTAAGGGGATTACTGAATTTCATATGACTTGCGATTTTGGTATAATGGGGGGAGCAAGTAGGGATTTTCATCTAAATTATCATTGGAATGAAATGAAGAATTGTGAGGTTTTTTAAAGAACAAAAAAAATAATGATATAGAAAATTGAAAAATAATTAAATTATTTTGTGAATTTTGCAAAACTTGTTCACTTTTACTTTGTAACAATTTCTTTTAAAGTATGTGTAAGTAAAAGGTAATTATTTGAATTACAAATTAAATCCATAAATCTCGGGTCATCCAGTTGACCTTTGACTTTTAGCAGATTCAGGGGTCAAATCAAAATGTCTCCGAAATCTGAAAGAGTCAAAACATACAGCTAAAAATGTGTTTTAACTCAAGAGTCTGAGCTGATTTTTGGGAGTTTACATATATCAATATGAAAAAAAAAAAATAAAACATTAGTAAAAATATATATCAGTCTTCTAATTCCGCCTGAAGATGCCTGTGAAGGCAGAAAGGCCTTGATACGATGATTTTTTTTCTGTCTTTGTTTTTTTTTTTTTTTTTTATATTTATACATATTTATGCTCAAGCTCTGAAATCTCCTGACTCATTTCCTTCACCTCGTCTATAACATATGATCTCTGTTACCTAGGTACTAGTACTGAGTGTAGCAGTGCGAGTTCCATCAGTTCCACCATTGTGCCAAGCGGTACTTTTGTCAGTGAAGTGGTGACAAGCACCACTCCCAGTATAGAAACAGCCACACCTACCGTATCTGTACCCAGTGGTCAGGCTAAAGTGGAGCCAGAAAAGGAAGAGGGAGCCGTCGGTAAGTTGTACAGCTATTCTGCCTTCTTGTATTCCGTCTTTGCCTAAAACAAAGTTATCTGCCTTAACAGGTAGGTATCAATTGTGATATTATCATTTCGCAAGAAAACCTTGCATCAGTGTCTCAAAAAAAAAAATATACCATGCTTGTAAGCACACGACATCACAATCAATACCTACCTGCAAGGGCAGATAACTCTGTAATTTGCAAATACTTATTGAACTTTCATTTTGCGTAACGTAGCTCATAGACTTTGTTTAAGATCTTTCTAGTCCTGACTAAAAATTTCACTTTTAGGTAAATTCAACTCGAACACTTGGATAAATTGTGTATATGGTCCCTTTGACTTTGAGCTTACAAGGTTTGACTGTTTTACTGGTTGTCTGCTCATGGGAGCAGAGCTCAAATGATGTGATGTACAGAATCATGATCAGTTTATTTTAGCTAGTCTTTATCATTCATTTGATTATGAAGTTTGTGTTCTATCATTTTGGGAATGCATTCTGACAGATACAGTTTGTCTGTAACTAAATTACGCTTTGTTCCAAATATGTAAGAATTCATCAAAAAGTTTGTAACTTGAGTTGTTAAACATTTAGTAGCCGCATTCACAGAAAAACTTCAAAGAAAAGTTGCAATAATGTTTTGTTAAAATGGCAAGTACTATATAATTTTTATTCATAAACATTAAAAATCCAAATCTTAAGTATACAGATATTTTGAAAACAGGTGGTGCCGAAGTCGGGACAGATTCCAGCTCCCAATCAGATGACGATAAGGATAAAAAGCCCAAAAAGAATCGCTGTCACACCTGTAAAAAGAAGGTTGGACTTACAGGTAAACACATAACAACAGACCAATGATAAGTAGTGATAACATAACGAGATTCAATCGAAATTAATTATCTTGTTATAAACAATACACTCGACAGACCAAAAAAATAGAGTAAATTTTTTTTCTTTCTTTTTTGTTAAAACTTTTTTTTTCTTTTATTTAACCATAATGGTTGTATTTTATGTGGAGTTTACTGTTGGTAAACTATGAAATTATGATACTGATTAGAAATTGATTATTTCTGTTGGTCAGCTATCAATACTGATTTTGATCAACACAGTATTGATTCACTGATGGCTATTTTACTACAACATCTACCCCCCCCCCCCCTCTCAGTGATTCAAGTATGGTACAGTCTCTTGTTTTATAGAGGATCTGACAACATTTTGTTACAGGTCACTTTCAGGTGACCTTTACACTTCCTTTGTTGTGTGAAATAACTAAATATATATAAACAATGATTCTGACAGCTATGGAAATTATATACCACCAAGAAATTTTAAAGTAGCAATTTGATTCTCTAATCCAAAAGGAAATCAGAATGTGACCCCCTAATGGGATGTTGTCCGATCCTCTCTATCAAAGTGGGATGAAAGATCTGTATGATAATCAGAATGTGACCCCTAATGGGATGTTGTCCGATCCTCTCTATCAAAGTGGGATGAAAGATCTGTATGATAATCAGAATGTGACCCCTAATTGGATGTTGTCCGATCCTCTCTATCAAAGTGGGATGAAAGATCTGTATGATAATCAGAATGTGACCCCCTATTGGGATGTTTTCCGATCCTCTCTATCAAAGGTGGGATGAAAGATTGTATATAATCAGATTGATTGTTGCATATAGGTCATGTGATCAGAAGGAAATCTAACAAAAAAATATGTCTGTCTAGGGTTACCCTGCTGACCCTAATTTTTTACCCCCGACCCTAATTTTTGTCCCACTTTTCTATGAAAAAAAAAGTCGCAATGTCGATCTCAGACTCCGGTTCTGGCCATTATTTTAGAGTGAAAGACACTACAAAAAAAAAAAAAAAACATGCCGACAGACATATTATTTTTTGGTCTGATATAATTACAAGTTCTGGAGTCGATTAGATAATTTAGGTAAGTCTGTTGGTATTGTTTGATCAATTGTAGTAATTATATTTGTGTGTCATGTATTGTTGTTTTGTTATGTTTTAGGATTCCCGTGCCGCTGCGGAGGCTTATACTGTAGTATACACAGGTATTCCGATAAACACGAGTGCAAATTTAACTACAAGGAGATGGCACAGGAGCACATCCGCAAACACAATCCCGTGATCGTTGCCGAAAAAATACAGAAAATCTAAAATCATATAGAAATTGATTCATTTTTTAAAAGAAAACAATTATTATATTATTGATACCTATATAATTCTATATATGGATATCTTATGATGAAAATTGACAATGGTTGATCTATTAGTTGTTGAACAATGAAGTTTACCGGAATTTTTATCATGGTATGATGTCATAACTTGAGGCTAGAATTATTCATACTTGGAGGAAAATTTATCAGAAATTCAGATTGTATATCCTGGTTAGAAAATGGATAACTTTTAAATGTCAAATATGTAATTTTCACTTCTTAAGATTTAAGAAATTAATTTAATTAATTACATGTTTAAATCAAATACAAGTACATCACAAGTAGCTTTGTGGAATGTAGAAAACTGGACTAATTGAAAATTTTACATATATAGTTGTCTACATAGATCATGTACAAAAGGTTTTTGTTACAATTATCTGAGTATAAAATTTTTGTTTTGATTGGAAATTGATTTTCTGGATATCAAGGCACAAAAATCATTCAAAATTATTATTTTTAAATGTTGATGAATACAATTTGATGGTTTGAGATTCCAGTAAGCATTGTTGTTGACAACTAGCAGTAAGTCATTGTCATCGATATATTATTATTGTTATGTAAGAGAGGTTCAAATTTCCTCTTTGTGATAAATGGTATGTAGAGGTTAAACTGGTCCCCATCACATCTGTAATGCCAGGGGAAATGTGGAAATCTGTGCATCAGGAATGATGTTGATGGAAGGAGAAAGTACCACTCGACTGTACTGTGTGTAAGTACAAAGTGCAGAGACTGTGAGTGGCTGGTGATGGTATCACGCTTCCTAGGACTTACCAAAAAAACATTAAGCTTCGTTATAAACGGCAAACAGATACACTCTTTTCAGATTGAAATGAGTTTCTAAGCTGCACGAGGGTCAGCCGACTTCCAATGCAAAAGCATCTGTACTCTGTGCAGTGTTTCATCTCTGATAGCAGTTTAACCACCTTTGATCGGTTACACAAATTGTTTATATAACAAGCACGGATTGGGTTCCCACAGCAGTACGCTTCTATACATATGTTTACCTACTATGGGAGACGGCCCTGTGCAGTGTGTATCTGTGTGGACCTGTACTTCAGGAACGCTTGGTTAAAATGACTGCCTCTACCCCCAAAAATACAGACAGATGTGGGTGGAACAGATACATAGATCAGAAGTATGAAAAATTGTTTTATTTGTGACTGGAGGGAAAGGGTGAATTCCTCAGGATCGTTACTGATAGAAGGCTTGGTACCTTCAGCACAAGTAATTGTACAGGACAACGGGATCACTCATGTCCAGCACACTGTATAAAACATATTTTAATTTTATCAATTAAGAATATATATCCGAATGATTCAGATTTTATTAACACAATAGTTTAATAAGAAGTTGCGAAAAGATTTTTTTTTGTTATGTTTGCGCTGTGATTTTCACTGCATTGCGAGTTTACATTAATTTTTTTTTTGTCATTTTCTCAATTTTCCCCCATCTTTCTTATTGGAGGCATTCTCAGTTTGCTATCAAGAAATCATCCAGCACTCATTATTGCCTCTTACAGAATTATATAGTAATCGTCATTGTAACTTGTTTATTTAAGCATTGTAATTTAGGGCTTACATGATCATCGCAAGCTTTTTTGTCCATTTACAGTTTGTTTTCCTTTTATGAATGTGTTGATTATTAAAGATCAAGCATTAGAAAAATTACACAAATTAATTTTTTTTTTTTTTTTTTTTTTGTTGAAGACTAGTTCTGGGTAATTATGATTGTAAGTCTATTGAATCTAGTTGATAATAAATTTTCAATGCTGACAAAAGTTTTTTTTCTCACCTAGATCCCAAAATTTTTATATCATTTTTTTCTTGTTGAAAACTTGATAAATTGGTAAATGTATTTTTTCTTCCTTTCAACAAATAAGAAGTTTTACAAAAAAAAAATTCATAAAATTTTTGACATGTCACTTGGTGAGATTTATGTTTTTTGTAAATGGGGAAAATGCTCTGTATACATCAACAATTGCTAACACCGAAAACTCACCGGTGTTTTCAGTTCTGCATTATTTTTTTCTTTCATAATTATCTTGATGTCATAGTGAGTGAAAATGATTTCTTCTGATATCTAGAAACACTTGGAAATTAATTGATACCAAATGATTAATTCACAGATTTTTGCTTTTCAGTATTTATTCCTAGATTCTGTTTGCCAGACGGTTTGCTTTCATAACATGTATAATTTATGTTACAGTATTTTAACTGTTTCTATTAAGGATAATGCATTTTCTTTTTGAAATGTGTATAGTCTTAGCATGCAGTGATATTTTAACCCCTTGCAACACACATATATATGTATCGTTTTTGCCTCTTCAGAAATATATGTACAGATAAATATCTTGGTATTGAGATATGTTTTTGAGAACATGTGTAATTGCGTGTGGTTGTATGATAGTGTGTGGAATGTCTAGTAGAGGTTAGCCATCTTTCTGCCTTTGATGTATACTTACACAACACTTTCATACACTTAAAGGCCCACTACCTTTCCGCAGCAAAATTTAAAGGTTTCTTAAAAACATTAATAACAAAAGAAAATATATATCGATGGCTTAATATGAGGTTACAAAACCAAACGTATGCAAGATTTCCTGTCTAATGTACGATAACAGTGGAGATTCATTTCGCTGTTTTGCCGTCTAGCGCAGTGATAATCAACTACCGCGCGGCATTTAGGACGACGGCGGGAAACATAAAACGACCCGCGTTATGAAAATTAACATTTTATTTATTCTTATTAAACACTTCTGAAGGTGATGATAAGTGTGCTAGTAAACGAATAGTTAATAACTTCTGCGACTCTACAAAATTATTGATCTCGTTTTACATTCCTATTTTAAAAATTAAAAGCCGTTTCGGAAAGGTAGTGGCCCTTTAAAATTAGCTGCATGAAATATTTGGAATATTTCATTTTTGAATATCAAGATTATATATGAGACTATTTTGCTATATGGTATCTCAATATCATCAATGAGAAAAAATTACAATCTTTCAGATTGACATCTATCATCTTGCAGTAATTATAAAGATACGACAAAGTAATTATTTCCTGGTGTATGTATATGTCAAATAGTGAACACTTACTGTTAGTAATTTTAAAAATGTATGCATATTTGGGTTAATATTTTATTATTATATTTGGCAGAAGAAACAATAAATGCATTCCACGTCACGATAACACTCAAGGTCCAATAGGAGTTGATATTTTTCTTTACAAATTTGTCACTCATTCTTGGACATCCAATAATATTCAATCTTTATTTTTTGCTCCAAGTCCTCCATGTTGAACGGCCTGATCATGAGTTATATAAAGTTTTAGAGATGCACAAAAAAATTAAGAGGTGCAGAAAAAGGTTTAGAGGTGCAGAAAAACGGAAGAAAACCACCAATTCTTCATTGTTATCTTACAATTGATCTTTGTACCCAGAGGCTAAGAGCTACCCAGAGCTAGACTTAGGTGTAAGTTAGGGTAGAATTGCTTACAGACAAGTGTTTTTCAAATTATAAGTTGTAAATCAAAGGCATCAAGATCACTGATCCCTACTGTAAATGAAGGTATATATTCAGATTCTTTTACAAAGCTAACTATATTATACAAGTAGTGTGAGCGTGTATTGAATCAAAGGGAAGTAACCCCGAGTAAAAATCCAAAGGGAGGTAACCCTTGATAGCTTGTATAAGTGATTGTGTAATTGATTTGTTAGAGAGTGGATCAGGATATAGTAGAAGTTTGCAAATTTTAATGGAATTTTTTTTCTTCTATCATCATTGTAATCACCATGGAAACCCTTTAATCTTGCTGCACTCTCACTAATCTGTCTGATTTCAAATTAAATTGAGGTAAAGGATTACCACTGTAGTTGGCACATGTGAATGTCACTATGTGTAACGGTACTGTGTAGGAAAAAGATACATGTATCATATGGTATAAAAAGAGATAGTTCTTGTTTGGAAGAAATTTACAAACAGTTACTCCAAATGGGGTCTTCATGAAGGGATGTGGAAATTACATTACAGGAGATGTTGTACATTGATAATTAACTTTGAAATCTGATAGATTTTTGTAGCTCATCTTTCTCAGTTATATCACACAATCTTAAGAATTGTCAACATTTTTGTTTAAAGTTGAAATCGTAAGTTTTACTGATCATTCATTCATCATTCATAACTTTTGTTTTTTGTTTTTCAAGAAATTATGATGGACATTAAGGAGTTGATTGAGTATAGACTGTATACAGATACATGTATACCCAAATGAGTAATTCAAAAATTGATTAAAAATTCCTTGAATGATCCGTGAAATGATTTGTGATAATTATATCTAATAATGGGTTTAATTAGTGGTTCTGTACACCAGTTATATGAATATTTATTTTAAAAAAGGAGAGAAGAAAAATTATTTAAAAAACCCTTTGTTAAAAATTACATAGCGGAATATGTAAGCGTTCATAAAGCATTGTTTTACAGATACATGTAACAAGGCTGGGAGACCCAGACCAAGTGATATCGTCAGGTGTTTTCATTTGTGAATCTTTCATTCTAGCTATACTATGTTGAATAAATTGATGTAACAAATAAAATTAATAAGCTTGATTGGTTGCTTTATATACTGTCGTCACACATGATTGGTTGCTTTATATACTGTTGTCACACATGATTGGTTGCTTTATATACTGTCGTCACACATGATTGGTTGCTTTATATACTGTCGTCACACATGATTGGTTGCTTTATATACTGTCGTCACATATGATTGGTGCTCTATATACTGTCGTCACACATGATTGGTTGCTTTATATACTGTCTTCACACATGATTGGTTGCTTTATATACGGTCGTCACACGTGATTGGTTGCTTTATATTCTGTCGTCACACATGATTGGTTGCTTTATATACTGTCGTCATACATGACTGGTTGCTTTATATACTGTCGTCACACATGATTGGTTGCTTTATTTACTGTCTTCACACATGATAGGTTACTTTATATACTGTCTTCACACATGATTGGTTGCTTTATATACTGTCTTCACACATGATTGGTTGCTTTATATACTGTCTTCACACATGATTGGTTGCTTTATATACTGTCTTCACACATGATTGGTTACTTTATATACTGTCGTCACACATGATTGGTTGCTTTATATACTGTCGTCATACATGACTGGTTGCTTTATATACTGTCGTCACACATGTATTGGTTGCTTTATATACTGTCTTTACACATGATTGGTTGCTTTATATACTGCCGTCACACATGATTGGTTGCTTTATATACTGTCTTCACACATGATAGGTTACTTTATATACTGTCGTCACACATGATTGGTTGCTTTATATACTGTCGTCATACATGACTGGTTGCTTTATATACTGTCGTCATACATGACTGGTTGCTTTATATACTGTCGTCACACATGATTGGTTGCTTTATATACTGTCTTTACACATGATTGGTTGCTTTATATACTGCCGTCACACATGATTGGTTGCTTTATATACTGTCTTCACACATGATAGGTTACTTTATATACTGTCGTCACACATGATTGGTTGCTTTATATACTGTCTTCACACATCTGAGCTTGTTTCATCAACTTTCCGGCGACTTTGAGCTCAGTTTCATTCTATGCAGACATTCTGTATTTGCATATTAGATAGTAAAAATATAATCTGCCCTTGTGGGTAGGTATTGATTGCGGTATCGTGTTATTACGAACGTAACGCCAATTTTCAGAGAAAGTAATACAAATTTCACTAAATAATGATGTCACAATTGATAAGTGAGGTTACTTTGCAATATTCAAAGACAGAATATTTTGTTTTGTGTATATTTTCTAGGTTATACATAAATACTGAAATTCATCAAAGAACTCAGAAGTAAAAAAAAAAAAAAAAATAGAAAAACAGTAGGTTTGTGGAGAATGGAAATTGAGAACAAATACATGTGGATATACACAAGAACCTCTTTAACTTTTAAAAATTCTGTAAACTATAAATTGAGAATCTCACACAAGTGGCTACGTAATATGAGATTTATAAAAAAAAAGTTCAATAAGCCTTTAGGCGAGGGGCACATCAAATTATTTAACGAGTTTATAAATCTCTATTACATAGCCACGAGTGTAATATTGTATTTATCACATAACAAACAGTTTATTTAAATATAGACAAAACTTTCAATTTCGTTCCTATATGAGAGTGGCGAAATCAGATATCGGATTTGACGTAATAATAGTGGTATTACATATGTTTCATACAGTATTGATGACATGGCTGAACGAGCGTGTTATGTGGTAAATATCCATAGGAAATTGTAATGGAAGGTTCCTTTAAAACTATGATATAGTGTAGTACATATAACATGTATATATTGGTCAGACCTCGGTATGGGGGAGGGATGTGTGGCTTTGTTTCCGCTACACATATATTCAGTTTTACTAAAGGCCGCTAATTCTAAAGGAAAATGAAATATTCAGAAATTCACGGACTTGCCTAAAAACAATAGTGCAAAGAATTGTAGAAATTCGTGAAATCTTTCTGAATAGGAAACTGCAAATTTAAAGTGTTATACAGTTTTACCTTTGTGCCGTTCTGTTTTGATATAGCGGTATTGAGTGGAAGCAAATTTAGAAATTTCTTGTTTCCTGATCTTTGAAGATATGTGATCCGAATGGCTATTCATCTCTCCCAAAGGGATGAGGTAAGCCAAGATTTGTAATTTTTGACTCAGCAATCTGTATGCATATCTGTTCAAAAGAGCATTTCACAACATCCCATTAGGGTTTACGTTCTGTTAACTTTTATTCTCCCTGTTCTTCAGTTAAAATAATCAACTAAAAACGACAAATTGTCACAGCTATATGCTTGTAGCTATATTGTTCTCTGATAGCGATATAACTATAAAAAAACTTTTTTCTGAGATCTTTAGACATCATTTCGTCCTCGTCAAGAAATACGAAATATCAATTTGATTTGCCAATTCATAAGGTAATCACCCAACATGGTTTGTCAGATCCTCTATAGAACGAAGTAAGAGAGTAAGGATACGTATTCAATCAGATTGGCTTATAGAGTTTTCACAGTGCTATAGCTAGGATATTGGGGGAAATTGCTCTAATGTAGCTGTGAAAAAGGATAATCCAAAGATAATATTTTCTATACACTGATTTATTACAGTCGGGTGCGGAGCGGAGAAATATCCAACTCTACATGTACACTTCCAAACCTAGGCCTAAAAGTGAAAAGAAGTCACACAAAATGATAATATACAAAACATACAGGAACAAACATGTAAACAGCACTTAGTCTAAGCGTGATATACAATAGTCGCTTATTAACTGACGCAAGAGTTACCGGTATTGAGAACTGCTAAGAAGGATTAGCTAAAAGAAACACGGGTAAAAACGTTAAAGGAATAGATCACTATAAAGAAACGGCTATAATATTTTAAATAAAGCTTTGTATTTTACTTCTTGGCTTAGAATATAAAGTATGTTCGAATAGATTTATACAATTAAAACAAATTATCACAAATTTCCGAATATGAACCTGTCATAAACCGCGTGACAGAGTGACTGGAGCTGACAATGGACGGACGGGAACGCACCACACATTATACAAATAGCCAAAAATACTGGATCTTGGTTAGGCAAATAAAAACAACATATTGCTTTGTTTGATGACTTTAATGCTTAATATATCTTCTTGTGGAGCAGGTAATTCAAAAATGTCAGATTTATGACTACAAGAAACTAAATGACCATGAAAGGGACTGGACATGTGTGCAGTCAACCATGATAACAAATGCTGGAAGAGAGGGGAGATAATCATTACTCACTTTGTTCTAATGCTTAGATTAATCAATAGAGCAACTAACCAATGCTGACATTTTTTTTAAAATACGGGGGTACAATGAAATTGAAAAATCACACTTATTTAAATGTAGAACAAAAACCTTCATTAATCACTATTCCAATTAATTATTATATGATAGCAACTTCGTAATGCAAGGAAAAGTTTTCACGCCTCATGAACGTTTTCATCAACAAATGATGCCTTAGTATTAATATACAGTATATATGCATTTTACCAATTGAAAGCACAGATGGAATTAATTTCAAATAAAATTTACTTACATTTAAAGTTTCCGACAATGTCTTTTTTCATTTACTGTTTTTTCTTGCAATGACAAATGACAAACTGATATATTAGTATTGAGCAAAGAACCTCTAATACTGAAAAGTGCTCACAAGCATAATAGGTACAGGTAAATCAAAACAGAGAACAATGGGAGAGTTGGGGTAAAGGGATGGAAAGGTGTTATTTTTTCAATCAACCTGTCTTTTTGTTCGAGGTTAAGAAGCATGCAGTAAGTCAGTTATTGCATGATTTCTCGTCACTCGGGACTTATTACCCCCTCGCTTCGCTCGGGTGTAATAAATCCCTTATTACTCGAAAGCCATGCAATAATCTTTACTTGGCCATGAATGGGGGATTCAGCCCCTTTCATGGTCAAGTAATCCTGAGTGGCCATGAAAGGGGGTTATTGTGGAATCAACTGTGGTAGCAAGACATTTATTGGCCACACTTTTCCTTTGTGAGAGGTTGGAAGTATGGAAGAGTTGGGGTATAGAGATGGAAAGGTGTTATTTTTTCAATTAACCTGTCTTTTTGTTCGAGGTTAATAAGCATGCAGTAAGTCAGCTGTTGCATGATTTCTCGTCACTCGGGACTTATTACCCTCTCGCTTCGCTCGGGTGCTATAAATCCCTTGTTACTCGAAAGCCATGCAATAACCTCGGAAGTCTTGCCTTACTAGACAATCGCAGACTACATTATCACAAAAGTAAGCTCATTCTGGATTGGCTGAACAAACACGCAAAATATTTGAGCTATGTGTTGTCAAGCTATCAGTCAGCACTAACAGTCGATGAGGAATGACGACTCTAGGATGAAAGCTTAAGATCAAGACTAAATTAAGACGTATTAAGCAGTACTTGTCTTTCTGTGCAAGACTGAAAATACTTTAATTCTTGTGTATTTCCGCGTTTTTTGTAATGTTGTACTGTATGGGGAGGGTGTTAACATGTAATGATATTATAATAAAAAAAACTATGTCTATTACAAAAACTGGCAGCACGAATCATTTTAGATGCCCCCTTTGATACTCCGTCAAAAGTAATGTTTCAACAGTTGAAATGGATGCCTATAGACATATACATAAAATTCAAGAAATCTGTATTTACTTTTAAATGTGTAAATGGACTTGTACCCGATTATCTGTGTTGTCGATTCAAATATGTTGATAGTGTTCAGTCTTGAGTAACACGTCAGACTGAACAGAATATTTTATACATTCCAAGACACAGGACTCAGTTTTACTCGAGTCATTATATGATATCAAGCAGTCAAATCTGGAATCAGCTTCCTAATGATGCGAGATCATCACCTTCTTTGAGTAGTTTTAAAAAGAAAGCAATTAAGCATTTCTGTGATATGTACTTTTAGAATTCAAAACGTATTGCAATGTATGCTACATTAGCATGTGTATATATGAGGCTTCGGCCATTTAACTTTATTTCAGTACCGTAAGCATGATCTTTGTACTTACTGTGATAATACTGTTTCTATTTATTGTATGTAATATTCATTATAGTATTACATGTATTAATTTTATGAACTGAAATATTTTGTATAGATACATTATTATTATGTAATTTGTCACTAATACTTTTACTAATCCTGAGGACCCTGAGTGAGATTAGCCCTTGGCTGAATCAGGTTTCTATCCTCGGTAAATAAAGTTTATTATTATTATAATTAAGCAAGAAGGCCGTAACCATCGGCTTTGCGAATATCCTCATATTCCCGCTTCGTTTTTTAAAACCTAAATTAAGATATAAATTGTATACATATTGGTACAAGGATGGCACAAGGACCAAAGGAGAATAGAGACAATGTCAGATAACCGGTCAATAGAAGTGGATTGAAACGGCAGCTCGTCTTCAAGACCTGTCATAGGTAAGACATTGTGGAATAGTCAAAGTCCAGGAAGAAGCTTGTACTAGTAGTGCTGATTGTGTCAAGGGAAAGGTGGCAATTGCAAGCAAATAAAAAGGAAGTGTACCAAATAAAAAGACATGCTGGCAGAGTGTCCAGAGCAGGAATGCAAGGAAGATCTTGAACTTCCCTATTTGGATTGGATACAGGGGCTTTCCTACACGACACGTCTGTTAGGACACAAACAGAACAGGCAGATGAACGTGTCTCAAGTAGTTCAATCACGACTCATCAGCACTCTTAAATTTTTTGACTTTGGCTTTACTTTTATTGCGCATCCATCATTTTCACCTCGCTCCTCCATATTTACATGTATTTCAAATCTGAAAACACCCACTTTCAGTTAGATGATGACGTTACGGCATCATCCATGCAACGGAGAATACCGTTTCTCTTTAATTTTCAAGTGCTTGACACATGTCTTTAAGTTCTTATGAAGTATATGTGGTCATATTTAAATTTCAACTTGTGTTCGCTAAAAACGACGTCATTGTCTGTTTTTGTTAGCTCACCTGGTCCAAAGGGCCGGTGAGCTTATGTCATGGCGCGGCGTCCGTCGTCCGTCCGTCAACATTTCCTTTAAATCGGTACTAGTCATAGAGTTCTGCATGCATTGTAACCAAATTTGGCCACAAATATCCTTGGGGGAAGGGGAACAGAACTTGTATAAATTTTGGCTCTGACCCCTTAGGGGTAGGAGGGGCGGGGCTCAATAGGGTAAATAGAGGTAAATCCTATAAATCGCTACTTGTCTTGGAGTTCTGCATGGATTGTAACCAAATTTGGCCACAATTTTCCTTGAAAGAAGGGGAACAGAACCTGTATAAATTTTGGCTCTGATCCCCCGGGGAACGGAGGGGCGGGGCCCAATAGGGGAATTAGATGTAAATCCTATAAATCTCTACTTGTCTTAGAGTTCTGCATGGATTGTAACCAAGTTTGACAAATATCCTTTGGAGAAGGGGAACAGAACTTGTATAAATTTTGGCTCTGACCCCTTAGGGGTAGGAGGGGCGGGGCCCAATAGGGTAAATAGAGGTAAATCCTATAAATCGCTACTTGTCTTCGAGTTCTACATGGATTGTAACCAAATTTGGCCAATACATCCTTAGGAGAAGGGGAACAGAACTTGAATAAATTTTGGCTCTGAGTCCCTGGGGACAGAAGGGGCGGGGCCCAATAGGGGAAATAGAGGTAAAAATTATAAATCGCTATTTGTCCTAGAGGTCTGCATGGATTGTAACAAAATATCATCACATACATCCTTGGGGGAAGGGGAACAAAACTTGTATAAATTTGGCTCTAACCCCCGGGGGCAGAAGGGACGGGGCCAAATAGGGGAAATAGAGGCAAATCCTATAACTAGCTACTTGTCCTAGAGTTCTGCATTGATTGTTACCAAATATGACCACAGACGTCCTTGGGGGAAGGGGAACAGAACTTGTATAAATGTTGGCTCTGACCCCCTGGGTGCAGGAGGGGTGGGGCCCAATAGGGGGATTAGAGGTTAATATTCAAATTCCTTCAGAAAAGAAACCATGAACCTGTATGCATGACATTACTTGGCATTTCAAACCAGGCTAGCGATACAGGCCCTGTCGGCCTCTTGTTGCGCTTCGGAAGTTAGCACAGTTCTCTATCGGCTGTTACGTATACATTATCCAATTGAATCCAGAACTGTTTCAACCGTGCGTATAGCTTCCGATATAATAGATATATCATTCCAATTAAAAGTATTATTATAAAATCCTATGGGAATGTAAACATAAGACATCATCGCTGATGTTTGCTGTTAGCTGGTGTATGAACGACAAGTTTTGACGCGCACTATTTAAAATAACTGTCAAAGATGCCGTTCATACACCACTAAACAACAAAAAATAGCAATTATTTCTTGAATAAGTAATATCGAATAAAATATTTTGATAGAATGTCACTCCATTAACGAATTTTACGCACAACAGAGGTGAACTTTCCGTAAGACTTAAATTCAGGACGGTCTTGTGCATGACACGCACGCGCAAAGTAAGTGATCTATACTGTAAATGAAGTTATAAAATCCTCCTTTGTTAAATCACCCCTGTTTGATAAGACCATTTTCGTTCCAACACAAAATGACCAGTAGTTATGACCACCATTTTGTCTCTCTGTGACTGTTGTTGTAAGCTGGATATACTGAATCACCTGTAAGGTAACGTGGGATGATACATGGCTATTCCGCCTCCAAGATGATAATTTTAGCCCCAGATAAGGATTTTACATGAAGACGTCAAGTGGATAAGTTCTAAATGTTAATGTCCTGATTAACCGTGGCTGATAAGAAACGAACTTGCACAACATGGCGTCCGTCCGATTGATTGTCTTACTACTAGGACTGTCTGTAACTAAGGCAACAGACTGTAAGTAGGAACTGCAGTAGTTATATAATGTATAGAAAAGAACTTTATTCTCAAACAAATCATTATTTTTTAAGTCCTATTGTTACTTTCTCACACCAATTAAAACAATGGTATCACTTTCTTCTTTGACTGTGTATAAATTTCGTCGGAACACGTGTTTTGTTTGTGTGTGCATAGTATTATTCTGGACTGTGAAATTAATAATCTTTTAAAGATAATCTCCCATGTATTATATGTATTTCAGTCATTCGCTATCCCGCGTATTGCTTTACACATTTTAATTTTATTTTAAACATTGTCTGATACTTTTCACATGTTATGACACAAACTTTAAGCCAATTGATATATTTTTATTATGTTCACATAACTGTATGTAAGTTCAAATATTGTATAATGTTGTTTTATGTTGTGTTACTTGGCAACGCTTTTCATCGTGCATTTTATATCTTACTCACATGTAGTATGTGTTAATAATCAGTTTGGCGGATTCTGTATGCAGTTTTACACATTTTAATGTTTCACACATTTTACATTGCTACAAACAATTGTATTCCCATTTCCTCATAGTATGTATTAGTCGGTACGGCGGATCCTGTGTGGTGTTTCACACATTTAGCTTTGTTTTTCACAAATTTATGTTTCAGATATTAATTAACTATTGTTTATAATTTTACAACATTTTTCCATTTTATAATGTTTTACTCACAGTGTGTGTCAGTCAGTATGGCGGTTCCTGTGTGAACAAATACTTTAACCATTGTATGTCTGGGCATTATTTCTCTACAACGGGATGTAGTGGACACGAGGAGATCTGTTGTATACCTCCCAGTCGTGTACCGTCACAGACCATACAGCCAGGTAAGATCTGTTGTATACCTCCCAGTCGTGTACCGTCACAGACTATACAGCCAGGTAAGATCTGTTGTATACCTCCCAGTCGTGTACCGTCACAGACTATACAGCCAGGTAAGATCTGTTGTATACCTCCCAGTCGTGTACCGTCACAGACTATACAGCCAGGTAAGATCTGTTGTATACCTCTCAGTCGGATACCGTCACAGGTCGACCATACAGGAAGGTAAGATCTGTTATATACCTCCCAGACGTGTACCGTCAGAGACCATACAGCCAGGTAAGATCTGTTGTATACCTCCCAGTCGTGTACCGTCACAGACCATACAGCCAGGTAAGATCTGTTGTATACCTCCAGTCAGTCGTGTACCGTCACAGACTATACAGCCAGGTAAGATCTGTTGTATACCTCCCAGTCGTGTACCGTCACAGACCATACAGCCAGGTAAGATCTGTTGTATACCTCCCAGTCGTGTACCGTCACAGACCATACAGCCAGGTAAGATTTGTTGTATACCTCCCAGTCGTGTACCGTCACAGACTATACAGCCAGGTAAGATCTGTTGTATACCTCCCAGTCGTGTACCGTCACAGACCATACAGCCAGGTAAGATCTGTTGTATACCTCCCAGTCGTGTACCGTCACAGACCATACAGCCAGGTAAGATCTGTTGTATACCTCCCAGTCGTGTACCGTCACAGACCATACCCAGGTAAGATCTGTTGTATACCTCCCAGTCGTGTACCGTCACAGACTATACAGCCAGGTAAGATCTGTTGTATACCTCCCAGTCGTGTACCGTCACAGACCATACAGCCAGGTAAGATCTGTTGTATACCTCCGTCCGTCACAGACCATACAGCCAGGTAAGATCTGTTGTATACCTCCCAGTCGTGTACCGTCACAGACCATTCACAGGTAAGATCTGTTGTATACCTCCCAGTCGTGTACCGTCACAGACCATACAGCCAGGTAAGATCTGTTGTATACCTCCCAGTCGTGTACCGTCACAGACCATACAGCCAGGTAAGATCTGTTGTATACCTCCCAGTCGTGTACCGTCACAGACCATACAGCCAGGTAAGATCTGTTGTATACCTCCCAGTCGTGTACCGTCACAGACCATACAGCCAGGTAAGATCTGTTTGTATACCTCCCAGTCGTGTACCGTCACAGACCATACAGCCAGGTAAGATCTGTTGTATACCTCCCAGTCGTGTACCGTCACAGACCATACAGCCAGGTAAGATCTGTTTGTATACCTCCCAGTCGTGTACCGTCACAGACCATACAGCCAGGTAAGATCTGTTGTATACCTCCCAGTCGTGTACCGTCACAGACCATACAGCCAGGTAAGATCTGTTGTATACCTCCCAGTCGTGTACCGTCACAGACCATACAGCCAGGTAAGATCTGTTGTATACCTCCCAGTCGTGTACCGTCACAGACCATACAGCCAGGTAAGATCTGTTGTATACCTCCCAGTCGTGTACCGTCACAGACCATACAGCCAGGTAAGATCTGTTGTATACCTCCCAGTCGTGTACCGTCACAGACCATACAGCCAGGTAAGATCTGTTGTATACCTCCCAGTCGTGTACCGTCACAGACCATACAGCCAGGTAAGATCTGTTGTATACCTCCCAGTCGTGTACCGTCACAGACCATACAGCCAGGTAAGATCTGTTGTATACCTCCCAGTCGTGTACCGTCACAGACCATACAGCCAGGTAAGATCTGTTGTATACCTCCCAGTCGTGTACCGTCACAGACTATACAGCCAGGTAAGATCTGTTGTATACCTCCCAGTCGTGTACCGTCACAGACTATACAGCCAGGTAAGATCTGTTTGTATACCTCCCAGTCGTGTACCGTCACAGACTATACAACAGCCAGTAAATCTGTTGTATACCTCCCAGTCGTGGTACCGTCACAGACTATACAGCCAGGGTAAGATGTGTTGTATACCCCCCAGTCGTGTACCGTCACAGACTATATACAGCCAGGTAAGATCTGTTGTATACCTCCCAGTCGGTGTCACCGTCACAGACCATACAGCCAGGTAAGATCTGTTGTATACCTCCCAGTCGTGTACCGTCACAGACTATACAGCCAGGTAAGATCTGTTGTATACCTCTCAGTCGGGTACCGTCACAGTCGACCATACAGCGCAGGTAAGATCTGTTGTATACCTCTCAGTCGGGTACCGTCACAGCGACCATACAGGAAGGTAAGATCTGTTTGTATACCTCCCAGACGTGTACCGTCAGAGACCATACAGTCAGTAAGATCTGTTGTATACCTCCCAGTCGTGTACCGTCACAGACATACAGCCAGGTAAGATCTGTTTGTATACCCCCCAGTCGTGTACCGTCACAGACTATACAGCCAGGTAAGATCTGTTGTATAACCTCTCAGTCGGATACCGTCACAGACTATACAGCCAGGTAAGATCTGTTGTATACCTCTCAGTCGGATACCGTCACAGGTCGACCATGACAGGAAGGTAAGATCTGTTGTATACCTCCCAGACGTGTACCGTCAGAGACCATACAGTCAGGTAAGATCTGTTGTATACCTCCCAGTTGTGTACCGTCAGAGACCATACAGTCAGGTAAGATCTGTTGTAATACCTCCCAGTCTCGTGTACCGTCACAGAACATACAGCCAGGTAAGATGTTGTTGGTAAAATACCTCCCAGTCTTGTACCGTCCACAGACTATACAGCCAGGTAAGATCTGTTTGTAAACCTCCCAGTCATGTACCGTCACAGACCATACTGCCAGGTAAGATATGCTGTATACCTCCCAGTCTTGTACCGTCACAGACCATACAGCCAGGGTAAGATCTGTTGTATACCTCCCAGTTGTGTACCGTCACAGACCATACAGCCTGTAAGATCTGTTGTATACCTCCCAGTCGTGTACCGTCACAGACCATTCAGCCAGGTAAGATCTGTTGTAAACCTCCCAGTCGTGTACCGTCACAGATCATACAGCCAGGTAATGATGTGTTGTATACCTCCCAGTCGGTACCGTCACAGACCATACAGCCAGTAAGATCTGTTGCATACCTCCCAGTCGTGTACCGTCACAGACCATACAGCCAGGTAAGATATGTTTGTATACCTCCCAGTCGTGTACCGTCACAGATCATACAGCCAGGTAAGATCTGTTGTATACCTCCCAGACGTGTACCTTCACAGACCATTCAGTCAGGTAAGATCTGTTGTATACCTCCCAGTCGTGTACCGTCACAGAACATACAGCCAGGTAAGATGTGTTGTATACCTCCCAGTCTTGTACCGTCACAGACTATACAGCCAGGTAAGATCTGTTTGTATACCTCTCAGCCGTGTACCGTCACAGATCATACAGTCAGGTAAGATCTGTTGTATACCTCCCAGTCGTGTACCGTCACAGACTATACAGCCAGGTAAGATATGTTGCATACCTCCCAGTCGTGTACCGTCAGAGACCATACAGTCAGGTAAGATCTGTTGTATACCTCCCAGTCGTGTACCGTCACAGAACATACAGCCAGGTAAGATGTGTTGTATACCTCCCAGTCTTGTACCGTCACAGACTATACAGCCAGGTAAGATCTGTTGTAAACCTCCCAGTCATGTACCGTCACAGACCATACTGCCAGGTAAGATATGCTGTATACCTCCCAGTCTTGTACCGTCGCAGACCATACAGCCAGGTAAGATCTGTTGTATACCTCCCAGTTGTGTACCGTCACAGACCAATTAGCCAGGTAAGATCTGTTGTATACCTCCCAGTCTTGTACCGTCACAGACCAATTAGCCAGGTAAGATCTGTTGTATACCTCCCAGTCTTGTACCGTCACAGACCATACAACCAGGTAAGATATTCTGTATAACTCCCAGTCGTGTACCGTCACCGATCATACAGCCAGGTAAGATATGTTGTATACACAGGGACCTGGCACGAATTTTTTAACTAACAGTATACATATATATATTATAGTATCAAGGGTATGAACTCGGCGGTCGAGACAAACGGACCTATTTTTATGGGTTCGGACCTATTTTTATGGGTTCTATACACCATTGAGCATATCTTACCTTCAGAAGAAATAATTTATCTTCCCATCGAGAACTTGATGAACAAAATTGGCCAAGTATTGACGGAGTTATGGCTTGATGAATCGAGAAATTTACGAAAAATATGCTAGGTAGACATTTCCCTGTCCGGTCGAATCATTGTCGTCTCGCCTCTAATGGGTACCTAAAAATCCAAGCCAAAATCACAAAATCTACACTTGTGGTGGTTAACAGTACCCATAACTGTGTTCATCCACAATCTCCTTTGGAGGCGTCATGATTCGTACATTGTAGAATCTCCATTTAAACATCGTGTAGCTCACTTACTTTAACCATCACCGCCATTTTCATTTTTCTCTCGGAATGCTTCTCGATTTTACATATCGTGACTACATTATGCAAATAATGTAGTGTTGTGCTTGTCGGTAAAATCGAGAAGCGTTCCGAAGAACAAATGAACATGGCGGTGATGGTAAGATCTGTTGTATACCTGCCAGTCGTGTACCGCTACAGACCATACAGCCAGGTAAGATCTATTGTATACCTCATAGTCGTGTACCGCTAAGTAATATGATCTGATATGATCTGTACCTAGTCGTGTACAGCTAAGTAATATGATCTGATTACTATATGTCTATTGTAACACGAATTTCCATTGGCGTAAATTAGCGTCACCACTTGTTACATCATTTTTGATTGGGCAACACAACGACGTAATGATTCCATGGAAAATTTCGAGTAATTTGAATTATAAGAATTAAAATGAAAGTGAAATTCATAGCGTTCTTAGCTAATACTCCAATTTTCGTATTACATTTTTATAATGTAATCTCCATAACAATATAATCCCTAATTTTGTGCTTTATTGCAATAAAAAGTGGTGAATATAAAACATTCTCATCTATCCAAACATACCCCTATTCGTTACATTCGATTTGCGCCAAAATACCAGATAAAGCTCGCCCAATAGTTAGTTAATATACAAATCTGATTAAAATACCGATCCTTGTTATCTGGTCTCACACTAATTGTTCAGTTTGCTTAGCAAACGTTGCGAAAGTGAGATTTTTTAGCAAATGAGAATTTCATTTAGGAAATTTCATTCACAGCATTTCATAATGGAAAACATTAAATTACCAAGAAGCATCAAATAATGTATTTTATGTATCAAGTGAAATGTACAAACATACAAAAGATCCCGATCATTCATTAAACCATACTCCGTCGTAAGTATTGCTACTTTACATCGAAAATGCGAATGGGTTGCGTGAGCCCAGTTATCACTACGTTCCTCTATTGAACGGAGTGGTTAAAAGGATATTATTTAAATCAGATTGTTAATTTACTGTATACAAACCTATTTTAGCGCAAATGTAAAAAAAAAGATTCATACATCAAATACTATTTTCCAAAAAATTTGCTCTGTATATCAATTCAAAGACAGAAATATAAAAAAATATAGAAAATATAACTGCCGCTTAATTAAGTACACTAACAGTAATTACTCTATGATGTATAATATAGGAGAGTGTGGTATCCAGACAAGTGGCGGGACCAATAGGATCGTAGGAGGGACTCCGGCGGCTGTCGGGGAGTTTCCATGGCAGGTAGATATCATCAAGTGTCTTCGGCAGGACTCAATTGTTCAAAAGATGACTAGGCGCATTACATGATTAGGGAAATGTGTATTTTTCATTTGCCGCTAAGGATGTGATTATATATCTTCTTTAAAATTAACAAGTAGGTAACAAATTGAATAATCAGAAACCTAGCAATTTTGTCAAGTTGAATTTAATAGAAAAATATAATATAATAAAGAAATATTTCATCTGGATTTTGAAAATTGTCATTAAACTGTGATTAATCTAGCAGCCTAAGTTTGGCAAACTGGGCACATACTGGTCTTTTAATTGAAATTTAGATAATCTTCTATAAAAGCTTATTGCTGTTAACCTGCATTTCGCCATCGCGAAATTCAGATTTCAACATTCAGATTTAAAGAAAATTCCGATTTATCTGTTCGACTAAGATCATATTAAGGCTAAAGACCCTGTTTAAACTAGTGAGGTTTATAGGAAGGAATTTCAATCATCTCAAATACGTCTATTATATACTTTTAAAGTTGTATGGCTCTGAAATGTTGTATTTTTGGCATAGAAAACGTATTTTAAAGTGCTCTACATATTTTTTTGTAAAGTTCGTATTCACAAAGCTATTAAACAATTACTATTAAACAATTACATTAAAATATTTTTTTTTGCGTTGACTGTGGCAGTTCTTTCAAAACGTGTGATATTTCCTGCGACATTTACCGTTATGTCAATAGTATATTGGTGCTTTGATGGATCTGAACCATCATTATAAGCACATATATATTCACACATTATGAGAGCTCATAATAGTGTTTTCAGGAAATTGTTTAACTGCTGTATTAGGGACAAAACCTTTAGACTTGTTGAAATGCAGTTAAACTCTTATTTTTTTTTCTTAAAACATTATTTTCACTTTGTTCAGATGACATAATAACATCGGATATGTACATTGGTATCAATTGGGACGTCCCATATACGCCACATTTGCATGTTATAATCTACAGTCGCCATTGTTCTGACAAGGTCAAAAAGGACTCGATGTCTAAATGCCTATGTGAAGTCGAATCCGGTTTAACCAGCGCTCCTAATATATGCTATAAATACTAGTAAACATAATGGCATGGTTATTTGGTGAAAGAAATATGTGATATGAGCAATATATAGGCATACAAATATCACAAGTTAAAACAAGGATCGTAAACCTTAAATCTGCTGTAATCATTGCGATATTGTTTATAAAACATGAGAAGTGTAGCATCAGGATTCCGAAACATCGCACTAATGACTGAACACCTGTTGAGCTATTGAATCAATACTTTGTTAAACAAAGTTTCTCATTTTGTTAGAAAAGATACATCAATAACTTTCATAAATCTTTCATAAGTGATGTTTTTATATAGGATTTTATAGAATTGTAAATATTCTAACAATCATCTTTAGAATTTTTTTTTGAAATATGGATAAAGTTTCCGTTAAAATAAGTTATATATGTGATTTGTATGGACAATAAAAGTAGTTTTGATGATGGCTATAGGTTAATGTATAAAATAAGCTATTTATATTATATAGTATTGATATTTTATACTCGGAAGAGTTAAAGTTCTAGTACATAGTAACTGATATAAGGACGGGCGTTTGATTATGCCTAAAGTCCTATAATTCAATTTTGCTTGATACGAGCATTTTCATTGGCTTAAAATTTACTTTATCAGCCCATAAAGGAAAAAATCGCCGCTTGTAACGTCGCTTCTGATTGGCTGAGATGACGGCGTAATGATTTCATAAACAAAAGAGTCCAAGAATGAATTTTGAGTATTGAAGAGATAATCTTTAGTAAATTGAATTATAAGGATTAATTTGAATATATTTATTATGTTACGGAGATATAACACAAATATCTGAGTGTACTCTCATCATAAAGCGCTTCGCGGTTTATTTAGAGTACACTCAAAGTTTTGTGTTATATCTCTATAACATAAATAATCTATTCAAATTAAATAAGCCGACACACACCGAACTGTTGATAGACAACTTCACATTCATGTTTTATAATAAATACTACAACAAACAACCAAACATTCCGGAAAAATCAGAAATACTCAAGTCAATTCCAAGATAAGCACAATATTGAGTTTCGATGTAGAAACACAAATCATTTAGCAACAATTCGCTTCCATTAATATAAAGCTGATCTTTGTTATTTTCTGATGTTTCCTGACAATATCAAGGCACCATTTAAAGAGTGTAATACTTCCGAACCATTTTCCGCATTTGCACTATTCTGTCTTTGCATATTACAGAGTTATCTACTCTTGTGGGTAGTTATTGATTATGACGTCATGTGTGTGCGAGCGTTACGTCATTATTTTCGAAGAAAACGACGGAAATAACGCCCACAAAATAATGATGTCACAATAAATACCTACCCGCAAGGGAGCTTACTCAGTAATATGGAAAACGGAATAGTTATATGTGAATAACTTACATTACTAACTACAAACACTTGCATAAATATTTTCTACCTTTTATTCGCTACCACGCAGGTTTCCATGCAGTCGCATGGTCAGCACGTGTGCGGAGGGATATTGATTGCTGATCAGTGGGTTCTGACGGCTGCTCACTGCTTCCGCGAGTAAGTTTAACACGGTGTTGAATAACTGTAATCATGATACCTCTACATCACAGAAAGACTTGCATACAGGTCATGTTACAAACCTTTACCGCGGTGGCCGAATGGTTAAGATGTCCCGACATATTACCACAAGCTTCCACCTCTGGGATATGGGTTTGACTCTTACATTGTATGTAGGACAGTTGTCAGGTACTGACTGTTGGTCGGTGGTTTTTCTCCGGGTACTCCGACGTTCCCCCACCGAAAACCTGACACGTCCTTACATGACCCTGGCTGTTAACAGGACGTTAAACTTATAAAACCAATCTAACCTTTGCTGTAGAGTTGTTCAATTTAGCGGATGTGCAATTTCGCGATTTAATGTTCTGCTTTAAATATTCTCATCAGTCGATCTCATCAGCTGATCTCATCAGCTTATCTCATCAGTTGATCTCATCAGTTGATCTCATCAGTTGATCTCATCAGTTTATCTCATCAGTTGATCTCATCAGTTGATCTCATCAGTTGATCTCATCAGCTGATCTCATCAGTTGATCTCATCAGTTGATCTCATCAGTTGATCTCATCAGTTGATCTAATCAGTTGATTTTATCAGTTGATCTGATCAGTTGATCTAATCAGTTGATCTCATCAGCTGATCTCATCAATTGATCTGATCAGCTGATCTCATCAGTTGATCTCATCAGTTCCAACATTAATGGGAATCCTTTAAAAGATTGTAATGATATATTGTATATTTGTGGGACTTCATTTGCACGATACATATATGTAACCATAGGAAGCGTTATCCATGTAACAAGACGTCATGCATATTAAATATAATTTTCAGAAGATAAAAAAAACATTGATTCTTAAGACTGTCCCCAAAAGTTTTCGACTGTTAATATGTTAAAATTTCCTGACAATTTATCTCTAAAAACACTTTCGGAATTGCAAAAAATGAGAAGTTAAATAAGTTGTTAAATAATATAAACGGATGCCTGTATTAACAAGATTTTGATATTTCTGTACTTTATGTATACTTGTAAAACTGCAGGTGTTACAAAACTTTTGGAGGGCAGTGTAGTTTAAACATGTTTTATTTTTGATGATCATTCAGTGGTTGTAGTAGATAAATTGCGTGTTAATTCGTGTAAGGATTTTTTTTCTTATAGTATTCACTAGAATGTCAGCATTCTTTGTTATATTTATAGAATACTTCAGGGAAATATTTTCGTTTCTATAGGAACAAGAATCCCTTTGCCTGGACCGTGGTATTAGGAGAACACGACAGGGCATTCCTTGAAGGTTACGAGAAATTAGAAAAGGTGGAAACCCTTTTCATTCATTCCCAGTTTGACGAAACATCATTCACTAACGACATTGCCATCGTGAAGCTTGGCGACCGGATCAACATTGATGGCCAATATATTCGCTCTGTCTGTCTACCTGGGTTAAATGATACCTTTGATAATATGATATGCACTATAACAGGCTGGGGCGCCGCCTTTACGGGTAAGCATAACTCACGCCTATCTTTACCTGTCGAATACTACTTTATTTTTGTTTATTCAATATTTCGCCTTTACTGGCAAGCATGACCAACTCCTATTTGAAGATACTGGAGGAAAATATCTGGTAAGCACAACTAACTCACATCTCTGGTCGTCAGCATTGAGTGATTGCAAATACATGTATATCAATAAATCACGTAATTATATACATATTATAAAATAAACTCTCTCCATCTCTCCCTTTCTCTCTATCTCTAAAATCTTGTACATATGTAAATATGTATAATTTTGGCATTTTTGTGGGTTTTTTTGCCATTTAATTAATTATAATTCTGTAGGGAGAGGGCTTCATATATGTTGGAAAACTTGTGCCCAATCCCATTGTTTATAAAATTAGCTAATAAAATGTGTTTAATTAAAAAATCTTCAATCTGAAAATACTGGATACTATTTTTGCTTATTCAATATTTCTTTATTTTCACGTATTCAATATTTCGCTTTTCGGTGTTAAATGAATTTGGCACTATAAAGAAGACGGGAGTCCCTCTACTATAAGGAAACTATGATACACAAATTCATCCAAATTATAAACGTAGAATATAGAAAAAATCCAGTATAACCCCTCTAACTCGAACCCGCATTCCTCGAATACTCTCTTTCGTCGAACTTATCCCATGGTCCCGACCGTGTCCGTATATATATTTTGTAACAAACCCCCGGATAACTCGAACAGCTATTCGTCGAATACCCCTTTTTCCTCGAACAGAAACATACCCCGTTTCATCAATTACACACTTTTATACCATCTATTCGTGTGATCTGGTCCTCTGCTGTTCGAGTTATAGGGGTTTTACTGTATATAGTTTCTCTTCACCGGACTCATGAACTTATAGTTAAAATGGTTAAGTTCATATTTCGGTTATGGTAGCCCTACAGTGAAATAGTATTTCCTGATTTTTCTACTTATCATCCTGCCTATCAACACCATCTTCAGGTAGACTGTTCCACAGCTTCACTATTCGTATTGTGACATTGTAACTTAGTTATAGTGCTGATACTCCAGCATGTACTCCATACAAGGAGGAGTTTGTTCAAATGTCACTCTCTTTAGGACACAAAATAAAAGAAACCAAATCTTAAAATGTGGTGTTTAAAATCTGAAAAATAGGACAGGAGATATTCTTGTAATTATTTAAAGATGCTCCACCGCTGACACATGGTAATTTTTCACTATCCAAAACAGGAGCAGTCGATTTAGTATTTTTCTACAGTTACAAAAGTTACTTATTTTACACCATTACCACCACTGAAAAGTTAGCTTCTAGTTTTACTTCAAGTTGAAAATATGAAAAATAATTAATTGCATCCCGAAAAAATTCCGTGGTACTATATCTTATATGGAATGAAGTGATGATTGCGCATGCACCAAAGGCGAAATAAATTATCTTTATTTTTGTGTTAATTAGGCATATATATACACGATTAAACACTAATTATTGTTCAAATGATGAATATCATTTATGCTCTGTCGGCGGTGGAGCATCTTTAATTTAACGAAGTTTAGAAAATTTCCAAATTTGAATATTCAGATATTGTATTCCCTGCATCCTTATGTAAATAAAATGACAACAGGAGTTGACTCTTTATGGTTACAGGAGGTCATGGCACGCATGCGCTATACAAGGCAAATTTGCCGCTGATATCGAACCAAGTTTGCAGTTATCTGATGGACAGGACAATACCGGAAACGGAAGTATGCGCAGGACAGAAACATGGCGGAGTAGATAGTTGTCAGGTTTGTAATTTTTTTCATCATATAATCTGGTTTGAATACGAGTAATATTTTCTAATACGTTATACAAAGGGTTATATAACATCCTATAAATACTCCTGTTCTGGTTAACATTTGTGTGGAGCAAGCGAGTTTGTAAGAAAATCCATTTTGTTTGTTCGAAATGATTTCTGAAGCTAATAAACGTAATTTTGTGTCTCATTCGTTGCAAGATAACTAAAGTCGATTGCATGTTGTGACGAAAAGACGAAATTATACAGTAAACAATAAGATGCAGTCACCAGAATGTGACGTTACGATTCACGGATATTATACAATAAAATAGCTACGCCCGTTTTATTATTTTGTAACACTACTTTACGTTGAGTTTCATCAAACTTTTGATATTTGGGTAAACATACGGCTCGCATGAAAGGAAAGGTCTTAGTCTCGTTTCATAAAATTAATGTTTCTTTTTTTTATCAACAATTCTACCGATAATGTAATGTGTTTTCTGGTAAGGATAAAATGCAATCAAACTATCAAATCGGGAACTCATAATGCAATCCAGAATCAATATAAAACACGACATTGTCTTTGAATAAGAAATGATCATTAAACAAATATTTCGAAAACAACATATATCTTTGTTTTAAAAACCAAACATATTTAACAATTATAAGCGTTAATACAACTGTAACGTGAGGTAGGCTCTGGGTTCTGTCCCCTAGCCGAGACACACCAAAGTCTTCAACCGCTCAGCATATCAGTATAATGTGACCGGTTGGTGAGTGGTTGTTGGTATCTTCGGCAGCATGCTTCACTGATATAGAGCTATGAAATGGCCATGAGTTCCACTATACAAGATACAACATGAATAAACCGCAGCCAAAAACAAACACCATCCATTACATATACGCTACACACCGCAAACATGGAAGGTCTTCTTAACATTTTCCTGGCTGTTAATAGGATGTTAATTAATCAAACAAACCATAAGAAGAGAGCGTGACATTTTAATTCTAAAGAAGATTTACAATAGTACAATTCGATTTGATTTTATCAAATTGTTTGTAACAAGTACAATGTAATAGATGCCAAGAATAGCATGTCATTCCAATCTTTTCACCTTTACCCACTTGTATGGATGTTTAAAGAATGAGAAAAAAAAACTAAATGAAAAAACGAAAATAGATTGCATGATCCCTTTATTTCAATGTTGATTATGTTTAGTTTCCGTGGTAACTGATGATTGTACTCTTGCCAGGGTGATTCTGGAGGACCGCTGGTTTGTCTGAAGAATGGAAAGTGGAATGTGGTTGGTATAGTTTCCTGGGGGTACTCGTGTGCACAGGCCTACACTCCCGGGGTGTATACACGGGTACAATCCTACCTTACCTGGATATACCAGGTCTTGGCCTCATATGGCGCCACTGCAGTAATCGGATGATATAAATACTGATATTAATAAAACATGATATAACGATGAATACGTCTTTGTGCTTATTTAGTTAAGTGTATCCTTTTAAGGATTCATTCAATACACATCCTTATCTACTTTCCATAATTTTAAATTCCTTGAACATTACATAGATATCTTTTAACTGCAGGAGATTACGAAGTGATGTTGTTGGTAACAAGAGGTTCGTTATAACGAAGTGGTTTTTTTGGTAACCATAGGTTCGTTATAAAAAAGTGATTTTGTTGGTAACCGGGGGTTCGTTATAACCATGCTTTACTCTTTGTTTGTGTAGTCTTGAAGATAGAGCTGTGCAGACGAAATGTTTCAGCAACAATATTACTAAAAGGTTTAACAGTAAGTGTAGAAGTAATAAAACTTTTTCATTGTCCTCATCAATTTATACACCATTTACATGTATCTAGCCACGGAATAACAGCCAACAAAGGGGCGATAACTGTGTTAAACAGATCGTGTTATCTCACAGCAATGTGATTAAAATATAAATTCTTATTATCATTACGTTTGATAAGAGAATCTGACAATATCCCATAAGGGGTTACGTTCTAGTGACCTTTGAAAATGGCCAATCAAATGGTTGCTGTCAGTATCTTGTCTGGGAACGAAATAGTTTCAAAAAGCAGCCAGAATTATTTGTATGTCTGTAGTCATGTCGCCCAAAGAGCATAACAAAGCTAATGATATACATGTATGTATACTGGAACGAAATGGCGTTTTCAATTGGTGGTAGCAAGCTCATCCGAACATGACCCGTTATTGGATGTTGTCAGATCCTCTTATCAAAGATAGTGATGATTAGGATCTGTATTTTAATAAGATTGCTATCTCACTGACTCAAAGGGGAGATAACTGTGTTAAAATTACAGTGTTATCTCACTGACTCGTCACTAACGATACAACTATTCCTTTGTTTGTTTGTTTGATTAATTTGTTGTTTTGTTTGTTTGATCAATTAACGTCCTATTAACAGCTATGGTCATGTAAGGACGGCCTCCCATGCATGCGGTATGTTGCGTGTATGTTGTGCGAGGTGCGTGTTTTGGGAGACTGCGGTACATTCATGTTGTGTCTTCTTGTATAGTGGAACTGTTGCCCTTTTTATAGTGCTATATCACTGAAGCATACTGCCGAAGACACCAAGCAACACACCCCACCCGGTCACATTATACTGACAACGGGCGAACCAGTCGTCCCTCTCCCTGTATGCTGAGCGCTAAGCAGGAGCAGAAACTAACACTTTTATAGACTTTGGTGTGTCTCGGCCAGGGGACAGAACCCAGAGCCTTCCTCACAGGGGCGAACGCTCAACCCAAGGCCAAAAGTGAGGCGGTGCCAAGGAAGGCATTAGGAAAGATAAAGTCAGTTAGGAAGAAAAGAAACGATAAGATCCTAAATTTAGTCGCCTTTTACGATCATGCAATAGGGGCAGCAGGTACAATTCTAACGCCCTACCTGCAGGGTCAACAACTATTCCGGATATTCCGGATGTTAGTATATACAGTAAAAGTTTAATGGAGACCTCTATTGTTTATGGTGTTACCTAATCTTAATTTACCAGCAAAGAAAAACTCTTTATTTATTAGCTTGTTAGTTTTCAGGGGACAATAAAAATATCTTGGAGAAAGAAACGTTAATGAAACACAAGGTGTCGTTGATGTTGTTAAAAGTTAAAATGAATGTGATTTTAAAGATGTCCATCGCCGACAGAGCATAAACGTTACTCATCAACTCGAACAAATAGTTGGTGTTTAATGCTATATATATATACATGTATGTCTAATTAACACACACAAAAAACACATCAAATGATTAATTTTGCTTTTGGTGCATGCGCAAACAGTACCCATATATCTACTTCCATGGATTTTTTTTTGGGGCGCAATTAATTATTTTTAATATTTGTTATATTGAAGTAAAGTTATAAATTCAAACTTTTCAATAATGATAAAGTATGTAACTTTCGTAACTTTAGAAAAAATACTTATTCGTCTACTCCTTTTTTGATAGCGAAAAATAACATTTGTCATCGTTGTAGCATCTTTAAAAGCCCACTACTTTTCCGATACAAGGAATAAAAATTCCTTAAAAAGATCATTCAAAAGTGAAAATTGATATCGATGGTAAGATACAACACCGAATAAATGCAGGATTTCCTCCGTAATTTATGATACCGTGGAGATTCAAGTCGCTGTTTTGCCGTCCGACACATTTATAGTCAATTAAGGAATGGTAATTAGAACGACGGTGGGAAACATCACCGCGTTATGAAAAATAACATTAATTTTTTAATAGAGTTGTTCAGAAGGTGATGACAAGTGTATTATTAACGGTATAACTTTCATCTCATTCAATAAAATTCGTGAAAATCGGCCACCGTGAAAAAGTTTCATACAGTATGTCGCGAAATTTACTTACTCTACCGTAAGCACTAATTAACATTGTTTATTTAGCACATTCGTGGTTTGATGAAACTTGATATGTAGACAAACGGCAACTGAGTATCTAGCAGTCTAAGCCATGATCACTTCGGTATTGATTATTGACAAATAAAGCCGAAACACATTCTCCGATATCTTTCCAAATACCTATATTCGGTGTCATCTTACACAAAAATAAATCTAGATTACCGAAACCCATTCTTGGATATCTTTTCAGAAATCTATAGTCCATTTCATATTAACCCCCAAATAAATCCAGATTACCGAAACACATTCTTGGATTTACTCTAAAATAAATCTAGATCCAATATTGTACACGCTTGTTTTGGTTGTATTTGAGAATGTCGAAAGATGTACTAAAATGTAATATGAATTTAATCTGAAAGCGAGAATAGCAGAAAGTGTGGGACAACAGGCTTAAGTGGATCAATATTTGTTGATTGTGAAGTTCAAAAATAGCTAACAATTCCGTGAGTTCACCTGGTATCTCATGTCAAGGTTGTTTTCTATTGTTGTTTACAGTCTAAGAAGGTAATACTATGTCCAGATCTCTTTTTGTTCAGCACCTTGTTGTCTCAGCGCTTCATGTAATACACAATACTAACATTTTAGCTATAAAATAACGAGTTTACAAAGTATGTTCAGAGTATTTTTTTCTGCCTGTAATACGAAGAGTACTCCATATATGTCATTAAAGACAATTTAAATAAAAACACCTTTTGGTGACAATTAACTTTCACGAATTAAAGTCACGTGTAAATTAATCGCAAGTAAAACCTAAGCTAGTTCAGATTTCTGCATCATGTTTTATTTCAACAGTTGCCCTTCAGATAGGGCGTTCCACTTTAAGTTTTGCATGATCGTAAAAGGCAACTAAGTTTAAGATAATATCTCTTCTTCCTAACGTCTCCCTTGACACAATCTGATTGAAATACAGATCCTTATAACAAAGGATCTTACAACATCATGTTTTATTTCAACAGTTGCCCTTCAGTTAGGGCGTTCCACTTTAAGTTTTGCATGATCGTAAAAGGCAACTAAGTTTAAGATAATATCTCTTCTTCCTAACGGCTCCCTTGACACAATCTAATTGAAATACAGATCCTTATAACAAAGGATCTTACAACATCCCATAAGGGGTCATGTTCGGATGACCTTTATACCACGTGTACTTCAGATCAAATACATTTTCCGCACGTTACTATATCAATTAACAATGCCATTTCGTCCCAAATTTCAATAACGATTAGCTTTGTTGTGCTCTTTGGGCAAGATGACTACGTACACGGAAATTATTCTGACAGATTTTCAAGCAATTTCTTCCCCTGAAATTCACTTTCAAGATTTTGCAAGCCATTTCCAAAGGTCACCTGGACATGACCCCAATGGGATTTTCCCGGATCGTCTTACCCAACGTATTGATAATAAGGATATGTATTTTAATCAGATTGCCCTTGACATAGCCTGACTTTTGGCGTTCTGTTGAGCGTTCGCCTCTGCGAGGAAAGCTTTGGGTTCTGTCTCCTGGCCGAGACACATCAAAGTCTATAAAAGTGGAAGTTTCTGCTCCTGCTTAGCGCTCAGCATACAGGAAGAAGGAATGGTTCGGCCGTTGCCAGTACAGTGGAACCTCCCGAAACCGATCATGGTCGGTGCATATAATTTCGGCCGGTTTAGAGAGGGTTCGGTTTGGAGAAGTGAACCGACTACCGATCATCACGATAGGCGAGTTAATTGGTGTCTTTAGCTATAATTTTCAGTGATAAAATAGTACTACGAAAAGGACAACAGATCCACTATACAATAAGGCACAACATGACTATACCGCAGTCTCCCAAAACACACACCTCGTACTTCACACACGTTACCATCGCATACGAGGCCGTCCTTACATGAACAAACTAACATATAGATCTTTATTAGCATTTCGGGACGAATTTGTTTTTAAAAGCTGTCGGAATTATTTTATGTGCGTAGTCATCTCGCTCAAAAATCACTGGAACGCTAAATACGGGCAGAAAATGTTATCAATGGATATATCTTAGTTTAGAAAAAATGCATTTGAAATGAAGAAAAGGTGACCAGAACGGGACTTTGGATGGGATGTTGTCAGATTGGATAAGAACGAAACAAATTTAAGTCAAGGATTATAAGTGAGAAGGATTTGTCACTCGGGGTTTTAACTAATAGATCTGAAGAGCTTCTGTGTTTGTGCACTGACCGTGACGTTGGTTTCCCATTGATATCCGCCTACGCATCCTTTAATGTAGCTTGCGGATGCCAGGCTTACCGTCTTACTTTCTGAAACGGGCCGTCATTTCATGAGCTGTCGTACTTTTTTAGCGAATATTTTAGACGATTCTTCTAAATCTTCCGTCCTTAAATCAAGTACTAAACGTTGTGAAATTTAATAATCTTTACACGGGTGTTTCTTTTGACTCGATAAGACAAGTATCTGTTGAGAAAAACGTTTCTTTTCCCGATTCACAGGCGTCTCGCGTGATGTTTAGTAGTGTAAAGAGACAGTGACGAATCTTTCTCACTTATAAATCCTTGTGTAAGACAAACATTTAATCCAGTCAAAATGTTTTACATAAGTTACATAAGAAGAAAAACCTCGGTTCTGACTTAAGTCTTCACTTTAATTTCGAGAAATCGGGGCCAGATGTTGAAATTATGTAACTGGGTGCAAGGATTTTATATAATAAGACTCATTTATATGTAGATATGACGGATAGGAATTATCTACTTGAGAGGAGGTGGTATCTCTATCCTACATATCCAAATATGAAATAGTATTTTCCTCTCATACCTCGTTATTATATTGTAATTTTACACATATGATATTCCGTCATTTTGAAATAAATTCGAAAAAAACTATGGTATAATTAGTATTATTTTAGAAAACTTTAATTATTATTTATTAAAATCTTCAAGACTTAATGTACGGTATTTGAGACATACTCGTGTTGTGTCTCCAGGGCAAATGTCTACTTGTCAGCGACGTAACAGTCTGGTGTATAGATGGGTTCCTTGTTGTTGAATAATTTTATGTTGTACCAACATGAGTTACCTGTCATTTGTACACGTATGCAATATCTAAGCAGAATATATAAGGGGCTGGGAGTGATATTCAGATATACAGAGTAGTGGGACGGATAGCGGACACACCCTGTGTCTGGTATAATTTTGGGGCCAACCAAAGCATTACTCTGTGTGTTTGTAATAACCTTGCTTACACGTATATTGTAAGTTGAAATGTAAATATGCATCACAGAATGAAATACATTGGAGTCCTTTGTCTTTCATCAACACACTAACTGTGTGAACCTCACGGACGATGAACCAACAACCAACCTCAAGTCATACTCCATCATCATAAACCATAAAACATTTAAAATA
Organism: Argopecten irradians; assembly: GCF_041381155.1. Taxonomy (NCBI): domain Eukaryota; kingdom Metazoa; phylum Mollusca; class Bivalvia; order Pectinida; family Pectinidae; genus Argopecten; species Argopecten irradians. Next base: position 23,854,347 of record NC_091146.1, read on the forward strand.
TAATAAAAACGCGACAACAAGTCAATTCTCCAAACATGAAAATCGGTGTAACATTTCTTTTAAAGTAAAACCTGCTAGAGATCGAACGCGGAACCCCTGGATTACTAACGAGACGCTCAACCGATCAAGCTCGAGTGAAGTCCGCCCTAGCTGAGATTATTGTTACGACTAGTATTTATCAGTTTTACAATTACATTTCTGCAGTTACAGTGAAGGAAACACATCCACTTCCAAACTATTGAAATGAAAACTTAAACCACTTGCTATATTTTGATAAAACTTATAGAATTGTGCTTTGAACAGTTGCATAAGACCTGTGTGTAGTGATCATAGCCACAGATTTGTCGGTGCAAATAATACAATCTAGATATAAAGGCCATTGCAAACACCAACCTGCTGCATAAAAGATAGCAACACCGAATTGATAAGTTTCTATATATGTCTTTATTACAGTTTAAACATTATAAAACAATACTACATATTTGTACGATGTGATGGTTAGCTAAATTCACTGATCAACAATTTATGATTCTGTAAATGGCCTTTTGAATGTTAACACACTGCACTTTGCAATGCTACATACTTAGGTTTTTTTTTCCACAATGAAGATCATTAGGGGAATACACAGGCCATTGGTATGATCGGTCAAAATGGATCTGTGAAATATCGGGAAGTCTTTGATCATACGTATCATAAAGGACAGATGGAGAAAATTTTAAATTCGCAAAAAATAATAAAAAATGAGTATGCGTTACAAAATGTTCTAAATATTGGTTATTTATGCACAAAAACATGTTGATACATAAATTATCTATCAACACAACGTATAAATCATGGTTCGTACAGAAGATGAAAAGTGCTGGAATTTGGGGTCAGTGCTGGAATTTTTCTTTAAATCATTGAAAAGTGCTGGAATTGAAACTTCATGCTCTCAGAACACTGACAAAAGCTCTGTTGTCAATCAATTTATCATAATTTCAGTAATCAGACATTACTTGGGATGACTTTGTTGTTTGATAAGAATGTGTAATTGAATCTAATTACTCTGACAAAATTGTACTAATAAATTGCTTGCAAAATTGTAGGCATGTTTTCTGAAAATTCTGATTTCGAGTCCAATGTAGGAGAAAAAAAGTAGTGCTTGAAAATCTAGAAAAGGTGCTGGAAAAGTGCTGGAAAAGTGCTGGAATTTTGGTTTGAAAATCTGTACGAACCATGTAAATCCAAGGTAAAGTCCTTTCCTATAGAGATTTAAATCGATGGGGTCTATTTTTCACGGTTTCTTAAAGTTGTATGGTAAATATCTTCCGCTTGAATATTTGTTTGTTTGTTTGTTAGTTTGATTTATTTACGTCCTATTAACAGCTATGGTCATGTAAGGACGGCCTCCCATGTATGCGGTGTGTTGCGTGTCTGTTGAGCGAGGTGAGTGTACTGGGAGACTGCGGTATGTTCGTGTTGTGTCTTCTTGTATAGTGGAACTGTTGCCCTTTTTATAGTGCTATATCACTGAAGCATGCCGCCGAAGACACCAAGCAACACACTCCACCCGGTCACATTATACTGACAACAGGCGAACCAGTCGTCCCACTCCCTGTATGCTGAACGCTAAGCAGGAGCAGAAACTACCACTTTTATAGACTTTGGTGTGTCTCGGCCAGGGGACAGAACCCAGAGCCTTCCTCACAGAGGCGAACGCTCAACTCAAGGCCAAAAGTGAGGCGGTGCCAAGGAAGGCGGTGCCAAGGAAGGCATTAGGAAAGATAAAGTCAGTTAGGAAGAAGAGAAAAGATAAGATCCTAAATTTAGTCGCCTTTTACGATCATGCAATAGGGGCAGCAGGTACAATTCTAACGCCCTACCTGCAGGGCCAAGCTGTTAATAGGACGTTAATAAATCAAACAAACAAAAATGACGGTGTAACTGACACCTAAAACGTGACCATTATGACGTCACTACTGTTGGCGTGGTGACGTCAACTGATCACCGTCAAAATGACTGTTCCATCTTGTGGAATAAATCGTCGTTGATAAGCGGTTTTTCTGTTCTAGCTTACACAATGTTAATGCAGAGACCCTAAATGAGTTGGTAATGTAAATATAAGCATTAATCTATCATCCTATGGCTTCTATGGTCTATAGATGCCAGAGCTTTGCATAGACTAGACTATTTGAATTAAACGTTAGCGTTATGACATTCTCTTGTTGTTTATACTGATATCAATATACAATTATCTCTGAATTAAACATAAAAACTCACATTTTGTGGTTTTCAGTGGTCGATAATATTTGCATCTGCCGCAGGTCGTACTGTGACAAGGACTGGCGCTGCAGATGGCGTAAAGTCTGAAGTTATTTCGATGGTTGTAACTATCTGGAGTTGTGGAAATACCATTTCCTTGTGATTCGTGTGACTTTGTCAATTTAAACACTCTAACGAAATTGGGCGCATCCAGGAACTGTGCCAGTAGTTGTTTTTTCTTATACTCAATCCGTCTGAATAAGGCTCTGTTCCACCAACAGCACATCATCAACATAGAGAGTCGGCAGTCAGTGAAGCGAAGCGTATATAACAATGGGTTTATCAGACCAGTACCTGCCATAAGGAAAGAGGAGAGATGTTTGAAAGTTTCCAGCGAGTACAGGTCATGTCGCGTTACCCAGACCAATTTGTGAATATTCGAAGGCAAAAACATTACTTGGTAAAGACGGATAAAGAATAACACTTTCATTGAGAAGCACAATGTAAGAATTCTGACAAATATTTCAGCGAATATGAATGCAGCTTCCTTATGCGATATAGTGACGGTCCGAAACGTCGTATCAATGGTGTCAATGGGTCCAATACGGATATACGTCAGAATAGGAACGGCTATCCACACTGTAACGTAGGTAGCCCGGGCTCTCTTGGTTGAAACGAAGCGCATGTAGGACGTCTCAAAATAAAGACACACACACCTGTCAATTGACAACAGAAAAACCACAGTGGACGATATGGAAACGAAGAGAGTTAAAATAAAGCGGACACAATAGCAAAACTTATAGCTAGTGTCTATCTCGGGAATGGTTACCAAGATGATTTGGCTTCCATAGAAGAAATCACTGACACAAAGTATCATCAGAGGCATTCGGATACGTTCTGTGATCGACCTTGATAGCGTCATAGCGATAGAGACACACAGATTCAAACACATAACGATAATGCTAAAACTGTAAATACTTCCGACAGTACAACTATACCAGGGTAACATCGGCTAGGCAAACTGTCAGATGTATTTCTTTTAGTTATTTTAAATTACGCCCAGGCTTGGATTCATATCCAGGAACTCTAGACACAGCCATACTCTCTACCAAGAGCTACCTTCGTTGCCAGTGATCTACCCGATCCAGAAGAGTTACAATGTTAGGGAGGCTAGAAATTTAAAGGAATTTTTCTTATGTCCGATTTAGCCCCTAACCACTTAGATTAGCGTTTGTAGGGTATGTCGATTCCTTACTGTTTGTTTTCTTTGACTGACGAAAGTGATATACGGTATAAGTGTAAGGAATCTTCGGCAAGTTGAAAGATCCAACGAGATACGTGATATAGGCAGACGAGTCCGATGTCTGATCTTGTGTGAATCGTACGCTCATTACAAGCAGAGGTTCAACCTTGAAATGATATCAGAAGCTTCGGTATGTGAAACACGTTACACATGTAGCTCGGTTTGTAAAGATAGTCTACAATAGCTGTACATGGAAGTTGACCAAATCTATCCCTGGGTAAATCAGGTCTTTACATCAGACTGCCGTACCCAGTGTCCACTTCGTGTAATATAACAAACAGTCAGAGTGCGTCCATTATGGTTGGCTATAATCCTCACACCATCATCCTAGTCAATTCATAACTTTTCCGCTTCACCACGGATTTTAACTGATTAATTTACAGTTAGGAAACGTGGTCGTCGTGATTAGTACGATTTACGTCAGGGAGAAAGCTGTAATTCCAACTTGGTCAATTAAAATTAGCAACTGCTAAAACGCCTTAACGCACAGAGGAAAAAATGTGTGTGTTCGCTTATTTGTAAATGTCTTTGCTTGAAACACATGTAAGCGACAGAATTGTCACCAGGCTCTACATATATTATAGTAGCTCCAGAGTCTTCAACTATTTTAACATAAGTGAATAAGGTTACTCGATGTTACAAGAACTAGTCCTCCAACACACAAATGTGCATTGGGCTGTGGGTATTTTAACATTGAAATCCGTCAATAGTCATCCATCTCTGTTATGCGAATGTGAATTCGACGGAAGTGATAATCTTTCGGATACTCTGGACATTTTTTTACATAATTAGTCCAAATCGTGACTTGTCCTTGAGTGAAGCATGTCATTGACCAGAGCAAAGTAAAAACAACAAGGACATAGTCATTCAGATCCCCCGCCAATGGAGATATCAAAGTTGAAGTAAGTTTGATTGAGGAGACTTATGTGTATGAAAAAAACAGGAAAAAGGAAGTTGAGCTAAAGAAAGATGGAGTAAAATTCAGGTAGAGCGGGGCTGCAATTGTTGAATCAGGTATACAGCCTTGACATTTATATTAGACTATATACACAAAGATGGGTGGAGTTTTGCAAAGTAACATTTACCATTTACCATGATATTTTCAGCAATGTTTCCATGGTAACGGAAAAAGTGCAAAAAATGAAAACCTAAAAATAGCAAAAGGTACTACTAGACCATAAAAAGAATGAGTCTATGAAGTTTCGTGGAAATATCTCTGCTGGTTTTCCAGTTATGTTGCGGAAACGAACCTGGTACAAAAATATGATATTTTCAGCAATGTTTCCATGGTTACGGAAAAAGTGCAAAAAATGAAAACCTAAAAATAGCAAAAGGCACTACTAGACCATAAGAGAAATGTGTCTATGAAGTTTCATGGAAATATCTGCTGGTTTTAGAGTTGTGCTCCGGAAACGATTCTTACACAAAAATCTGCCATTTTCAGCAATGTTTCCATGGTAACGGAAAAAAATGCAAAAAATGAAAACCTAAAAATAGCAAAAGGCACTACTAGACCATAAGACCAATAAGTGTATGAAGTTTCGTGGAAATATCTCTACTGGTTTTAGGAGTATGCCCCGGAAACGATTCTTACACAAAAATATGATATTTTCAGCAAAGTTTCCATGGTTACGGAAAAAATGCAAAAAATGAAAACCTAAAAATAGCAAAAGGCACTACTAGACCATCAGACCAATGTGTGTATGAAGTTTCGTGGAAATATCTCTACTGGTTTTAGAGTTATGCTCCGGAAACGATTCTTACACAAAAATCTGCCATTTTCAGCAATGTTTCCATGGTTACAGAAAAAAGTACAAAAAGTGAAAACCTAAAAATAGAAAAAGGCACTACTAGACCATAAGGCCAATGTGTCTATGAAGTTTCATGGAAATATTTTTGCTGGTTTTAGAGTTGTGCTCCGGAAACGATTCTTACACAAAAATCTGCCATTTTCAGCAATGTTTCCATGGTTACAGAAAAAAGTACAAAAAGTGAAAACCTTAAAATGTAGCAAAAGGCACTACTAAACCATAAGACTAATGTGCCTATGGAGGTTCGTGCATATATCTCAACCGGTTTTAGAGTTATGCTGCGGAAACGAACCTGGTACAAAAATATGATATTTTCAGCAATGTTTCCATGGTTACGGAAAAAGTGCAAAAAATGAAAACCTAAAAATAGCAAAAGGCACTTCTAGACCATAAGATAAATGTGTCTATGAAGTTTCATGGAAATATCTCTGCTGGTTTTAGCGTTGTGCTCCGGAAACGATTCTTACACAAAAATCTGCCATTTTCAGCAATGTTTCCATGGTTACAGAAAAAAATACAAAAGTGAAAACCTTAAAATAGCAAAAGGCACTACTAGACCATAAGGCCAATGTGTCTATGAAGTTTCGTGGAAATATCTCTACTGGTTTTAGAGTTATGCTCCGGAAACCATTCGTACGGACGGACGGAACCCATTTGTATATCCCCCGCCAACTTCGTTGGGCGGGGGATAAAAATAGTTAAAGGCAATTTGTCGGATGTACATTAAACTGTGTTGAAATTGACCACTTGAGACCCTGAGATAATGATCTTAAGATGGATATGACTGTTTATCGTTATCTCCCGATGAACTAGAATATGAATTAGACGACTGGACTGTGATGTGTGTTAGAGATGGTACCACAATGTCTGTAGCTTTAGGAGCCTGTGGTGGTTCACTTGCTGCTTTCTGTGTTGGTGACGCAAGGTTTGGAGATGATACCTCAATATCTGAGTATGACTGTGTTGTGTCATTTGTTGTGTCCTGGTTTATACACACACGTGCTGTAAACGGTACATGTGGTAACACAATTGTTGAGAATGGTACTTCGATAAACGATACAGTCGGAGTCTGTTTAGAATTATCTGTAGAGTCCCGTATTGCAGATGGTAGGTTGGTGACTGATGTGATGGGCGTCCGGCGAATCGTTTCCATTTCGTTTTCTTGATTTTCCGTGTAATCTGGTACACGTCTAGGCCGTGGGAAAACGAATACGTCTCCAGGGTCCTGTAACGGTCGTACACTATTTGAATTCAAGAATGGAGCAAGTAATTGTTTCTTTTTGTATTCAATTCGTCTAGATATGGTTCTATTCCACCAGCAGAAGATCAGAGCCATTGACAGTCTGCACTCATTGAAGCGTATCGTGTAAAGCAATGGGTTGATAACTCCGGCGACCAAAAGCAGTGAAGTCACTAAGCACCAGTTCACAATTCGAGGATTCGTATAATCAGTTTCGATATTCTGGACTGCATGGTAGACAATGAAAGGTAGAAACAAAAGTTGATAAGCACAAATGATAGACATAATTTTTATGGTGTTTTGGAAATCTCTTGTTACTACAGACGTATGATTGCGTATAGACCGAATTTTCAGTAATGTTGCTAAAGTAGAAAAAACCGTTATGATGCGCAGAATCATTGCTCCCCACAAAAAAGCCATCTCCCAATAATGACTTGGTGACCGGGTTGGTTCTTCGAAGCTCATGTTGCTGGTCCGGGCTGACACCAGAAAAAGAATGATGATCCAAAATGTCACGTACGTAGCTCGAGCTCTTGTTTTGGTAAAGTGTCTCATGTAGGCAGTTTCAAAATAAAGACATACACACCTGTCTAAAGACAAAAGCAGTATTACTGAAGAGGATAGTGTGATTGAGAACAGTAAAATAAAACGTCCGAAAAAACACAGATGTGAATTAGATTCAATAACTTTAAATGTTAAAATACATGCAAAGACACCTTTGCTGAAGTCCGCAATGCACAGTGTCAGGAGAGGCACGCGGATTTGCTCAGAAATAGATTTAGACATTAATATGGCTATACAGACACATGTATTAAGGCACATAGTTAGTATACCCATTGCCGAACATGCGAAAGGTCTATAATCGGCTCCAGGAAAGCAGACATCCGATGAATTAACGGAGTAGTTCATTGTGGCTGCTATCAATAATGATTATTGGATCTCCGAACTTGATTGTCTTCGTCTTGTTTGTTCTTGACCTGTTGTTTTCACTACCAGAGTCAGTTAACGTTGGATTCAGAGTTACAAATACAATAGGATACGATATGGGATAATCTAGTTGTTTATCACCCAGACATGCTATTCTCACTATCAGATTAGTTCATATAAGGTTAAAATCAACTTTCTCAAATATCACAAAAAAACACGTGAAAATACGAGATAATCCAGATTATAAGTACAGTGATAACACCTACTGTGTAGGACTTCCGTAATTTAATCCTACACAGTGGGATATAATAAGTTTTATCTGTATCTGAAATACTATCGATGTAAGTATTAGTGTTGATATATAATTCTACACCACATTGTCGGATCACTAGAGTGCTAACGCTTAGCATTAATCATTGTTAATCTTTGGCAAAATCCCTACACATGTACAGTACCGTGCCAGAAGTATTAGCAATTGTTATTTTTTCCTTATATATACCATGTATTTTTCTTTTTTTTTCTTTAAATTTTCCTTATCTCATCTTTTGATGGATTTCTTTTTACAAAATTTGGCATACTTGTAGAAATATCTACACTTTCAGTTTATAATATTTGTATATTTTCCCTTTGTTTCGTTTAAAAAACCCCATTATTTTTGTGCACCACTTAACCGTGATGACGTCGTTTCCGTCTTTGTTCTCAACAAAATGGTAACGAAAATATTTTGCTTGGTAATGAAACACGGCTTTTTCAAAACTTACATGAAGGAAAATTATGTAAATATTATGAGCTGAAAGTGTAGAGGAATCTTTATAAGTACACCAAATCTAGTTGAAATCTGACAATAGTCATTTATCTCTGTTATGCGAATGTGCATCTCACGGAAGTGATTTTCTTCCGGATACTTTGGATATTTCTCTATCATTAGTCCAACTTTTGCCCTGTCTCCTTTAGTGATGCATGTCATTGACCAGAGAATAGTAAAAATAAAAAATAGTAAGAGGAACTTTATCGGATGTACATTTAATTGAAACAACCAAACCACCACCTTACACATAGTCAAACCTGTCTAGAGAGACCACCCAAGGGACCCAGAAAAACGGTCCTTATAGCCAAGTGGTCTTTATACACAGGGCAAATTGTGTTGATATTGACTATTTGGGATCCTGAGATAATGATCTTATTAAGCAGTTGGTCTTATAGAGAGGTACTCTCTAAGGCAGATGTGACTGTACATCGCTTTCTTCCGAAGAACTAGAATATGAATTAGACGAATAGACTGTGATCTGTGTTAGAGATGGTACCTCAATGTCCGTAGCTCTAGGAACCTCTGGGTTGACTTACTGTTTTCTGTGTTGGTGACGATACCCCAATATCTGCGGATGACTGTGTTGTGTCATTTGTTGTGGTCTGGTTTGGACACACAGGTGCTGTAAACGGTACATGTTCTGGTAAAACAGTTGTTGAGAATGGTACTTCGATAAACGATACAGTCGGGGTCGGTGTAGAATTATCTGTAGTGTTCCGTATTGGCCATATTGGAAATGGTAGGTTGGTGACCGATGCGGTGAGCGTCCGTCGATCGTTTCCATTTCGTTTTCTTGATTTTCCATAAATTCTGGTACAGCTCTAGGTCGTGGGAAACCGGATACGTCTCCAGGGTCCTATAATGATCGAACACTATTTGAATCTCGCTCTATTCAATTTAAGGTATATGTTTTTTAAGCGTTTTGGAATAAATGATCGATATTCCTAAAGAAAGGCAAACTGAGTCTTGGTTAATAAGACGCTTTGTACATGTAATTATAATAACAGATCGTCCCTTGTGTTGGTCATGTGTGTTTTTTCCACTTCCGAATCTGATATATGGATAAAGAACGTTGGAAAACGGTATTTCAATCTTATGTTTTCTTTTCATTCTGCAAATACGAAATTTTATCACTCACGATCTTAATCAATATCCACCCAGCCAAAAACAGTGTTTTACCAAACTGAAGTATTGTTGCTGCATAAATACAGATGTGTCCTGTTGATTTCCTAAATCATCTGCTGACTATGGTTAAGTATGCTAATATGATAACTATTCATTACAGGACATATCTTATCTTTGAGGGTACATATATAATTAATTTAATAGTAGAGTTGAATCGATGCTGTTTATTAACATATTTCCATATACTCCACCCAATATATTTTTAAAACAAACATACTTTTTCAAGTATAACTATAACTCGGATATTTGTACTTACATCAAATATACCAAACAGCTATTACTTTATTTATATAATGATGTAGAGTTAAATCCAGGACCTCATTGTAATCTTGAATTCTCTCATTTAAATGTTAGGTCACTCAGAAATAAAATTGATATTATTAAGCAGAACTTTATGATAAAGATATATTATGCTTGACTGAAACTCATCTCACACCAAATATCCCAAACTCTGACATAAACATAAATTAATTTTCTAATAATATTCGTAGGCTAGATAGAAAGACTGGGCTAGGAGGTGGAATAATTATATATTGTAAAAATACTTTAAGCACTTAAAGAAGAGAGGACTTGGAACATGAGGATCTGGAGCTCATCTGGTTGGATATTTTCATCAATAATTTAAAAAAATATTATAAGGGTGTATTTATTGACCGGAATCAAATGTTGAATATTCGAATAAGCTTGATACAGTTCTTGAGGAGGTTTATAACAAAACTACAGGTACTGATATCCTTATAACTGGTGATATAAATGTAAACATGTTAAATATTCCCGACAACCACTATTTAAACAGACTATTAATAAAATTTAATCTCAACAGTATAATCAATGAACCTACAAGAGTAACTGATACTACTTCCACTGCTATTGATATACTTTTTACTAATAACATTAATCTAATTAGAAATACTTTAGTGAGTACATCAATATGCAGTGATCACTTAGTTATCCATTTTACTTGTTCCTACTCTGTATTCAAACAAAATCTTATAAGAAAACTATCTTTCTCTACGATAATGCAAATTTCATACAGATGAATTCAAATATCAATAATGTAAAATGGGATGTAATTACACAAAACCTTGACACTAATGAATTCAATAAGCTTTTAACTGATACTATAAATGAACAAATAGATCTGTTTATTCCATCTAAAACTATTACTGTACGCCCAAATGATAAACCTTGGATGACCAATAATATAAGACAACAAATTAGAAAAAGAAACAGATTACATACAAGATCCAGAAATACTAACTTACAGACTGACTGGGCAAACTTAAGGCAAAGTAGAAATGAAGTCATAGATTTAATTCGAACTGAAAAAATAAACCATTTCGATAAACTAAAAAAATCCCTTTAAGATCGGTCAATTCCTTTAAATAAATGGTGGAAAATTGCCAAATCGGTTATGAACTCGAGTCATCTATCACATTCTTTGCCTACACTATTTGAAAATATAAATTTTTATCAAAAAACTAGAATCAGGAATATGAAATCCAAATAACTAAACTTGTTCTGAAACATTTTCTATTAAAAATAAATCCCCCTTTAATTAGTAATTATTAATATTATTATCACTATACTGTAACTAATTCAATTTATTTGTATATATAAATATATGTATTAATGAATTGCAGAATGAATTCATGTATATACTTTAAAATATGATCTGGAGAGGACTTAAATAGGCGTAGCCTGATGTCCAATCCTATTAATGTACATAATATCAATAAATTATTGTTGAAATTGAAACTGAAATGGAGCAAGTAATTGTTTCTTTTTGTGAATTCAATTCGTCTAGACATGGTTCTATTCCACCAGCAGAAGATCAGAGCCATTGACAGTCTGCACTCATTGAAGCGTATCGTGTAAAGCAATGGGTTGATAATTCCGGCGACCAAAAGCAGTGAAGTCACTAAGCACCAGTTCACATTCCGAGGATTCGTATAATCATTTTCGATATTCTGGACTGCATGGTAGATATTGAAAGGTAGAAACATAAATTGATAAGCACATATGATTGACGGAATTTTTATGGTGTTTTGGAAATCTCCTGTTACCACCGGCGTATGATTGTGTAACGACTTGTTTGCTAAGACCGTAGTCATTAACATATAGTAGAATGATACAATTACTCTCTTTTTGCCCTGGGTTCGACTGCCGCGTAAGCTTGCAGATTTCTATGTCTTGCTATGATGTTCACAGGTACTGGTGAGCATGGATAATGGACGACATCAAAGTCATTTTACAGTTTATTAACGTTAACATATATAAAGTCAACAACAACAAGAAAATACCCGCGTGGCTCAGTGGGAAGTAGTGTGTCATGGACAGTTTTGCTGCTATCGCCTATAATCTCATATCTCCGCTATCGTAATTATCACCTACAAAACAATGATAGACCGAGCACGTGGCGCTACCTACCGAGTTGATTATCGATAGTTGAACCTCCGATTTCACAAACACTGTCTCCAGCGAAGACTCACAGAATATCTCCTTAACCACGGGGGTAATTGTGGTGCATCGGCTTTTCAATTTCGTTAGAGTGGTACAACGGTATTTCAATTCCGTCAGAGCAAAATGTTGCCTACAAATTCCGTCAGAGGAAAATAAGTCATACACTGGCACTTTGAAGCAGAAAAAAGGAAGTACATGTATATGTGATTAAAGCCATCTTAGAAATATTGATGTTGTGACATACCGCAATAATCGAAGCATATTACACAATAGTAATATTTCTACAGTCACATATGTCTCACATTTTGCTCTGACGGAATTTGTAGCCACCATTTTACTCTGACGGAATTGAAATACCGTTGTACCACTCTGACGGAATTAAAAAACCGATGTACCACGATTACCCCCGTGTTAACGGCTAACCCAAAACTCGATACAGGAGGCTCCCACTCTTTTCCAGACTACCAACGGCTCTCAACATAAGAGTGAAGACTATTAATCACTATCGATACCCGTCTAAAAGCGAGACATGCTAAGTCCAACATTGCACAATTTCACAAGTATTTCAAACTCAATCCCGAGTCCCGAGATCTCGTGCCCAGCAAAGTCTCGTCGAAGTCTCGGTTTATACAATTTCCGAAGAGATTACAATAATAATGCCTTGGTGACCGGGTTGGTTCTTCGAAGCTCATGTTGCTGGTTCGGCCAGACACCAGAAAAAGAATGATTCACATTATCGCGTACGTAGCTCGAGCTCTTGTTTTGGTAAAGTGTATCATGTAGGCAGTTTCAAAATAAAGACATACACACCTGTCTAAAGACAGAAGCAGTATAACTGAAGAGGATAATATGATTGAGAACAGTAAAATAAAACGTCCGAAAAAACACAGTTGTGAATTGAATTCAATAATTTTCAATGTTTGAATACAAACAAACACTCCTTTGATGAAGTCGGCAATGCACAGTGTCAGGAGAGGCAAACGGATTCGCTCAGAATGTAGCCTTAGACATCAGGTTGCAGTGACCAGACGGTTATTCAACAGATCAGATAGTTTTGTATACATGTATATGCCTTGTAGCTATCATGACCAAGTCATCAGGTTTCGATATACACTATTACTTAAGTAGAAGCGTATTCGTGACAAGAAATGGTCAGATTACTTAAGAAGGATATTTACTCTGACATTTATTATAAAACTGATTGATGTTGAATGTCCATGTATCTCTATATAAACCAATATTTCGAAAGGTAACGGAGTCGCTGTTAAGGACTCCACGAATAAACACCAGAAGCTACCAACTCGTGTTTGAATCCTACATATCCACAGAACATACAACAAAACCTACAGAACATCTACATTTCAGCAGACATCGGCCGAAATTACTGAATAGTTCATTGTGACTGCTATCAATAATGATTAATAAAATTTATTACCTATATGTGATCGAGATAGGGTTATCTCAGTCGAGGAAGATTTTCTAACAGAATCCCAACCGAGGCTTAGAAATCGTCGTCAGAGTCGATGATAACTGGACGTCTAAATGTAGCTCCACGATTTGTTGGTTGGTTGATGATTGGATTGTTAATTATAATGTTAAAAACACCACCATTTATAACACTTCCTGTAAGAAAAGACCGTTTTGATGTCTGTTGTGCACATGTGTTTGATTGTCGGTACACGCTTGCATGGATTTGACCTCCATCAACGGGATTATGCCTAACGTTAGGCCTAGTGTGACAAAGCATGGATGAAATGTCGTGTTTTTGAGTACTCGTCATTGCCCGGTAATTGTTAAGAGAATTTGGAATTTTGTGGCCGGTGATTTGCACAGCTTGTGTATTCGTGATGTTATTTTCCAGAAGTTTCTGGCAGAGATTTGTTTTTTTTTTCATTAGATTTTTTAATTTGTTCTGACCAACAGGGCATCTCGTAAACCATTGGTCATACTTTGTTGGATTTTTTAGTGTACTAGCGGCCAGGTAGGATGGGTGGTCTTTTCCAGAGAAGTCACTGGGCCTTTTTTCTTTGTATGTTTTATATATTTTAACCGGACATCTCTCGGGGTTTTCCAAATTTTCATAAGCTCTTGGTTTCTTTCTAAACAAAGAAATGTCTGCCTCCGCCCTGGTCTTTGTCTTTCGTTCATTATGTTCCAGGTATTCTCTTCCCAATTCAGGATCATATCTGTGATGAGTGTCTCCCCAGCATAGGGCCCTGTGTTCCGTTGTCCCACCCTCATTCCAAACAACAAAGTGTTGTTAAACCATAACGTGTTTAAAATTGAGTTCGGGGAATTTTCTCCAAGTTCTCCAGCATCAACGAGCTGATTGATTTCAGATTCGGAAATCGCATCTGTGGTATTTGGTTGGTTTCCTAATCCTTGTTTTTTAGATGTTTTTGTTTGCTTTTTAATGTATTTCTTGTTTTTGAGAAACAAACGGATGTTATCAAACTCTCCCCATATTTCCTCTGTTTAAGTACCCTTACAAAGCTTCCTAAAATTCCCCTTAGACTTGTTGGTTCGTACTCCGAACCATCTTTTTGTCGGACACGCATGAAAAATTGAGCGAGAAGTTGATCGAGTTCACTATATGGAATGTATGAAATTTCACGGGTTTCTTCCTGTGTTGATGAAAAATCTCTTACATGTCCAGATGTCTTTCTTTTGGTGTTCGTATTTTCATTTTCTTTTATGAAATCGTCTACATCATCAGGTGTATTTGCTATGAATCTTAGGTTAAAGGTCTGATTTTCATTTTTTGGCAGACCAGGTGACAGTATTTTAGATTCATTAATCTCGCGATCCATAGGGTATTTAGGTCCACCATAGGTAACATTAAGAGTGTTCGCCCGAGGGGGCAGGCTGGTTGCGCTGTGTAGTGAAGGGAATGTCCCTGGCGATGGAGTTGTGGCTAGTTGATAATGGGTTGGATTGGCAATAGATAGGCTCAGGGGTGGGGCGACTCACTTGTTGGCTGAGGCGGAGAGTTTTGTGGATTGCACAGTTGAATTTCCTTATCAAATACAACATTGTCATCCTGGCCTTTGATTAACTCGTGTCTTGCACACCTGATTATCTCGCCGTCAAAGGAGTGGATAACGTAATATGTATATGTTTCTTAAGGTTTTTCAATAGACACAATTTTACCACGTTTTCTATTTTGTCCAACACGTACAGTATGATCAACCCTGAAGTTTTTTTCTTGCTCGATCTAGCAGACGATTATCGAACCGAATAATCGATAAAGATGCTCCACCGCCGACAGAGCATAAATGATATTCATCATTTGAACACTAATTGGTGTTTAATCGTGTATATATATGTCTAATTAACACAAAAAATAATATAAAATAATTTATTTCTCCTTTGGTGCATGCGCAATCAGTACTTCATTCCATATAGGATATAGTGACACGGGATTTTTTCGGGATGCAATTAATTATTTTTCATATTTTTAACTTGAAGTAAAATTAAAAGCTCAAACTTTTCAATGGTGGTAATGGTGTAAAGTAAGTAACTTTTGTAACTGAAGGAAAATACTAAATCGACTGCTCCTGTTTTTGATAGTGGAAAAATAACATTTGTCAGCGGTGGAGCATCTGTAAGTGATGACGTAATAAAAAATGTGTTGTCATTAAATTGTGACGTTTTGTTTTTTGTTGTGCAAACGTTAAATCAGCTGATGATTTGGATTGTGACTTTATTTACCATAATTGATACTATGTATATGTCGGCAAATTAGAGATGACAACATTTTAACAATTCATACAATGTACAGTATTTTATCTACATGCATAACTGTTATGTGTGTACACATATTGCGTTACGGTTTATGCACTTGTTCACCGATTTCAGAATATAACGTCACTTGCGCGGATGAATACATAAATGAGTTAAAATTCCTCCAAAAATCGCGTAAAGGTACCAGTCGGATTGGCCGAGATAGAAAATCTAGCACTGGGTATCACGTGAGATTTCCCTGTCCGAGGTGCGAGAATATTGGATCCCTGATCCGAAGTTGATTGTCTTGGTCTTGTTTGTTCTTGACTTATTGTTTTCGCTAGCAGAGTCAGTTAATTTTAGATTCAAAGTGACCTTTCAACTCTCTCATATGTCACAAAAATACAATAGGATACGGGATAATCTAGTTGTTTATCACCCAGACATGTTGTTCCTCACTATCAGATTAGTTCTCGCATGAAAGTGAACTTTCTCAAATATCACAAAATTACGGTAAAATACGAGATAATCCAGATCAATAGTAGAGTGATAACACATACTGGGTGAATTAATCCTACTCCGTGAAAATACAATTGTTTTATATTCGTTTTGACCTATAATTCTACACCACATTGTCGGATCACTGGAGTGCTAGTGCTTAGCATTAATCATTGTTAATCTGTGACAAAATCCCTATACATGTAGGTTTGGTGTTCCAAATTGTACAAATGGTTAGGATGACTGCTCTTGAGTCAGTGAAGTGATGCAAAAGGGCTAATTTGGTTATTTGTACAACGACTTGCTTTAAATCAACTTATTTTTTACGTCAACTTAAATTCTCGCATTTTCACACTCAACGCCATTTTAATGCAGTTCAATTATTTCGCGTTTTCACACTCAACGCTATTTTTAATGCAGTTCAATATCGCATTTTCACAATCAACGGCATTTTAATGCAGTTTATTTCGTGTATTTAATGTATATTTTAATGCATATTTAATGTAGTTGAATTTCGCGTTTTTCACATTAAAAGCCATTTTAATGCAGTTCAATTTCGCGTTTTCACACTCAACGCCATTTTTACTGCAGCTGAATTTCACGTTTTTTTTAAACTCAACGCCATTTTTATTTGAGTTCAAGTATTTCGCTTCAATCACACTCAACGCCTTTATTTGAGTTAAATTTTGCGTTTTCACACTCAACGCCACATTTACTTCAGTTAAATTTCGCGTTTTTAACACTCAACGCCATTTTAATACAGTTAAAATATTTCGCGTTTTCACACTCAACGCCATTTTTAATGCAGTTCAATTTCGCATTTCACAATCAACGGCATTTTAATGCAGTTTATTTCGTGTATTTAATGTATATTTTAATGCATATTTAATGTAGTTGAATTTCGCGTTTTTCACATTAAAAGCCATTTTAATGCAGTTCAATTTCGCGTTTTCACACTCATCGCCATTTTTACTGCAGCTGAATTTCACGGTTTTTTTAAACTCAACGCCATTTTTATTTGAGTTCAAGTATTTCGCTTCTATCACACTCAACGCCTTTATTTTAGTTAAATTTTGCGTTTTCACACTCAACGCCACATTTACTTCAGTTCAATTTCGCGTTTTTAACACTCAGCGCCATGTTAATGCAGTTCAATTTAGTGTTCTCACACTCAACGCCAGCTTTACTGTAAATCGATTTCGCGATTTCAAACTCTAGGTTTATTTAGCTTTTATTTTTTAGTTGATTTTATATTCTCTTTTTTTCTTTACTATTAACAAAAATAATGCTTTTAATAGAGTTTAGGAAGAGTTGTTTCCCTTACTGTGTAATTTCATCGTGATTACAACATTCCAACTGGAATTAACGGAAACCAAAGAGAATGGCAAAATCCTGGAACTAGCAGGAGGTGCAATGGCCGCTCTCGTGGAGCCGTAATATTCCGCGGGCATACATCAACTGGTAAAGGCTATACACATATAATATATTATTAGCACATACTCTATAGATATTCCTAAATAATTTGGATTTATATGTTACATTCATTTCCATTACTTAGAAGTTTGAGGTTATTCTTGCTTAGACTGAAAGATTTGTACGTCGAGCAGTATGATGTCATACACTTAGAACATTTTCGCGAGAAATTTTAAAATCGTATGTATGTTTTTGATCAACTGAAAGACATGCATACAGACAAATGGCTTTACATCGGCCTGTTTTGAAATCTCAACACCAAAATCAGCCCGTCAAGGCTGCCCAATAGCCCATTAGTTTATATTATACAGGCCACTAGCATGTGCTATCAGATCTGATAAAGAAATAAAAGGAATACAGCTACCAGGATCAGATAATTTTGAAACCAAATTAAATATGTTTGCGGACGATACACAGCTTATGAATAAAATAAAAAAAATCAATAAAACAAACATTTAAACTGCTAAAGATATATGAAAATGCATCAGGTTAAAAAAAATATAATGAAACAAATATTTGAAATAAAGAAGACAAACGCTTAAAATGAACGATAACATCGATTTATTTTAGGATGTGGACAGAGAGAGAGGAACTGATACCGTATAGCCTATTATCAATCTGATTAAAATACAGATCCTTTATCATCACTAAGTTTGATAAGAGGATCTGACAACATCCCATTATGGGTCATGTTCTAGTGACTTTTATAAATGGCCAATCAAATTGCTGCTGCCAGAATTTTGACTGAGGACGATATAGTTTGAAAAAGCCGTCCGAATTATTTTCATGTAAGTAGTCATCTCGTCCAGAGAGCAGAACGAAACTTATGATATAACTTTTCTCGATATGGCTTTAATCGTATAATGACTCATTTCACGTGGATACTCATTTCGGATAATACATTGGGCTTGGTTATAACATAAAGGTACTGAGTAGTGACATTGTAAATATCCGTGTATATGAATTGATCATTACCTAATATTTCGCGATAATTTTCGCGATCTCATAGTACAAAAAATCGTGAAAATATCCTTTCCGCGAAAATAAGTAGATTTACGATGACTACAAACAATTAAAACCATTAAGATTAGCGGGAAGGGGGAAGCAAACCTTTTAATAATTTTATATTATACTTAATAAAGCACACAGAAAATATGAAAAGAAAATTCATATACGATTTAATGTATATTTTAACATGTAATTTTCTAAACATATAAATCACAAGTGTAATATTTTTTCTAAAGAAGCAGTTAGTTATTGTATAGTCAACGATAATCTTTTAATCAAGCAATTTATACCACGAATTTAAATTAAAACAAACTTCGTGAACCAAGTAACGGCCCCTAAAGATAATTAATATAATACACTTCAGCCAGGCTATATATACAAAATACACTCGATTGATGACGTCAGTTGGTACATTTGTATACTCGACATAAGACTGATGCAAGATGACCCTTGACCTATGAAAGAATGTGGTAAGACGTTTTATCGGTCTTAATTCTGAGTGCTGGCTAGACCTATGATAGAATGTGGCAAGAAGTTTTATCGTTCTTGATTTTGAGTGCTGGCTAGACCTATGATAGAATGTGGTAAGAGGTTTTATCGTTCTTAATTCCGAGTGCTACTCGACCTATGATAGAATGTGGTAAGCCGTTTTATCATTCTTAATTATGAATGCTGGCTCAACCTATGATAGAATGTGCTAATACTTTTTATCATTCTTAATTTTGAGTGCTTGCTCGACGTTTGATAGAATGTGGTAAGACGTTTATCATTCTTAATTTTGAGTGCTGGCTCAACCTATGATAGAATGTGGTAAGACGATTTATCGTTCTTAATTCCGAGTGCTACTCGACCTATGATAGAATGTGGTAAGACGTTTTATCGTTCATAATCTTGAGTGCTGGCTCGATCTATGGTAGATAGAATGTGGTATGACGTTTTATCACTCTTACTTTTGAGTGCTGGCTCGAGATATGATAAATAGAATGTGGTAGGACGTTTTATCGTTCATAATATTGAGAACTGTCTCGACCTATGATAGAATGTGGTAAGACGTTTAATCGTTCTGAATTGGAGCGCTGGCTCGACCTATGATAGAATGTGGTAAGACGTTTTATCGTTCTTAATTTTGAGTGTTGGCTCGACCTATGACAGAATGTGGTAAGACGATTTATCATTCTTTATTTTGAGTGTTGGCTGGACATACATGTATGATAGATAGAATGTGGTAAGACGTTTTATCATTCTTAATTTTGAGTGCTGACTCGACGTTTGATAGAATGTGGTTAGACGTTTATCATTCTTAATTTTGAGTGCTGACTCGACGTTTGATAGAATGTGGTAAGACGTTGATCGTTCTTAATTTTGATCCTGAACACGGTTCTCTTGATATTTGCAATATATTAAATATGCTACAACGCTGAGGAATGGTATTGTTTTTTTCTTTGAAAAAAACCCCAGGAGCAGACGAATAAGTATATTCCTTCGGTTGCAAAAGTCACTTACTTTACACCATTGCAAACATTAAAATGTCTTAGTTTCTTATTTCAAAAATAATTCATTCCCCGAAAAAAATTCCATGGCACTATTCCCTATATGGAATGAATAATGATTGTACATCCACCAAAAGCAAAGTCAATTATTTTATATAATGCTGTATGTTGCTTAAACCTATGAGTAAACGCAAATAATTGTTCAAATGTTGAGAGTCATTTACGCTCTGTCGGCGGTGGAGCATCTTTAAATCGTAAACAGTTAGATATTTTACAAATGTTGCCGATTATGAAGTTAACATATTTACATTATATACAAATAACATATACAATACAGCCGGTTATTTTCGTGATTTTGACTAGTACTGAGAAAATTAAAAGTTTAAAATTTTCGGTCTGACTTTATGGCTGGCTCATACGTTCGTGACTATAACAATGTCCCGCGAAATCGAGAATAAACTGTCCCGGCTAAGAATAACCGACTATTCTTTATTTGCATACTTTAGAAAAAAGATAAATACTTAGACATTATGAGTTTCATGTAAGTCCTTATAACATATATTATATAACATATATTATTTCATCTACACATTAAAAAATGTGTGTGTTATTTTTAGATTTATGAAAATCCATGTTATGAACATTTTTCGACAAAGAATGTCGATTTTACCATTTACGTAAATTGGTATTTTTAAACATTATTTAGAAACATCATATTATTACTCAATCCTGTTATTTTACGATTTTTTACAATGTAGTTTCTCCAACTCATATCACCAACATTATCTACGTGTATTCTCTAAGTCTGTATGAACAAGGAGTGGGACGACTGGTTCGCCCGTTGTCAGTATAATAGGATCGGGTGGCGTGTGTTGCTTGGTGTCTTCGGCGGCATGCTTCAGTGATATAGCACTATAAAAATGTCAAGAGTTCCATTATACAACAAGACACAACACGAACATACCGCAGTCTACCAAAACACGCAACTCACACTTCACACACGCTATACACTGCATGCATGGGAGGCCGTCCTTACATGACCCTGACTGTTATTAGGACGTTAAAATAAACCAAAAAACAGTATGAACCAGCCGCCTAATACCTATTCAGTACCTTGTACCATTTGGGATGGAATCTCTTCCCACTCTTGCGAGGAGATAAAATATAACTGAAGAAACATTTATTATTCTATTTATTACACCTTTTCGTCGTCTCTCTCTTAGATCTAAGCTAGGCCTGTTGACACATGTATTTCGATCCCTCGCGATAAAATTTACTCCTCGTTTAATTTTTCCACGCTTATAAGTTCAGTTCTACATATGGGGGAGGGGCAAAAGCGAACAATATTAGCATAAACAACATAAATAATGAAATTCAAACGCATTTATGCTGCAATAAGTAAACATGAAATTAAATAGTTGGGAATTTGCACGCAATATTACATACAATGAACATGTATTTGGATTCATTTTGCAGAAAAGGCATTCTTCCAAAGCCATATTTTTACACTATGATTTGTGATTGATTAGTAAAGATAAAATTCTAAGACTAAGTAATAAATATAAAAAAACTGATATTTTCATTCGGGTGAAAAATAAAACCTTTATTTTACCATATTTCACTGTGAAAACAATGTCATGATTAGAGATGATTATATAACAATTTTGATATCGTACCCTTTTTACAGGCGGAGACCGGGATACCACTGGGTTGATTAAGGGTGCAATATTAAATTTGTCATAACCATTTTATCCAACAAGTTAAAGCAATGAAAAGGAATGAATTTGAAATTTTAAAATGTATTTAATAATGAGCAGATTTTACTTTGTAATGCGATTCTACTGGATATTAGTTAATCAGCCCTAAATGTTGAAAGGATAATAGTAATACATGTAGTTAAACGTTTCATTATATGCTATACAAATACAGACTATTCGGTTACATTGGCGATTTTAAATAAATATGTATTTCAAACAATACTTACAAGATCCTATTGTATATTTACAAGATCCTATTGTAAGCTATGTTCAATCATTTTTACAAAAGAGATAACAGCATTTCTGGCAAAGCGGGTTCATTTCAGAACGGACATGAACAAGGATTTCGACAGGAAAATTCTACAGGGAAACTATTGAAATGTTCAATTTGTTCATGTGTCTCTTTTTGTTGACAGAAACATGCCATTGGATTTGTTTATATCCAATATTATTTCATTCCTGTATTTGTTACGTAAATGACGATCGATATTTTGTTTTCGGCGATGTGGACAAAACTCGTCCGACCTGAGCTTACCTTTAACCTTTGGCATCCCGTCTAATAATCATCCACTTTCTATGTTTTATTTCTATGACCGTTCTCAATACTTTTATCCAATAAATTTTTATGAGCTACTTTGACATATCATGTTTTATCCGTTGTCGAATACCTTATTATCCCCGCCGGAGATCAAATCGAAGCGGTAACATTAAAATCTGGAGTAAAGACCCTAGATTACGTAATACCTGCCCGGGCTGATATTAAATTATTATAACTTGATATCACTCGTGGGTGCTGATATGACAGCGCAAACAGCACTTGTATCACACGGGCAAAATGTTAATTATAAATATCCTTATCAAAAACAAAAGTGTGATAAAGATCCTTGTGAAATTTCCACTTGGTTTCATATGTAGTAGACTGAAGCGAAATAAGGATTAAGATTTATAGTTTGTGGAAAGTTTCGATAGTCATACTTGGCGTGGTGCAATAAAGTTCACGTCCGATACTGATATTCGTCTTATTTGTTGATTGTGATGATGTATTTGCTGCAGATCTATGGAAGGCTGCGTTCTTGGGAAATCCGCAACACGGGGATTCTGATGCGGTAACCTGCCAGACTTGTTTTCCAGAAAGGGCGCTTGCAATTGTTTCTTTTTAAACTTTATCTTACTGGTCTTTTTCCTATTCAACACACATAAAACCTGCAACATAGACAGGCGAAACTCTGGAAATACATTCATATACAAAATCGGATTAATTACGCCGATTGCTGCCAACACTAATGTTGAAAATTGCCTCAAAATTCCAAGTGTTGAGTCGGTGAGATCCGGTCTGGTTGCCCAAACTGCACGGTAAACCGTCGTCGGTACGAGCATGCATTGATATATACACAAAATTGATAGGACATGAATGGTTTGTTTGAACTCATCCCTGACGTTGGGCATCCTGCGTTTTATAACACATATTTTGAGTAAAGTACCACCAGAAAACAGAAAAGTGAGTATTCGGAAACTCATTGAACACCATACAAATATGACTTCGCGACTTGACCTGGTGATTGTATGAAATGGTTCATCATCTACATCCGGCTGTCCCATGCGAATATACGTAAGACCAGGAGCTGCTAGGATCACGAAGAAGAAATAAATCACCCGTGCTTTGTTCGTCGAAAAATGTTTCATGTAAAAATTTTCGAAATAAAAAATCGCATATCTATCTACAGATAATAGAAACACCACAGTAGTGGATAATGTACCATATACAGTAAACATGTATCGATCTACGTAGCATAACAGACTACTGGTGTTTATGGCTGGTATCCCTAGTAGGAAGATCGCTGTCCCGGAAAGAGAATCACTAAAACACAGTAACATCAATGGCGTCCGGACAGTTCCGGCTATTGTTTTGGATATCGCCATGGCTACACAATTGCAAATGTTAAAAACGGCAATTCCGCCACCAAATAATAGGAATGCCACGGGAAGGTGTGCTATTCCTGGTAGGCACGTCACTAGTGATTCGGATGAATTATTCATGATAGTCTTTGGACAAGTCTTAGTAGAATATCTTTGGCAGAAATCCACACAAGAAGCCTTCGATGGCTGTAGAAAGATTTTGTGTAGATTCTCTCTTGAAAACAAATCGACAATGGTATTTTTTTTGCAGTCGTTGAAATGGTTTGTATAGAGATTTCCGGTAAGTCAATCCATGATCGTTTAAGTGGACACTGGACAGGTTTGTATTCTACCAGGTTTTAGTGGTGTTTGATAATAGGTATGAAATGATTCCTCATTTAAGAAATTCAATAAAGATTCTTCTCGACGACAACCACGGAGAAGGATTAAAAAGTATATAAAATATCCCTTGTTGATACATTTATGTGATGGTTAATAGTATATAATGTGACGAACCATCTGTGTGCGGGAGATATCCGTACATAGCACCATACCTAAATCCCAGATATTGCTTTCTCTGGTTTCGAGTTCATCACGAAATCACTCATATTTCATACGATACTTTTTTATTTAATCGATCCATGTAGCTTAACCAAATCTCAAATTAATCACATAACTCTGATGTTCAGCATTAGCAGATTATAAATATTCCACTCAGGTATTATCATTTCAGGTTTTATATAGGCCCTCACGTCATGTAACAAATCGGAGTATAATATATAAATATTGTCAAGAATGTTTTTCGTTGCCTAAATCATAATCTAATTGAAATATTTAAATCACAATCTGATTTAAATATCTAAATAATTATCGTGTTTAAATGTCTAAACCATGATCTAATTTAAATATTTAAACCATGATCTAATTTAGATCATAAAGTTTAAGTATGGGATTGAGGGATATAGCAAGTTTCTGGTTCCCCGAGACTTGTCTTTTTTCCGAGGCCGAGCCGATGGAAATAGGCAAGTTCGGGGGAAACCAGAAACGTGATATATCACTCAATCACATACTTTAACTGTTTTAATATACCGATATATATATTTCTCTCATACGCTTTATTCCTGTCGCGTAGGGCCATGGTCATTAGAGTTTTACATTATAATAAATGTAGAATCTTAGCTTCAAACATTCAAATTATTCCGAGATGATAATTGTGATTCCATGTCCGTTTTGTTTTGCTTCTATTCTAACCACAGGTTATAATTTGATTCCGCTATAATTTCTCAATATTTCAACATTTTATACCACTAAACTTTAACCTCACTCCTCACCCTGAAATATTTACAATATAATAATCATGGATGTATACATTTTTTTAATATTTAGATTTTTTAAAAATTATTTATATATTTATTATTATCAGTTTTTTGTTTTGCCGATATAACTTCCTATTTCTTCGATATTCGCTTACTGTACGTGCCACTCTAAATACCGTCTCTCTGTCTACCCCTCCCCTTTATCTATCTTTTTTCCCTCTCATTCTCTTTCTTTCCTTTCTCTTTGTTTTTTCTATCTGTGTATATTTGATAGTATAAGGTGTATGTGTGTGCATGTGAACAATGAAAGTGTCCTTGTTTGTCTTGTCAAATGTGTTACAAAATTTGAAAAAAAATAATAAAAAAAATCACAACAACAACAACAAAAATTATACCACTAGGCATAATACTAAATTTATATACATGCATTGTTCAAATTCCGAGACGTTAACCATTTACAGGTAGCCTAAAAATATACGTAACAACTGTACGTACATGTACATATAAAAGGTATTGTCCCCTAGCCCCATTACATTTTTCACAAACCTCTCACTTTCAGGATAAACATGACGTGTTCGGTAACAGTTATCCGATAGATACTAACGTCGTCTGAGTACGTCAACAAAGATGGCGTGATAGGAAACTAGCTCCGCCCAATTGTTACGTCACCTAGCAACTGATGGCGTGATCGGAAACAAGTCCTGCCCACCTCAAATCTGATTGGTTAAACGGAAATATACGAGTGCAAGGGTGCGCTAGCTTCCAGGGGTGTGCTAGTGCGATGACTAACACACAGCTGAGCGAGCCTTTTGGAAAAAGCAGCTAGCTAGTAAATTTAACAAAGTAACTTTTATATAGTGTAAATAAAGTAGAGGTATATTAAATCTAACTCATTGTCTAATCAAAATATCTAACTCACTCTTTAATCCATGTATCTAAATCATGATCTAATCAAGCATTAAATTGCCTTCTTGGGGAGTTATGGTCCTATAATTATCCCAGGATTGCAGACAAATTGAATAACGCGCGTTAGCGTTCAGAACGACGTTTAACATATCACAACACCAACGGAATATTTAGGTAAATTGTGATCTTCCCTTTCGGGTTTGTTGAATTATATGGTGTCAGTCCCGAGCAAATGCAAATATTTTGATATGTTTTTTTCACATTCAAATTTTATTTCCTTTCTACAAACTTTTTGTTATTTTATTTTGAAAGAAGGTGGTTGGTTGTTGTCAACCGAAGTATATCCAAATAAAAAACATGGGTTTTTAATTTGCTCTATTCAACGAACTACAAATTGAATATCCGTGTTTTATTTCGTTGTATACGAATTGTAGTGTACTTCAAGTGACGGTGTATTTAGTCAACCATTAAGAAGCAATGACATATTAAGGAAATTATTAAAAGGTGTGAAAATATATGTACATATGTAAGTGATCGCTTACATTGAAGACCAACATACAATATAAATGGCTTTATCCGAATGTGACCCCTTATGGGGTGTTATCAGATCCTCTTATAAAACAAAATGAAAATAAGGATCTGTGTTTTAAAATAAATTATTTTTAATTGGCAATTAAGGGTATCACCTTCCGATACTTCCAAAGTGTATTCCTAGTAACTTCACTTCCGATAATCTACTTTTATTAAGTTCAACTGGGTTTTTTTACCCTCTGATTCTACTTCATTAAGAGCGAGTCACGATATTTTCCCAAAATCTTTAATGGTATTTAAAATCCTATCAAATTTCCAAAATGACTTGATACATGTATTACGGGTAGAAGAAATGTTATTTGTTATTCTCTGCTAAAATACTCTAAGATATTAATATCATATAAAAACATTTGCATAATAATACTGTAAATATTTTAAGTAAAAAAACATAAATGATGATAATTTGATATTTTTATAAAACCCATTCCTAGAAAATAAAAGGTTCAACTATTTATCACTTGGGCAATAATTGATGTTTAGTCGTGTATCAATGAATATCTACGATTAACACAAAAGTTAATATGATTTTGTTTTCACTCTGCACATTGCAATATCGCATTCCATTTAGAGTGTAAAGTAAATTTTGTTACTGAATAAAACTATATTTCATCGTCGATGTACCAAACATTCTTGTCATTACAACTTTAAGCTGTATTTTGGCGAGGGTCAAGAAAGACAAAATTTGCGAGTCTTTGTAACGTGCCGAGGCCGGGACCCGAACGAATGGTGCGGTCACTCCTCCAAGAGTGGACCGCACTCACTGTTGCTCAACCGCACAGCCACCGAAGCTAGCTGATGGCTGAAATGTCCATTTCCGTGTACCGTCACATTACCAACCTCGTCTACAAGCTTCGTCACAAAGCTTTCCTGGTTTCAACTGAGCATCACCAGCACACGCAAATGTCCCTGCTGTTGTTATAGCGGTGCCACATTATGACTAGAACTAGACAGCCAATATTTTCTAACCTGAAATTGACCAGAAATAGGCCAGAAGTTCAGGTCAAGAAATTTTGACCTGATATTGACCTGAAATTAACCAGAATTTTTGGTCAATTTCAGGTGAATTTCAGGTCAAGATGTCTTGACCTTCAGGTTAGGAAATATTGGTTGTGTAGAACCCCGCTAGTCACCAATCAGTACCAGTAACATTGCGCTGCCGTGCTGTCCGAGGGCATCCGAGAAGATACCAGGTCCGTGTATTTAGCAAGTGAAAATGTTTTGCAGACATTTGCTTCAAGAAATTGGCAATGTTAAAATATTATATCAAACACCAATTTGATGAAACGAGAGTTGGGGTTTTTTCCGCAATATTTCTAAAATATTTACAAAACGTTATAAAAAGTGGATTTTCTTTACTACGTGCATGTTGAACCTACCACTGTTTATAAATTGATATTCAAATCGGTCATTTTTAACATATTCTGTAAATGAAAAAATAAAAGTCCTACAAAGGCATGATATATACAGTGATATATGTGTTCTTTAAAAAACGCATTTGGTATATACGTTTTTATTCAAGACAAAATGTCTACCAGGAATGTCACATCTAGCATACAGTCAAAGGCTGGAGAAACTGAAATTACCAACATTGGCATATAGAAGAATACGAGGAGACATGATAGAACTCTTCAAAATTTTAGATGGAATATATGACTCCGAATGTTGTAACATTTTATCTTTATGGAAAGATGCAACGGACCGCGAGAGCAGCAGGGGGCATAGGAGGAAGCTATTCCATACAAGATCAAACTATGAGATTAGGAGAAACTTTTTTTCACTAAGAGCTACTAAGATATGGAACGATCTACCAGAGAATGTAGTGATGGCGCCAAATATAAACTCCTTCAAAAATGCGTTAGACAAACATTGGAAAGAACAAGAACTCTTATACAACTACAAAGCCTTTATACATCATTAATTTATTATTATTACCGGATAAAAATGTATTAACTGTAAACTCTATATTTTGTCTGAGTCTGGTATAGAGGACTTTACATATAAGTCCTGAACCAGAAATAAACTTATCTTATCTTATCTTATCTTAAAATATTTCACTCTAAGAATTAATTAATGGGAATGTTTTGAGAGAATGAGGTAAGACAATTCTCTGAAATGCTCTAAATCCCTCCAAAATCAAACTGATCAAAATTGTGGGTTTAAATTATTACACAAAAGTACTTGAAGACTGTTTTCTGTTACATAGTCAATTTTTAAGTAATTCAAACAAAGATGTATCAAGATATAACATTGTACGCTCCGTAAAAAACCTTTATATGTCATCGATCAGGACCTTATTCTTAATGAGTTATGTCCCTTTCATTGACAACCAATATCAAAATAACGCTAGACATTAGCGATATAATCATGCGACATGGGATCAAGATGAGTCTGATGAACAGTCTTTGTTTTTTTTCAAGGGGATAAACACCTGTGTTCAACTTTTCAGAAGTGATATACTTTTGACGACTTGCCAAGTTCGTTCAAATGTTAGTACAACGTTTTCGTTTCGTTACCTTTAACAGTATAAATATTGCTGGAAAATGTGCATTAAAATGTTCAGTATATATATATTTCTAACACAATACATTGTGTTATTCCTCTCTCATGCCATTGCATTAATGTGCTGGGTGTTAGATAAATGTATTAATATTCTAATAGTGGAATAACACCTTCCGTTCTTTTGATTGGTCGATATTTTAAACTTTGATCTTAACAACTTTTTTCTCATTGTTACGTAACAAATTGTTAACGCCATCGATCATCAAATGTCGTCATGTTTCTCTGCTTACAAAACAAATCGCTTTTGACACAATTGTGTGACGACGTCGGAATTTTTCTAGTTTTCCCATTCGTATCATAAATCATCGACACAAAATTCAGAATTGTCCTTTGTTTAATGTTGTATATTGCTGTACGAGGCCGCTGATTTCGGTAGAATTAACGCACCTAGACCGGGCTGTAACTTGGTTACAATAGCTTGCTGATTATTTGGCGTGAAGTAGATGTCACTTTCCGACGACATGTCCGAATCTGTCCATGTCAGAAAATCAAATAAAATAAGTACAATGAAAGAGCCATAACCTCCAGGATGAATATGAATGATCCCGGCGTAATAAAGCCTTTTGAATGTTGTTATTATTATAGAAATTAATTTAATGTTTGTGATGACGAGAATAACATATTTGCGTAAACAAAATAAAATAAACAATAAAATTAATAAGCATACCAACAAACCAAAACAAGTACCTAACTACAAAAGAACTAAATAAACTAATAAAATAAAACCCATTCATCACCATAACACAATTATGAATTTTGAGTAAATAAATTTGGTTACTAATGAGAACACATGAAAGATTCCGATGACGTCACACATTCGATTTCAACACCGACCGGAGTACAAAAACATGACGTCATTTGATAATTGATGACGTTGACAATTAAAATCTCGTCTGCAAGAGATTGGAGGGTGTTTTTCCAACACTCAGCACATTTATACTTAAGGATTAAAGTCTCTTTCTGGTGGTTCTATCGAAGGATAAAGTTGAGTAGGGTATCGATATTTGGAATGGACCGCGAAGCGGTCCATGAAACAAATATCGATACCCTACTCAACTTTATCCTTCGATAGAACCACCAGAAAGAGACTTTAATCCTTATATTTACAGTCTTAACTATTATTTTCATAGCTCAAAATTTACCCTTAATAGTGTTTATGGCATTTATAAGACTAAAATTGAATTATATCGTTTGGTTCCGACAGGCATTTCGAACAGCCACTTGAAGTGGCGGAAATTCCCGCCAATTTATCAATGAACATACCAATAAAATGAGTTCCGTCTGATGAAGCATATATCTGAGGTTTTCCCGGTATGGAACTATAAATCATTTTATTTATCTGTTGTTAAAAACACCATGGTGCAAAGCAGTTTGGTTTTAATATTTTGCTTCGTATGATTTCACACGCTTACACAATTCATAACGTGGCAGGATATTTAACGTAGTTGTGACGCGGCGTCCGATTCAAACCGCCTGTGTCAAGAAGGTGTGACAAACAGAGAGTTTCTTCAATTTTGTGATCACTTGAGTTCTACTTAATCAGTTCACGTTTGAAATTTCTTGAATACACGGATGTTTACATAGTTCCATGTCATTCTTTCCGGATTTTAGAGATTTTCAAATGTATCGGACGTCGTTTCGAGGAACATGTACAAACACAGGTAGGCCCACTACTGTAAACGTTTACTGTACCGCTCTCAAAATGTTAGCTATATTTATATTGTTGTTTTAAATACTTCAATAAATATTAGAGGTATCTATTACAAGTATTGTAAAGCTACAATTGAAGGATTCCGTTTCATTGATATTTCGAAACACCCAAACGTACATTGTGTATGTAAGTCCTACTCTTGCCGATTCACAGTAGATTCTAGATAACGTCTGTCCGCCGAGGTGAACAAAAATGCATTGTCGTGCTAGGTCGTTTTGGTTACACTTACCCAACTCAAATACTCACGTGTTCTGACATATCTTATCCATTCGCGTACAACCAAAGATGTTAAAAATACGAATATAATGTAGATCTAGGCTACATGTTGTAGAGAACAACACAGACTCACAGACACACAACATGTAAACATTGCGACGTCATCGGAATGTGCAAAACTGTACATTGTACAACATTGTTTATTTATCATACGCACGGAAGCATTGCTCAAAGAGGTACGGTAGTAACATAAACAATGTAACTTTTCTACATTTGTATTTACACACGTACATGTATATGTGTTCAA
Source organism: Argopecten irradians (assembly GCF_041381155.1). NCBI lineage: Eukaryota > Metazoa > Mollusca > Bivalvia > Pectinida > Pectinidae > Argopecten > Argopecten irradians. The sequence continues at coordinate 23,885,776 of NC_091146.1, forward strand.
ACCTATTTTGATACATGTACATGTTCATCGAACGTACGTTCGGTTACTGAAAACACCAAAAGTTTCTGATTTGGACCATCATAAATTCATCCGCGCGGCTCCAAATTGCGCGTGACATACTCAATTTATCGAGAAATAAAGTTGAGTAGCCTTTGGTTGAAATCAACGGGGTTTATACTATCAATTCACCACTGACTGTAAATATAATGGCATAACACAACGTATTGTGGTAGAAATATATATACTGAACATCGTTAATGCACCACATTTTCCAGCAATATTTAAACTGTTTAAAGTAACGGAACGAATACGTCGTCCTGACATTTGAACGACCTCGACAAAGCGTCAAAAGAATATCACGTCTGAAAAAAGTTCAACAAAGGCGATTAAAAAAACCAAATGCTGTCACTGTTATTAATCATTTTGACCATTGTCGCATAATGATATTGCTACCGTCTAGCGTTGCTGTGATATTGGTTACCATTTGCCACACAGGGAATTGCATCGCGTTAACCGGTAGTACATACTGAAAATGTGATAATGTATGAGATGGTGAATTGTAAATATGAAGCGCATTAATTTGCGAGTTACTGGAATAATTCATAAAACTACGTTGCAAAAAGTAAAAGTGTATTTATCGATTGAAATAAAACTTTTGTTTGTTTGTTTGATTAATTAACGTCCTATTAACAGCTATGGTCATGTAAGGACGGCCTCCCATGCATGCGATGTGTTGCGTGTATGTTGTGCGAGGTGCGTGTTGTAGGAGACTGTGGTATATTCATGTTGTGTCTTCTTGTATAGTGGAACTGTTGCCCTTTTTATAGTGCTATATCACTGAAGCATGCTTATATAAAACGTTCACGAATATATCCGCGTAGGTGCTAGAGAAATAGGAGCAGTTGTTTTATATCTCTGCATGCTACCTGCCCAAATTCTAATGTGCGATATAGATAGGATAGTATAGCGTGTAATTACAGTACTGTACTATATAAAAACGAACTATATAGCTTTTATATACATTAAAGTGTAGAATTATTAAGAGCATTTCGCTAATCGTCATCACACCACGTTGTGGAATCGTCCGCACTTTATCGGACCTAGGACAGAATTAGTATACAGACATTATGAACACGTCTAACGACTATACACGTCTATCAACTTTTTGTTATCCTGCTGTTGGTGCTTTGGCCGTTGTACATCTTGGAAGCGGAATCCTTGTTGTATGTTTAAATATATGCATCTTTATAGCTATGGCACTGTCAAAGTCTGTTCCCGAGAGAATCCGAATTCCTCTGATGTGTTTGTGTGTCAGCGATTGCCTTTTCGGACTCCCTCTAATTGTATCGTTCTTACGAACGATGCCGCATCAACTCTGCTTTTTCAGTATCGTTGTAACAGCTTTCTCAATAGATCTATCCTCTACCGTGATTTTCCTGTTGTCCATAGACAGATGTATTTGTCTGTACTTTGAGACGGCCTACATGAAATCGGACACGATCTAGAGTCGGACATTTTTAACACGTCTTACCGCCCTTATTCCGGTTACCACGTTACAAAAAAACGCTGTCTACATGCTAAATGAAGTAGACTTTCTAGAGTTGTCTCCCGTTGATAACTTTCTCGTTTACATATTTTGCCAAGTCCGATCGCGAATAGTAGCAAAAGCGGTACATTTCACTGTGAGAGCGGGTAAAGTTTTGTGATTTCAAACTGATATGAGAAGTCATTTCTTTTGATTATTACGTCATGCAACTTAAAGCTGAAGTTTAGCTGTAAGATTTGTGTAAAACAAATGCAGAATTATCTTCAATTTGCCGATAGACACAGCATTTTATCTGATAATTTGGTTCAAAGTCGCAAAACGTGATTTGATCTTGAGTCGGACACCCAAAAATGTCCAAAACGATCATAAGTCGGACAGTGAATTTTAACATTATACCAGTGAATATATGTGATATATAGACATAAAGAGGTGCTGTAATTACCCTTTTTTCATCATATAAGTTTGAAACTTTCATCCCTTATTTTTTTTATAAATATTTCTTATCTATTTTTTATTTTCTAATCAGTCTTTTAAGTTTCCTTTCAGGTCACCATTGGTATTCTTCTTTAATTTTTAATCAGAATGTATGGCAGCGCACATTTTAGTAGAAAAACGTGTGTAGCCCAATGAATAAATTTTAAATATACATATACAACAAGATTTCTCATATTTTATTGGTGCCATCCTGTTGATTGTACAGTTACATAATGTACTTTGTAAAGCAAAGAAGTGATATCGAGTACGCAATACACGAATATTTTTACTTGTCCATCAAATAGACAATTTTCTCTGACATATCAATGGTATATATATCAAAACTCATTCTCTGAATCATTTATCTAAAATATCGGCAACACAAGCTACAATGTAGATACAGAAACTTTAATTTGGGATGGCCATGACTCATGATTAGCGCGGGAAAAGGATGTTGTCCATCCAGCCATCCTGGAATTTGGACACAGCACTTTTGGTTGTATAGTTTTCAATTCTTTTTAAAGTAATTGGAGCAGGTTCTGCATGTGTTTATTAGGAACACCGGAGTTGCTATTGGCAATCGTCAATTCCTGAAAATGTTTGTGCTTTGCAAAGGACAAAGTCTCCTAGCATCAAAAAATATACAGTGTATTTCAGAATGGGTTTAGAGCGACAGGCATTTCTCTTTATTCAACTTATGCAACCACGATAAAAACACAAAACTCAGATTAGGCAAATACATGTAGTTGTTTAATGATAAGGCCAGTGTGCTCGCCACGTCTGACCACGTAACATCGATACATAGCGCGTTTGAACTGCAGATCCCTTTCGTGGTTTGGTACGTCATGTTCTAAACTTTTACTAACATTGATAATTTTTCCCTGGAATCTTAGAAATAACTGAATATACTTTCAAGGAACATCTTATGTTAAAAACATATAACAACCCAATTTTAAGCATTGTATGAAACAAAACCAATATACATTCCCTTATTAAAATTGACCGCAGTTTCTTTCGTTTTTCAGTCCATGAAATATCTACAACTATTTCGTCAGGCTCATTTGTTATACAAGCTATATTTATTGATTTCCCAGAGATACACTGTATGTAAGGTGGAAACATTTTAAAGTGAAGTATATAGCCACATCTCGTGCCCGCAAACGCACGTGTATCTATTCAATGTCGGAGCAAATGTAATGTTGTAGCATACACAATACAAAATGCATTTTTAGTCATGTGCAGTTTGCTTGACAACTGGCGATATGTCAATTACCGAAAGTAATATGAACAACAAATTTCTTATTTAATGATAAATGACTAATATTTTTGATTCAGAATTGTATAAAATGTTAACTTAATCCGATTGTCCGACGTAATATCAAAGCAATCTGGACTGTCCGACTCATAGTCAAATGCGTCCGACTCTCGATCGAATTGCAGGTTAGGTACTTTATTTGCTCTGTATTGTATTGTAAGGTAAAAAACGAGAGTATCGAAATGGAAATATGATGCAGAAAGTGTGCTCTCTCGGACGGTACCCATTAGATTAATAGTGGTCTTCATATCTCGACGTACTGCTGTTCTGAACACAAAGGGTGTCCGACTTACGATCACTTTACCCTATTTGTCTGTACTTTGAGACGGCCTACATGAAACACGTTACAAACACACGTGTACGAACTATATACGTATCTGTGTGGATCATACTACCTATTCTAATGTACATTCGCATAGGCCATCTTGATTCCAGTGACACAACTTTTTTTTCCATGGCAAGCTCTCCACGTGAGCTTTTGTTTACATGTTGTGAGGTGTTTAAACGAGTGCTAATTCTGGTATTTTCTGTAGGTACTCTACAAAAGATACGTGACATACAAAACCGAACACCTTCGATAAGAGGCCAGTTTAGGAATACAACTAAACTTTTACTCATCATATGTATATATCAGTTTATGTTATTGCCTATCTTTGTACATCGAATGGTGTGGGTAATAAGACCAGACCTAACAGATGTTCTCATACATTTCAGACGATTTTCAGTGTTCATGCTGATGTGCTCTGGTGTTGTGAACCCATTGATATACACGTTCCGGTTCAATGAATGCAGACTTTCGTTTGTACTAATGTTGTGTTTTTGGAACAAGAACATTTCTAGACGGATACAATACAGAAAGAAACAGTTACTTGCCCCGTTTCTCATTAGATATACGAGAGAACCTGGACAAAACACGGGAAGTTCGGATCATCAACAACCCAACCATCGTTTGGAACAGGACCGAAACAGAAAGCAAACCAAACAACATAAGCAGACCGTATCAGTTATCGCGTTACCATATTCAACACCAGTAATGACGTCAAAAGTCCGTGTACAGCCTGTTGACGCAATAACAGTACTGCCATCACAAGTCAGTGTTCAGCCTGCTGACGCAACACCAGTAGTGACGTCACAAGTCAGTGTACAGTCTGCTGACCCAACACCAGTGGTGACGTCACAAGTCAGTGTAAAGTCTGCTGACCCAACACCAGTAGTGACGTCACAAGTCAGTGTAAAGTCTGCTGATGCCAATCGAAACTCCTCGGATGCAACTGGCGTAGATTGACATAGGATGTGATAAAACAACATCCATTATGTAACAACAAGAAATTAAGGGACTTTTTTCAAAACAACAGGTTGCTAGCGAGAACACTACCCCTTGAAAAGCGTCAATGAATCAATGCTGTGTGTTTTCTCGAAGGCGAAAACATTACATTCCATTTCTAAAATTAATTCTATAGTTGTTTGACATTTTAATAACTGTTCATTTGTTATGCGCACTTAAGGTGTAAAAAGGTTTTCCGGCAAAGAAAATGTTTGATTTCTTACATATTCTGACACCTATCACATCCGAGGTCACATTATACATCGGCGGAGGAGTCCGATTGTGCAACATCAGTACTGACGTCACGAGTCAGAGTACAGCCTTTAAAATCGTTATTGGATTTTTTCTTTATATCGTTCGTAAAAGTATTATTCAGGCTTAGCCTTGTTTGCTTCTATCATTGCCCAAATGATAAATAGTATATATATGTAAAGATCATAACCTTTGATTCCTATTTTCTGGTAAACGGTTTTATTCAAATATGAAATTACTATCATTTATGGTATTTACTTAAAGTGAACAGTCGGGCAAGGATGTCTAAAGTCGGTAAAAATGGTGTGAATGTATCCAGTATAATTTCTTATTATGAAATAGAAAAATAAAAATCTCTCGTCAAAATCTGTCTGTGTACGATGAAATTAATTTAAAGTATGGAAATTCTAAAACGTCCTTCCGGCTCACTAAGTCCGTGGTTACATTTCCACGCAGCCTCGCTTTCAATGCTTTCAACTTTTCTTTACTTTAATGGTCAGAACTGGGAAACTAAGCAGAACTTGACCGTCGTATTAATATGTGAGAATTTTTGGAAGGCCAATGAACGCATTTAGACTGGTTTTCTTTGCCCGACTATTCACTTTAAATATTTACAGTCATATTTTGCAAATGTTTTCATTTTATATTAATATTTTAGAGTATTTCAGCACAGAATAACAAAAAAAACATTTGTTCTACATGTTATAAATGTATCAAGTCATTTTGGAAAGATAGGGCTTTAATAACCATAAACGATTTTGGGAAAATATCGTACAGAAGGTAAAACAGTTGGACTTAATAAAAGTAGATAATCGGAAGTGAAAGTACTAGGAATACACTTTGGAAGTAACGGAAGGTGATAGCCTTAATTGCTAATTAAAAAGCAATTTAATCAAAACACATATCCTTATTTTCACTTCGTTTGATAAGAGGATCTGACAACATGTCATAAGGGGTCACGTTCTGATAAAGCAATGCATATTGTATGTTGGTCCTAAATCCAAGCGATCGCATAAATATGTACATATATGTTCATGTCTTTTAATGATGTTACTTAATATGTCATTGCATCTTAATGATTGACTAAAAACACCGTCACTTGAAGTACACTACAATTCGTATACAACGACATGAAACACGGATATTCAATTTGTAGTTCTGTAATATTGATAATCTTGTATAAATGTATATTGTTGAAATGTAGAACTCCAACACAGATTGAGTGGATGGTACGATACGTTTATTGGAGTCTTAGGAATCGACTCTGTACAGAGATTATTGGCGAGTTAATATAGCAGTACAACGGAATAACAAATGTCAATATTTGGGTATGATACCCAATACCTGGAACAGTTGATACCAGTGTAGCTGCTGTATTACATAGGGAAACATGGTTACTCATTAGAACTTATCGTGTATCATAATTAATAACATGGCTATGTAATTAGTAGTTATACAATGACCCTAACAGAAGTTGGTTTCCAATAGACTTTACATGTACGTACATATACATGTACTATTGTAAATAAGAAACACATGTGCTTGACCTACACAATGTAACATACTTGAAAGCCGCACATGTAAATGTAGATAATTATATATTAGTCCAAATTTCAAACTCTAAAATTCGTATCATTTATATATAATATACCACAGTTCGTTGTATAGAGCAAATTAAAAACCCATGTTTTTTTTTTATTTGGATATACTTTGAATCATATCAGATAATGTTTTGTTGACAAACAACCAACCTCCTTCTTTCAAAATAAAATAGCAAAAAGTTTGTAGAAAGGAAAACAAATTGAATGTGGAAAAATATATCAAATTGTCTGCTGATTTTAATACAAAGATTAGATCCTGATTTAGATATATAAATAAGATCATGGTTAAGAATATTTAAATAAGATCGCGGTTTAGCCGTTTAAATTAGATCATTATTTAGATATTTAAATTAGATTATGATTAAGCCAATGAGAATGAAGAAAATTCTTGACAATGTTGATATCTTATAATCCGATTTGTATCCATGACGTGAAGACCCATATCAAACAATAATAGCCAATATGAATGCCAACTGGACAGAGGCAAATTTCATGAAGCGCTCATTCAATCGATGAATTTGCCACCCTGATGTACATCTAGTGCAGTATTGGTTTAGAGTTACTTCCCTTTACCTGCATCAGTACCAACCCAAACGCAATGTAGATCATGATTGAGAATATTGTCGGTGTTTGCGTTTTGAAGAAATAGCATGGAAAAAGTGACATTTTATCGGGACAGTTAGTCTGTTTATCAATCCTCTGTCAATACATGATTTTAATCCAAGTTACAGAAAAATATTATGACTTTTGAAACTATCGGTAGTTTGGCGTACTATTGGCGATTGTTATCGCATTTTTGAAATTGCCTTCAACTGAACAATGACAACTTAAGGACTAACAACTCAAATCATTCATTTAAATTTTGTACTTTTTTCGGAATGGTCTTTCGAGATAATTATACGTTGTTATGACAAATTTGATATCGCACCCTTAATCAACCCAATGGTATCAAGGTCTCGAGCTGTGAAAGGATACGATATCAATATTGTTATATAATCATCTCTAATCATTACATTGTTTTCACAGCGAAATTTGGTAAAATAAAGGTTATATTCTTTCACCCGAATAAAAACATCAGTTTTATTGATAATTATCATTTAGTATTAGTATCTTATATTGACTAATCAATCACAACATTTACTGTAAAAATATATTTTTGGAAGAATACCTTTTCTGCAAAATGTAACAAAATACATGTACATTGTATATAATATAGCGAGCAATTTGTTTGTTTGTTTGATTCAATTAACGTCATATTGACAGTTAGGTAAGGACGGCCTCCCAAGTATGCGGTGTATTGCATGTATGTAGTGCAAGGTGCGTGTTTTGGGAGACTGCGGTATTTTCGTGTCTTCTTGTAAAATGGAACTATTGTCCTTTTTATAGTGCTATATCACTGAAGCATGCCGCTGAAGACACCAAGCAGCACACCCAACCCGGTCACATTATACTGACAACGGGCGAACCAGTCATCCCACTCCCTGTAAGCTAAGCAGGAGCAGAAAATTTCCAACTATTTCATTTTTATGTTTACGTGTTTGATTAATAGCTCACCCGGTCCGAATGCGATACCGTGGCGTCCGTCGTCCGTCCGTCCGTCAACAAACGACTTCTTCTCCATAGCCGCTAGTCGGAACTTTGACTGGTAGCATCCTTATGGGGTAATGACTGAACAGTGTAGAAATGGTAGAAATGAAAAGCACTCATAATCCAATGGAAGCATCATACAGGGCGGAAATTCGTAATTGTACAAATGGTGGGGCTGACCCCCCGGAGGCCTGAGGGGCGGGGTCAAAAGGGGTCAATTTGGCTATTTTCATATAAACAACTTCTTCTCTGAAACTAAGCATAGGATAGCACTCATAATGTAATGGAAGCATCCATATAGGATGGGGATTCATAATTGTACAAATGATGGGCTGACCCACCGGGGGCCTGAGGGGAGGAGTCAAAAGGGGTCAATTTGGCTATTTTCATAAGAATAATTTGACCCACCGGGGGCCTGAGGGGAGGAGTCAAAAGGGGTCAATTTGGCTATTTTCATAAGAATAATTTCTTCTCTGAAACTAAGCATGGGGTAGCACTCATATGCAATGGAAGAATAATCATATGGTATGGATTCATAATTATACAAATGATGGGGCTGACCCCTCAAGGACCTGAGAAGCGAGGTCAAAAGTGGTTAATTTGGCAATTTCCATATAAGTGACTTCTTATCCGAAACTAAGCGTGGGATAGCACTCATAATGCAAGGGAAGCATGGGCATTGCTATAGTCGTGAATCTCAAAATTTCAAATCCGTTATTTTAATTCTCTAAATAGTACACTTGTTATAACAAAATTTACGAAACTAGCCGGCAATATTGTATATGTTATTTGTATATAATGTAAATATAATATGTTTACCTCATAATCGGCAACATTTGTAAAATATCTAACTGCTTAGGATTTAAAGATGCTCCGCCGCCGACAGAGCGTAAATGACAATCATCATTTGAACAATAATTGGCGTTTACACACATGTCTTAGCAACATACAGCATTATATAAAATAATTGACTTTGCTTTTGGTGGATGCGCAATCATTATTTATTCCATATAGGGAATGGTGCCACTGGGTTTTTTTTCGGTGAGCAATTAATTATTTTTTTAAATAAGAATCTAATACTTTTCAATGTTTGCAACGGTTTAAAGTAAGTAACTTTTGCAACCGAAGGAAAATACTAATTCGTCTGCTCATGGGTTTTTTTTAAAGAGAAAAAATACCATTCGTCAGCGTTGTAGCATCTTTGATATATTGCAATTATCAAGAGAACCGAGTTTAGCATCAAAATTAAGAACGATAAAACGTCTGACTACATTCTATCATTGGTCGAGCCAGCACGCAAAATTAAGAACGATAACTCGTCTTACCACATTCTATCATAGATCGAGCCAGCATTCAAAATTAAAGAACGATCTAAAACGTCTTACCACATTCTATCATAGGTCGAGCCAGCACTCAAAATGAAGAACGATAAACGTCTTACCACATTCTATCATGAGTCGAGCCAGCACTCAAAATGAAGAACGATAAACGTCTTACCACATTCTATCATAGGTCGAGCCAGCACTCAAAATTAGGAACGATAACTCGTCTTACAACATTCTATCATGGGTCGAGCCAGCACTCAAAATGAAGAACAATAAACGTCTTACCACATTCTATAATAGATCGAGCCAGCACTCAAAATGAAGAACGATAAAACGTCTTACCACATTTTATCATGGGTCGAGCCAGCACTCAAAATTAGGAACGATAACTCGTCTTACCACATTCTATCATGGGTCGAGCCAGCACTCAAAATGAAGAACGATAAGCGTCTTACCAAATTCTATCATAGATCGAGCCAGCACTCAAAATGAAGAACGATAAAACGTCTTACCACATTCTATCATAGGTCGAGCCAGCACTCAAAATTAGGAACGATAACTCGTCTTACCACATTCTATCATGGGTCGAGCTAGCACTCAAAATGAAGAACGATAAACGTCTTACCACATTCTATCATGGGTCGAGCCAGCACTCAAAATGAAGAACGATAAACGTCTTACCAGATTCTATCATAGGTCGAGCTAGCACTCAGAGTTAAGAACGTGTGCGAAGGATGTAACCACACAGTTTTGACAGTTGTCCATTCTGTCAGGCTAAATTTTGGCGTTAATTGATCCCAATCTTTGTATAAGGGATTTTCTTTAATCCATTTTTTATATGATAACAAACAAGTCTTTATGATAAGTAAAGATTTTTGATAGCATTTCCGTCATTTATCGATATAATAAATGACTTCATTCACTTCAAGAATAAGGTGTTTTTGTTGTGTTTCCTCCTTATACAAACATAGCATATACATTATCTTTACTGATGCAGAGCTTAAGTCTTATGGATGTTATGTACATAAATTGTTTAAGCGTCTGTTTACGAAGTAACTTATATTCAGTAATTATTAGTAAATGTACTTGACAAGGGGACTAACTCGTATTTAAAATTTGTCCGGATATTATGTGAGTTCAGCGCATGCGTATTCAGTTGTTTATGTAACAGAAAAAAATTAACACCACAAATTTTCACAAGAGACTTTTGAGGAATTCTGCATCAAAAACCAACACATACCCTTTCACCTCTAGATATGTTCATTTTTTGTCTAGATGTATTTTTGTATTTATATTATATTTTTAATTTACGATATTGGTATTGGAGGAAAGCGTTAATTGATCCCCATCTTTGTATAAGGGATGTTCTTTACTCCATTTTATATATGATAACAAACTCTTTATAATAGGTAAAGATTATTTATTGTAATTCCGTTATTTACTATGATAAAAAATTACATAATTTACTTCAAGAATATGGAGTTTTTGTTGTATTTTCCCATTATACAAACATAGCACATCCATAATCTTTACTGAAGCAGAGCTAAAGCGTTTTAACACATTCTATTATAGGTCAAGCCAGCACTCAAAATTCAGAACGATAACTCGTCTTACCACTTTCTATCATAGGTCGAGCCAGCACTCAAAATTAAGAATGATAAAACGTCTTACCACATTCTATCATAAGTCGAGACAGCACTCAGGATTCCGAACGTTAAAACGTCTTACCACATTCTATAATAGGTCGAGCCAGCACTCAAAATTAGGATCGATAAAACGTCTAACCACATTCTATCGCAGGTCGAGCTAGCACTCAGAATTGAGAACGAGAAAACATCTTTACACATTCTATCATAGGTCGAGACAGTACTCAAAATTAAGAACGATAAAACGTTCTAGAACATTCTATTATGAGTCGAGACAGTACTCAGGATTCAGATCGTTAACACGTCTTACCACATTCTACCATAGGTCGAGTCAACACTCAAAATAATAACGATACAACGTCTTACAATATAAAAATGTACCACATTCTATCCTAAGTCGAGCCAGCACTCAAAATGATCAACGATAAACGTGTTACCACATTCTATCATAGGTCGAGCCAGCACTCAAAATAAATAACGATAAAACGTCTTACATGAATATGGACCTTAACAGTCACCTGAGTTCAGATACAGAATGAAACAAAGACATGCATATAAACACTATATATATTTAATTTGCCCATCAGGCCCTTGAAGTCAGTCAGTGATTTTATAAATTTGATCTATGAAGATTATTTGGTTCCAACAAGTCTGTGAATTCAGAAGCAGATTTTTGAAATGTTATCCATTTTGACCCCTTTTGGCCCCACCCCTCTGGCCCCTGGGGGTCGGCCAGAACCAATATGGATATGATGTTAAAATGCTATCTCAGGCTAATAATTCTAACCCAGATTGACTAATTTCCTATGAAAACTAAGCAAATAATGTTCCTAAATGTGTTTTTCCTATATAAACTATAGTAAATTTGGCCCCTCCCAAGGGTAAAATCTGAGATCCCAGGGCCATGAAATTCACAAATTTTTGTAAAGGGCCTTAAGACCTTCCAATCTATCAAGAGTATCTGGTTCCATCAAATCTATGAATTCAAAGAAGATTTTTGAAATTACCATTTTGACCCCTTTTGGCTCAGCCTCTCTGGCCCCTAGGGTCGGCCATGACCAATATGGATATGATGTTAAAATGCTATTTCAGACTAATAATTCTAACCCAGTTTGGCTAATTTCCTATGAAAAATAGGCAAATAATGTTCATAAATGTGTTTTTTCTATATAAACAATAGTAAACTTGACCCCCTCCCCAGGGGGAAACGTCAGACCCCAGGGTCATATTATTCACATTTTTTGTAAAGGACCTCAAGACCGTTCCATCTATGACGAGTATGTGATTCTACCATTTCCAGAATTTCAGAAGACGATTTTTTAAGTTATAGCCTATTTGACCCCTTTTGACCCCGCCCCTAAGGCCCCTCGGGGTCAGTCATGGAAAATTGGTTAATAGGATTCAATGGCCATCTCATACTGATAATTCTGACAATATTTGACTCATTTCCTATTACAAATGATCAAATAATATTCAACAAATGTGTTTTCCCTATATAAACTATAGCAAACTTAACCCCCTCCCCAGGGGGAAACGTGAGACCCCAGGGTCATATAATTCACAATTTTTGTAAAGGGCCTTAGGATCTGTGAAGAGTGTTTAATTCCATCACATCTGTGAGTGGAGAAAAAGATTTATGAAATTTTAGTCAATTTTACCTCTTTTGGCCCCTCCCATAGCTCCCTGGGGGGTGGGGACCATCTAATTCACAATTTTGATTGGCCTTATGCCTTAGAAGGTTTGTGCAAAATTTCATTGTAATTGCTTCAGCAGTTTTGGAGAAGAAGTCGAAAATGTAAATTGTTTACGGACATACGACGCACGACGGACGACGCACGACGACGGACAAAAGGCGATTAGAATAGGTCACTTGAGACTTCGTCTCAGGTGACCTAAAAATGAACCACATTCTATCCTAAGGCGAGCCAGCACTCAAAATTAAGAACGATAAATTGTCTTTCACATTCTATCATAGATCGAGTCAGCACTCGGAATTGAGAACGATAATTCCGTTAGTGTAAAGACACTGGGCCCTCAGGCCCCTGGGGGGTCAGCCCCATCATTTGTACAAATTTCAGTTAGTAGCTCATAAGGATGCTACCAGTCAATTTTTTTTGAAATCCAACCAGCGGTTATGGAGAAGAAGTCGATTGTTAACGAAGACAGATGACGGACGCCGGACGCCACGGTATCCCACAATATAAATAGTTAAATAATATAAATAAATAAGTCATATTCAATACCAGAATTTGTTTTCTTTATGTCAAATATCCTGGAACAATATGGACTTAATGTTCATCTCCGGCAATCACCTTTGTGTTGTTATCTTAGGGCCATACAAATTGATTGTCAGTATGCTAACAGCTGTGGGGTGTTGTTTGGTGCCTTTGTTGGACATGCTTCAATGATTTAGCATTATACAAGTTCCAATATACAAAACGACACAAAAAGCATATGCCGCAGTCTTGAAAATTGAATTATAACCTAAAAAGGTGGGTAATGAATCCATTATTATTGAAGGACTATGTAAGTAGAGGGAAAATCAAACGGAAATGATTGAAAGGCTCATCTTCATAATCAAATACAATATTTTCAACATGGGGTTACTTTGGAGAAAACAAATTTGAATACATTTAATATTAACACGTATACTAATATAAGTAAAATAAAAGGGATATGACCCCAGTCATGATTCAGACGTGATAAAACTTAAGGAGAATGATATTCATTATATTAATTAAGTTAGTGAGCTTTATTGTATGATAAGTTTGTTGTTCGAAGTTAACATATTTGCGTTAACAACACAAAACATAATAAAAACAATAACAAACACACCAGCAAACCAAAAAACATGGTCGGAACTTTAAAAGGAGTCGACAAGTTTTCTTGCTTACGTTTTCGTACTAAAACAGAACCTTCTTCAACACAGTGGAATTTACTGAAAATATGTAGCCACCTAGATATAAATGTAGGAAAGGAAAGTCTAAAAAGGATATGCTCTATCATTTCAAGACAAAGAGGCCCAAGGGCCTTAACGGTCATCTGACTCCCTTGGCAATTTTCGTATTGGGAATTAATTAGATATTGTTTCATGGCAGCCATATTCGATTTCTGATCAACTAGAGATATAACAAACACTTTCTCAAGATCATATCAGGCAAGTTTCAACCAAATTCCACCGGTAGAACTTGAGAATATCAAAATGTGTTTTAAAGATGGCGACAATCATCTTGGAGTTCGGATAGACCCGAAAAATAACAACACTTAGTCGGGATTATGCAAGGACCGTTTCATGCAAGTTTCAGCTTAAGCGCACTGGTAGAACTTGTAGAAGAAGTTCAAAATATGCTCTCAAGATGGCGGTTATCTTAGATTTCAGATAGACTAGAGAAAAAGCAACACTTGATGGGACCATGTCAGGATCGTTTCATGCAAGTTTCAGCAAAATGGCACCATTCGAACTTGAGAAAAACAAGTGTGAAAAAGTGAGATAAGTTTACGCACGGCGCACGACGACGGACGAAACATGATGACTATGACCCTTCCGGTCAAATGAACTAAAAACCAAGTAAATAATAGTCAAATTGAAATAATTTGTATATTGCCATAATTTATTAATGTTTAAGATGATAACCATACCAAATACAGCTGTATCAATAATTTGGTTTGTTTAGTTTTACGTCCTATTAACAGCCAGGGTCATGTAAGGACGTGCCAGGTTTAATGCTAGAGGAAAACCGACGTACTCCGAGAAAAACCACCGAAAAGCAGTCAGTACCTGGCAACTACCTCATTTGGATTTCGAGCTCGCTATCCAGAGGTGGAGGGTTCTTGGTAATATGTCGGACATCTAAACCACTCGGTTCCTAAATCAAGAATAAACTTGAAATTAAGCCATTTCATTTGACGGATTTAGGGGCCACAAAGGACTCAGTCATAGATGGTAACCATTTCTAGAGAAGATATATAATCATTTCAGCCTTATGGGCTCCATCCTTTCTTCTCCAAATGAGTCAAAAGTCATGGTTTATACAAACGCTGTATCCATTTCGCCAAGGATGTTTCTGAACAGATTTGGTTGCAATCTATACAGATCTCTATGACTAGTTGCCTATTATTCCACCACCCCCTGCCCATAGAAAGTGTGATAGTTACGAATAATACAAACTTTTTCCTTCACCGAGGTATGTTTCTACTCATGTGAGCTTGAAACGGAAGCATAATCCTATATCCTGAGTGTTATATGATACGTTAGGTATAAACTCGTGATTAACAGATAATCAATCTGTAACAACACATTATGAATATGATATTTGATAAAGTGTGGGGATTTAAACCATAGTGAAATAGGAAGGTTGCGTAGAATCATTTCACATAACAAACAACCGTCTTTCTTCACAAATCTCTCTGACCGACGACATAAATAATTTCCACGCAGCGGTTGCTAGTCGTTACCAAAGAAACGACCCAGCAAGAAGACAGCAAGACGTTTACTTCTGAACATTTAACAATCCAGTGGAATTCCTCGGCGGAGGATCAGTCTAAAATCTTTCTTACTTACGTACTAGGACGTTATTTGACTCGACAAGGGCAAGAGATTGATTAAAGTGTACAATCACTGTCCAGTCCCTGACACACGCCGTACCAGAGGAATAAACTCACGTTTGTGACATATTTGAAGTCATTGTGAGCAAGTACATCCAGACAGGAGAAAGTTGTGGAATTCATTCAAATTCTTTGGCGAACACAAACTGCAGGATTAAACTCTGTTTTTTTTGTTGTTGCTTTTTTTTTGCAGTCTCTTCAAAACTCAGTTATACCATAACAGATTGACAAAAAATAGCCTATAGAATTCTTAAAACTTTACAATTACATTTTCACATATTTTTCATCGCCAGAATGAATGCAACCGACACCGAACCACACCAGTGCTACCCCGGCCTTACTCTGTTGCCTGTTGTTTTTGTGTCACTTGGTATCATGACCGCTGTAATGAATATGTGTAGTTGTGTAGCCATGGCACTCGCAGAGACTTGCAGAGAAAACATTCGAATACCACTGACGACAATGTCTGTCGGACATTTCCTGAAGGGTATCGCAGTTATGTTGTGTGCAATATTGGATATTGACGGCAGCTACCAATTGTGTTACTCCATACGATTTATATTCATGCTTTGTCCACATTGACTAATACGGTTTTGGTGCTTTTATTGATTGATAGGTATGCGATGCTCTACCTTGAGAAGTTTTACACGAGGTTTATTACTTCTAACATAATACGGATGGTGTATCTGGCCGCGTGGATCATATTTTCTGTTCTGACATATATCCGTGTCGGTCCCCCACCCACTTATGGTACAGAATTTAATACCAACACTGCATCGACGCGCGAGGTTATATTTGCAAGTTTTGCGATGTGTTCCCGATTATTTTCTCTGCTAATTGTCATCAGCACACTTATCAGGAAACAGGCCATACAAAGCAGGCTATCTACTGACAATCAGCAATATCACACCACCGTTAAAGTTTTTGTGATTGTCTGTGTTAATCATTGTTTATATATGCCTTCAACAGTGTATCGTTTGGTTTCCGGGAGCAGACCGGATCTGTCGGATGCCCTTGGTTTTCTACGCTCATTTACTATGATGATATTTGCCCTAGCCGGATTAATAATGCCAATAGTCTATATGGTAACCTTCCCAGAAGTTCGACTTTGCATGCAACAAATTATATGTTGTTGCAATACGAAAATGACATCAAAAATAAAGTTAAGAAAGCAACAATTACAAGCCCAGTATCAGCATGGAGCTCTCTGATGAGATTGCCAGGATTTACATGTGACATCTCGCAACCTCGCGGGGATAAATTCACAGTCAACACTGTGGAAGTACCCGACGTTAATATAAGGCTAAGCGTCTGGCCGTCGATGTGACTAACTTACATTACTAATCGTCCAGATGTTGATTATCATCTTACATTTAAACAGTCCAGCCTCACGACCCGATTCATTGCCAAAAAAGACTCAAGAGACGTTTCCCGCCTTTCCATATTACAAAGTTGTCTCAGGTTTCAAATTATTTTCTTTTCTTGCTTTTTAACACATTGGTGAGTTGACATAAACATATAATATATAACGATGCAGAATGTGCTGGACAAACAGTAACTACATTTTGCATAACAAAAGAGGTATATTGTATGATTAATTATATAGATATACTATTTCATCAGACATACTATTAATAATTTCAAAACCTTGCAAATGTTAATATATACAAGTTAAATTTGAAATTAAATTATCTCGTCTCTTTAGAGACGAATCTATGTATTTTCCTAATCTGTTTAATTCCCATATATTTTGGGTCGATACAAAAGTACTAACTTAAACACACTTGGGTGTCTGTGATAGTTTGATTTTTTTCTTAAATCAGAGTAACAATTGCATATAAGTATAAAGTTAAATCCATCTTTACTATCATTAGCATTACAGACCTGACACAACCTTTGAATTCTCTTACGATTCCTATATCTCCCTTGTTCAATATTTAAGCTACCGCGCGCGTCACTAAGTACAGAAGCTCGATGCCTTTCATAGTGACTGAATATCTCGGTTTCATGCAGTTTACCGTTCACACACAGCGTGTCCCAACCTTGCGGGTAAGTATCCATGGTGACGTCATTATGTTGTGAGCAAAACTCACGTCGTTTTCTCTGAAAAGTATGACGTTATGCTCGCAAACGTATGACGTCTCAATCAATACCTGCCCGCAAGGGCAGATAACTCTGTAATATACAAACACAAAATATAGCATATTGAATTATAAATTTCAAATCATGATACTTATCTTTTTTTCTTCGTATTTACGGTAGTGGTGCCGGTTTTTTTTAAATAAGATTGTTATATAAATGTTGTTCCTCAGAGATTCCAGGCGGAATGTATAACAGTTTTAAGCCATGGAAATAGTATCATAGATAATGAATGTAAACAGACATTTTATTGTTGTCATTAAACTTGCTTATCTGTAAAATATTTTTTTCAGATCAATAATCTGTTTAGAAATAAAGGTCCAAAAGGTATTTACTCATGATCAAAGTCAAAACGTTACCTGATATTATTTTGGTCATTTTGGTTATAACCTAGGTTCATTATCAAGAATAGAATAAATATCTGAACAGGTTCGTTTATTTATGCATACGTACATGTAAGCAAGTTTAAAGTGTATCATATGTTGTATTGTTGTATGCAGTGAAAAAAGGCATTATCAGCAAAATGTTTTTACGAAAATAAGAATATCAAATTTTGCTATAAAACAAGAAAAGTATTCTATTTCTATATATAAATGATCTGTTTTGCACATACATATATTTAAAATATTTAAAAAAAGTAGACCAATCATCATTTATTGATTTTGAACGTAGTTACATATTTCTGAAGTGTATTATTGATTAATTTGCATTTTACTTCAATAAAGACATGATTTGCCTACATATTAGTTTCACTTTCTATGCCACAATTTGAGTAAACGAGCCTACAACACATTATACCGCAAAATACACAGAAAGTCATCTTTAAAGATGCTTCATCGCTGACGAAGGGTATTTTTCTCTATCGAAAACAGGAGCAGACGTATATGTATTTTTCTTGGGTTGCAAAAGTTACTTACTTTACAACATTACCACCATTGAAAAGTTGAGCTTAATTGCATCCCGAAAAAAATCGTCGCACTATATCCTATATGGAATGAAATACTGATGGCGCATGGACCAAAGGCAAAATAAATCATTTTATGTTATTTTTTTTAGTTAATAAGACATGTATATACATGATTAAACGCCATTTTTTGTTAATGATGAATATCATTTACGCTCTTTCGGCGGTGAAGCATCTTTAATGTTTTTGGTCAAAAGTCTAAATTTTCGCCATATAGATGACGTCATAACGGAAGATAATCCCGGCATGCACTGTTACCGGTTGATTTCGTACGTATTACGTCATAAGGATTAACGTTGGTTCGCTAAGTTGTCACCACCATCTGTTTAAAACACATATCCTTATTATAACTTCGTTCGTTTGATAAGAGGGTCTGACATCATCCCATCAGGGTCACGTCCCGGTGACCTGTGGAAATGGCCAATCAAATTGCTACCTTCAGAATCTTGAAAGTGAATTTCGGATTTCGGGGGGGGGGGGTTGAATAGTTTGAAGAATTTTGAAGTGTATGTAGTCATCTTGCTCAAAGAAAATAACAAAGGTAAATGTATATTTAAAATGGGACGAAATGACTTTTCAATTTAGAAAGCAATGTGTAGAAAATGCATTTGATCTAAAGTACAAGTGGTATAAAGGTCATCCGAACATGAGAGTGATCAGAGTGATTATAAGGATTTGTATTTTAATCAGATTGGTTTTCACCGTATCATATTTCATGCCAATCTTGCTGTTGGTATCAGGCTATAATCCCTATGTGTTTGGTGATGTGATATGACGGCGTGAGATTAAACAAGATACTAATACACGGATCATGTTTCAGTGCGCGTCAAAAAGTGGAACCTCCTCCGTGTTCTTTTAGCCACTATATTATGGGAGGCTGCGGTATATTCGTATAAATTTGTTATAGTAAAGGTGTTGGAATCGCCCAATAAACAACGAGCGTAAGAGAGTAAAATAGTTTTCTCTCAGACCACGCAAAGCCATATTTATATTTCTGATTTTTTTTAACACCACCGAAACTAGACATATGCCTGTTAGACATCTTCGCGAACTTCCTTCCAACCCTGATATCCTGTACAAGCACAGGTAAGGCCCGTGCTATGAGATATTTCCCACCTAATACATAATCACACACCTATATCAAGAAACGAAAATCCGTCGTTTGCACCTAGACGCTTGAAAACAAAAGTAGAACTCTCCAGCCGTCGAAGCGTGATGCATATCATAAACAGCAAATAACCTAGTTAGGTTATGTTAGCTAGGTTCTTTAGAACGGCCTCCTATGTGAGCACCGTCTTGCGGTATGCGATTATTCTGGGTTTATGTTGTGTCCCCTTTAAATAGTGGAACGCTGGCCTTTTTCAGTATAGAGACTGTTGAAACAAATTATTTCCTATAGACGACAATGTTAACGTTTGCCACTGCCCAGGTTAAAAGGAGTTTTTCAAGTCTGGTCACCTGCCACTAATTTTGAAGAATGGCATCTTGCATAAAGAGAAAAACCTTTTATACCATTCGTCAGCGTTGTAGCATCTTTGATATATTGCAATTATCAAGAGAACCGAGTTCAGCATCAAAATTAAGAACGATAAAACGTCTGACTACATTCTATCATTGGTCGAGCCAGCACGCAAAATTAAGAACGATAACTCGTCTTACCACATTCTATCATAGATCGAGCCAGCATTCAAAATTAAGAACGATAAAACGTCTTACCACATTCTATCATAGGTCGAGCCAGCACTCAAAATGAAGAACGATAAACGTCTTACCACATTCTATCATGGGTCGAGCCAGCACTCAAAATGAAGAACGATAAACGTCTTACCACATTCTATCATAGGTCGAGCCAGCACTCAAAATGAAGAACGATAAACGTCTTACCACATTCTATCATGGGTCGAGCCAGCACTCAAAATGAAGAACGATAAACGTCTTACCACATTCTATCATGGGTCGAGCCAGCACTCAAAATGAAGAACGATAAACGTCTTACCACATTCTATCATAGGTCGAGCCAGCACTCAAAATGAAGAACGATAAACGTCTTACCACATTCTATCATAGGTCGAGCCAGCACTCAAAATGAAGAACGATAAACGTCTTACCACATTCTATCATAGGTCGAGCCAGCACTCAAAATGAAGAACGATAAACGTCTTACCACATTCTATCATGGGTCGAGCCAGCACTCAAAATGAAGAACGATAAACGTCTTACCACATTCTATCATAGGTCGAGCCAGCACTCAAAATGAAGAACGATAAACGTCTTACCACATTCTATCATAGGTCGAGCCAGCACTCAAAATGAAGAACGATAAACGTCTTACCACATTCTTTCATGGGTCGAGCCAGCACTCAAAATGCAGAACGATAAACGTCTTACCACATTCTATCATAGGTCAAGCCAGCACTCAAAATGAAGAACGATAAACGTCTTACCACATTCTATAATAGATCGAGCCAGCACTCAAAATTAGGAACGATAAATCGTCTTACCACATTCTATCATAGGTCGAGCCAACACTCAAAATGAAGAACGATAAAACGTTTTACCACATTCTATCATAGGTCGAGCCAGCACTCAAAATGAAGAACGATAAAACGTTTTACCACATTCTATCATAGGTCGAGCCAGCACTCAAAATGAAGAACGATAAAACGTCTTACCACATTCTATCATGGGTCGAGCCAGCACTCAAAATGAAGAACGATAAACGTCTTACCACATTCTATCATAGGTCGAGCCAGCACTCAAAATGAAGAACGATAAACGTCTTACCACATTCTATCATAGGTCGAGCCAGAACTCAAAATGAAGAAAGATAAACGTCTTACCACATTCTATCATAGGTCGAGCTAGCACTCAGAGTTAAGAACGTGGGCGAAGGATGTAACCACACAGTTTTGACAGTTGTCCATTCTGTCAGGCTATATTTTGGCGTTAATTGATCCCCATCTTTGTATAAGGGATTTTCTTTAATCAATTTTTTATATGATAACAAACAAGTCTTTATGATAAGTAAAGATTTTTGATAGCATTTCCGTCATTTATCGATATAATAAATGACTTCATTCACTTCAAGTAAATAAGGTTTTTTGTTGTTTATCCTCTCTTATACAAACAAAGCATATAACATTAACTTTACTGAATGCAGAGCAAAATACTTATGGATTTTATGTTACAAAAATAGTTAAGCGTATGATTACGAAGTAACTAAATAATCAAAATAAATAGTAAATTAACATACAATTGTGACTAACACTTATTTAAAATTAGTCCGGAAATTATGTTGAGATTCATCGTCATGTCGAATTAGTTTGTTTAAAGTAACAACAAAAAATTACCACCACAATTTTCACGAAATGACATTTGAGGGATTCTGCATCAAAAAACCAAAACAAATATACCCCATGTCACCCTCTTAGATATGGTTCCCATGGATTTTTTCTGTCAAGATGATATTTTTGATATTTATATTATAGTTTTAAATTTACGATATTGTATATAGGAGGTAAAAGCGTTAACTTAGATCCCCATCTATGTATTACTCGAGGGGCTGTTCTTTACTTCCATTTTATATATGAAAAAGCAAACTCTTTCATAATTAGTAAAAGATAATTAAATTTAATTCCCGTTATTTACTCGTAAGATAAAAAGAAGACATAATTAACTTGCAAGCAAGTAATGTAGGATTTTGTTTAAATTATTCTCCCATATAACAAACATCATTTAGCCCATCCATAATCTTTACCCAGAAGCAGAGCTAATCGCTAATTAAACACATTCTATTATAGGTCCAAGCCCTGCAACATCAAAAATTCAGACACGATAACTCTTCTTAAACCAACTTTCTAACTCATAGTTCGAGCCAGCACCACAAAATTAAGAATGATAAAAACGACTTAACCTACATTCTATCAAAAGTCCCGAACACAGGCACTCAGGATTACCAACGATTAAAACGTCATACCCCGACCACTTCAATAATAAGTACGAAGCCAGCACAGCCAAATTAGGATCGATGAAAACGATCTAACCACATTTCTAGTTCGCAGTTCCGAGCCTAGCAATCACACGTCAGTAAAATTGAGCAACGTGAGAAAACATGGAGTATCAAACATCCCCTACCTTTCATATTCAAACTCATACGACGACGAGGACAATTACACCAAAATTAAAGACACAACTATACAAAACGTTCATTACTAGACAACAATTCTAGTTATAAGTCGAAGACAGGTACTCCAGGATTCTCAGATCGTTTAACAATCACACGTCTTACAACAAACCTTACTCTCATAGTGTCGAGTCCAAACACTCAAAATAAATTACGATACACAACGTCTTACAAGTATAAAAAATTGAACCCCATTCCTATCCCTAAGTCCGAGCCAGCACTCAAAATTAAGACAGCGATAAATATTCGTGTTCAGCGTGGCCACATATCTAACATGAGGTCCGAAGGCGCACTAGCACTCAAAATAAATATAACGACTAAAAAACGTCATACAAGAATAAGGGGCCACAACACATCCCACCTGAATTCTCAGAAACATAATGAAACAAAGACAAGCATTTAATAAAAGCACTAATCAAATATTCAATCATTGCGCCCATCAGGAGCCCATGAATTACGGATTCCAATGAATTTATATCATTATGAATCTATGAAGATTATTGATGGTTTCCAACAAATCTTGTGAAGATCATAAGCAGATTTTTTTGAACACATGTCTTATCCATATTTGACTCTCTATTTCTGGCCCCAACCCGACCACTGGCCCTCGCTTTGGGCTTCGGTCCATAACAATACATTGCGACTATGCGAATGGGTAAAATCGCGTGATCTCAGGGCCTAACTAAATCAACACCCAGATTGACTAATTTCCTGATGAAAAACAAACGCAAATAAAGTATTCCTTCAAAGTGTTTTCTTCCTGGATATAAACTATAGAGGATTTTGTTTGGCCCCGGTCCTCAAAGGGTAAAACACTGATATCCCAAGGGCTCTAAGAAAAAATGTTAACCACAAACAAATTTTTAGTATCAAGTGCCTTAAGAGACACCCATTTCCAAACTATCAAGACATATACTCTGGTTTAGGCATCAAATCTATCGATGACACAAAAGATTGATAGAAAATTTACCATTTTGATACCCCTTTCTGGCTCCGCCCTACGGCCCTCTGGCCCCAAGGGTACGTGCCGAAGTACCAATCACTGGGCATAGAAAGTTAAAAATGTCAATCTTTCAGAACTAATAATACAAGACCCACAGTATTAGACACTAAATTAACACCCAAATGAAACATAAGGCAAACAAAATTTACATAAATGTGATATTATTGATCTATAAAAACAAAAAGTAAGACTTTGCACCCCCTCCACACCCAAGGGGAAAACGTCAGACCACCCCAGGGTCCACTATATATTCCACAGATTTCTTTTTGGATAAAGGACCTCCAAAACACCGTTCCATCTATGTATAGAATATGGTGAATCTAGCCATTTCCAGTAATTTTCAGAAGAACGTATTCTTTTAAGTTCATGTAGCCTATTTAGAACGGCACATCTTTTTGACCCTCGCTCTCCAAGGCCCCTCGTGGTCCGTCATATAGGGACAACATCTTTAGATATATATCAAGGCACATTCAAATGTGACCATCACCAAACTGATATAATTTCTCTGACAAATATACTATGACTCATCTCCTATTACTCAAAAACGAATCTAAATAAAATTCACACCAACCACTAGTGGTTTTGCGCAAACCTATATAAACTAAGCAAACACTTAAACCCCCAACACCACCCAACTGGAAATACGTGAGAACCCCAGACGGTTCATAATAATGCACAAATTTTTTTAAAGGAGTCCTTACAGAATCTGTGAATAGTTGTTTTAAGTTTTCCATCACTCAACATCTTTGAGTTGAGAGATAGGAAGGATTTATATGAAGATGTTTAGTCAATTTTAACCGTCTTTTGGGGCTTCTCCCATAGCTCCCTGGGTGGGGTCGGGACCATCTCAGAATACACAGTTTTTGTGATTGGACCTTAATAAAAGCCTTAGAAGGTTTGTAGCAAGAATTTCAATTTGAAATTGCTACAGCAGATTTTGCAGAAGAAGATCTAAAATGTAAAAAATGTTTAACGTGACATATCGAACTCACAGACTACCTGACGACGCACTACCGTGTGACGGACAAAAGCGCCGATTAGAAATAAGGTCACTTGATACATCACTGATCTCATGTGACCATTAACAAATTGAACCCACAATCTAAACCTAAGAGCGCGACAGCATCTCAAAAATTAAGAACGATAAACTTAGTGCTTTCACATCTCTATCATTGATCCGAGATCAAGCCAATCGGAATTGATAACGTGATAAAATCCGTTAGTTTAAAGACAACTGTGCCCTCATGCCCCTGGGGTGGTCATCCCCAACATATTAACAAATTTTTACAGATAGTAAGCTCATAAATGAATCAACCTAGTCCAATTTTTTTTGAAAGTCAAACCAGCGGTTAATGGAGGAAGAGAAGTCGATTGGTTAACCGAAACGCAACAAGATGACAGGACTCCCAGACGGCCACGGAAATCCCCACAAAAAAAATCGTTAAAGATCCAAATCAATAACAAAAGTCCTATCTCACTACAATAATTTGTTTTCAATTATGTGTGAAATTATCCAGAAAACCAATAAGTACTTAATCTAGTTACAGACTCCTGTCACTACACTAATTTGTGTTGGAGTAACGTCTTCATAATTGACCAATACAAAATGAATATGTCAGTATGCTCACGGCGTTGTGTGGTTTTGTTATGAGGCCTATTGTGATGGACATAGCTTCAATCGCATAAAGCATTATTCAAGTTCCAATATACAAAACGAACACGAAAAAGGCATATAGCCGGCAGTCTTGAACATTTGAATATATAACCTAAAAATGTGGGTAATAGGAATCCCAATAATTATAGAAGGACTAAGTTAAGTAGAGTGGAAAAAATCCAAACGAACATGAATTGAAAGGCTCATCCTCATAATCACAAACAATATTTTTCAACATGGGTGCACTTTGGAGAAAACTAAATTTGGAATACATTTAATATTTAACACGATATACTAATATAATTTACAGTAAAAATAAAAAAGGGATATGAAGCCCAGTTCCATGAATAAGAGATGAATTCGCTCCGTGATAAAGATTTTAAGGAAAATGTATAAAAAAAAAAAATCATTAAATTAAATTAAGTATCGTGATCTTTAATGTGTATGATAAGTAATATGTATGATTTCTGCAGTTAACATATTTTGCGTTTAACAACACAAAACAATAATAAAAACAATAACAAACACACCAGCAAAACCAAAAACATTGGTCGGTAACTTTAAAGGGAGCGAGTTCGACTAGTTTTCTTGCTTACGATTTCGTACTAAAACCATAACCTTATACAACACACCATGCTGCATTGTGAATTTTACTGAAAAATATGTAAGCCAACCTAGATATAAATATTGTATGGAAAGGAAAGTCTAAAAAAGGATATGCACTATCATTTCAAGACAAAGAAGCCCAAGGGCCTTAAACGTTCATCTGACTCCCTAGTCAATGTTTTGTAGAAGGGAATTAATTAGTAGATATGTTTCATGGTCAGCCATATTTCTACTTTCTGATCAACCAGAGAAAAAACAACAAAGATGTACAAGGAACATATCAAGGCGAAGTTTCAACCAAATTACAATTACACCTGGAAGAAAACTTGAGAATGTATCAAAATGTTGTTTTAAAAGATGGCGGCAATCATTCTGTCTGTATTTTCGGATTCTTACGCCGAAAAAATAACAACACTGTAGTCCGGGACTATGATGGCAAGTGTGACGTTATACCCGGTTCCGATCCAAGACACAAATTAACTGATGATCTATAGTGTCTACACTCTATTGCTAACATGACTGTTCCTAGCAACAAATTACATCCAAGTTGCAAATAAATCACGACGCGATAAATACACAAGCTGATCCTAGCTTGTGATTCTATCTATCCCTAAATATAATAGATTTAACAATATCAGATCCTACTGATTCACTCCAGTTGCCGTCTGAGTCTGACACACCACACAAAAACTGAAACCTCTTCAAAATAAACAAAACAGCATAAATCCAAACATACAAGCAATAATAATTAAAAGTGAATAGCAACAACATACTGAATAAACTATAAGCCTAATCGATATATCCCTCCCCCAGACTCGGGTGTATACGATCATCCCTACTCGACCAAATATAACCAAGACTACGAAAAAATCAATGTTACTATTAATCAATTCAGAACCATTCACACTAAGGCCTAGCACCTACAGAGCTACCGAGTACTGCAAAATACACTGTGAGCCCACGATCCCACAGTACTACACTGCTACAGAGCACACACACTTTTACAGCGATTCACATCACACTTCTAGTAAATCACTCTCCCACAATAGATTCACAGACACAATCAATTACATATTATACCGTATTACTCACAGAGTAAATCACTAGTACACTGCCGAGGCGAATTTGATAGTCATGTAAACTGTAAACATTCAAACGAGCAATCCCAAAAAAAGGCCTCAGTTTTTACAGACTTATACACTCCATAGTATATAAACGCGGCAAGAGGAAAGACCATATTCAGGCACGTCAAATCTCCCGTATTCATCAAAACTCTACCATCAAGGACACACTCTATCCAACTGACGATTATACTAGGCAAGGCCTTGGTGTCAGGGCACATCCTATATTTACCTTGTATCTATACAATAGGTGGCTCTTCACTTGCAGCAAACGCTCGTCCCAACACTAAAAAATATCTCGTTTGAAAAAAACAGCGGCATAATATACTGTGCCGTGGCAAACGACATTCAGCGGCCATCTATTTACAAATAATCCTACAGCACTAGAACTCTTAAACTCAACATATAGCTTAACTATTACATATCTTACTACTTGACGGCCGAAACTAAACAGCCAAAATAAGAGCAGACCGAAGCGGATGTCGGATAGCATGGTAAAATCACAACCTGTAAGTTCAACTCCACACTACCACACTCCGTCCGAGCAACAACTTGTACCACAAACGAGCCAACTAAACAGGATTAACTAATAAAGAATACAAAATATTAAAAAGATAGAAGGCATTAATTGGTGGTCGTGACAAAGAATAACAGCATCAAATTTGTCGCGTGGTAATCAGTAACAAACCTATCCAGCTGCCACAGCCCCATAATAATTCGCACATACTCCAACCAGCTTCGACATCTCGGCCCGTTGTCCGAGTATCTGGTGGTCTCGTAACAGTTTTTTCTGGTACAGTTCACAAAAGAGCTGAGCTGGTCATAGCTCTGGGTACATGAGGGATCACGTGATCTGTGCTATAAGCAGAGCCGTCGTCTTTCAAAATCTGTCTGTGTATGGAATGGAACTTCGTAGCTTCATTCGAAAACAACTGGCAACGTAACCATATAGAACGAATCCTTAGGGTCCATCCACCTCCTTCTCTTATGGGTGCCATGACATGAATCGTCCACGTAGAATTCTTAAATGTTCACGTCCTTCCAATGATTCAGTCAATCCCTCGAGGGAATGAATCATCATGCACAACGGATTGAATCTGAAACTTCCCCCGAGAAGAACACCAGTTGGTCTTGATCCCTACCAAGGGCCCCCACCACACCACATCGTGTGTCTCTGTAGATTGATGGCTATGCTAAGTGTCGCCTGAATTAGAAAGGTTGAGCCAACTGATAGGTTCTTAGAAAGAAAATGTCATTATTCATACTCATTATCAGCAGGCTTTCGGTACATCTACTTGCCGCATCCAATGGCAGCATACTGTTGCCGCTGTCCATATAAGAATGCTCCCTTAAAAAGTTTTGTAACTGCAACATGTGGTCAGAACAAGGTCTTTTCTTTACACCATAGTATTACCAATTACACATTATCAGATATCTCTCTTGTTACTTTCGCGAGCGCGTCACAGAGTGCTCATAGCCGTCCCTAAATGTAACACATGGGGCCTTATTCTATTACCCGTTGTTGTCTTCGTTTAGTTCCCGCCATCCTCGCATATCTGGTAACAAGGAACAGAGTCTCTCTCAGTAACTTAAGCAGCAATTAACATTTTAATAACGGCGAAGATATAATCAAATGCCACTCTCGGTTCTGTCGTGCGTTCGCCTATTTGTAATTCCCTTTCCCAGATTCACACTCATTCTCAACACATATGAGTTTCTTTTTCTGATATCACTGACATTTCCTTGCACATCACTCTCATTACAAACAAGAATTCAAACAAGACTCATCAACTTGAACTTGGCCACATCCTTGCGCTCAAAATCTTCTGCATTGTCTCTCTACCACGCAATACCCTTAGGATTTATACAATCTCAATCTATCAAGCAAGGTATTACTTTAGGTTTCCCCTTGTACCCACATGAGACTCTGTAAGTCACATCTGTCAATCTAGCAAGTACCCTGAATGGTCCTCGCCAACGACTTGCTAACTTGTGCGTGGTGCCAGCTGGAATATTCGGGAAAAAGACATACACAGAATCACCGGACTCAAATTTGGTCCAAGACAGCTTCTGGTCATGATAACGCTTCTGTCGGAGCATCGCACCTTTTGAGTGTTTCCTTACTAACTCATGTGCAGTTTCCATTTTCTCTTTCAATTGCCAAGCCCACTGATTCTGGGGAATCGCTCTGATGTTCCTAGGCATTTCATCCTGTATTCATACTGTATGTCTAATGTCTGCGTTCGGAAGCTTTCTTGTCTCACTTCGCAGTTGTCCAGCTTCTGATTTCTTGCATCGCTTTTGAGTGTTTCCTTACTAACTCATGTGCAGTTTCCATTTTCTCTTTCAATTGCCAAGCCCACTG